>NW_005187422.1:917938-986408 GCF_000239375.1 Pundamilia nyererei
TCCACACAGCTAATGATGTGTACAGCATAATGAGTGTACAGCGTTCCTCTTTTATTACACCGCTCCCCACTGAACTGCTCTTATCCCCTACATAAATGAAATATGAACTCATAACAGCAAAATTGTTCTGAGGGAACCTTATTTTTCCAGGCACGCTGTTGCTGGGAGGGTGAAGTAATTCAATCTGCCAGTCAGAGTAGTGGTGTGAAAAACAACAAGAACACAAGGCTAAGCAGTACCTGATACCCCTGCTTCACAGCTTAACTAACTTTTCATTGCGTGGTAGCGATTATGCTCCAATTTGGTGAATGTTAAAACATCTTCGGAAAAAATGTCTGCAGTGTGGAAACACAACTGAGTCACACAATTAAAAAAAAACAACAACTGCTTAGTAAGTGTGTAGGTCAGCACATCTCCGGTAACGAGTTGTGGTTTGATATTGATAAGCCTTTGGGTCCTGCGGGTAGCAGGGCTTGCACCTCTGTGGTTATTGCTTATTATCACGTATCCCACAGCTGCCTAGTCGGGTTTCGATGTTTGGAGGCTGGGTCAGCATCCTTTGTCATGCTTACTGCCATCACAGGGTTGCCACGGCCACAAATCGAATCAATTTATAATTCTAATTATGATAGTTTTATGTGTCAAAAGTAACAAGATGCCACAGGAAACCCAAGATTTCCAATCAGAACATTGCATTTTAACAAGATATTCAATGCTGATTCATTTATAATGAAACTTATTGATTCATGTTGATCATCCTAATAGTTTCACAATGTGCCATTCTTTTTGTATTAATTTCATGACATTGCCATGCCTGTGGTTCTATAAGCTTGTATTTAGACAGAGGAGGCATAGGTGAGCTGATAAAGCTATTTTCGGTTACTCCCTTTCGCCTGCAGGGAACAAAAGTTACTACACCTCATCAAATTCTGGGGGTGACCAAAGTCGGTAGGACATATCGTCTGTGAATCCTGGATGTCTATACAGATTCACTTTGTAAAGCTTGTGGCATTTCACTGGGTAAATGACAAATCTGACCTGCCAGTAGCACTGGATGAGAAGGCACTCTCATCAATAAAGCTATTAGAATTCATCTTGTGGGAGTCAATCAATAGCCATCTAAACATTCAATTGAATTCCATTAATAAGACTCTCTCAGACCAAAGGCTGGTCTGACTGAGCAGCAAACAAAGTGGAATTTCCATCCTCACAGTCAAAGAGCTAGTGAGCTTGCAGCTTAAAACGTTAGCCACGGTTTTGCCAGAATGTTTTATTCTGATTGAGTCGGGATAATCCAGCTGGAGTTTTTCCTCGAGATATCTGGTGAGGCCAAGAAAAAAAAAAATACAAGCAGATAATATTCGCTAGCATGTGTTGAGATAGCTACCAGATCAGATTAGCCAATCAAACCTTATAGTCAGGGCCACCAGCAGTAGACTCCCTACCTCGATTAACATCCTCGAAATGACTCCATTACCTTTAAGGGGGGTAATAATCTAGCAAAGCAAGCTCAGTGCTTTCTTGGCATGCTCTGCAGACAAATGACAGATTTAGTGCTGTTCTTGGATCCTGTGCGGCTGAAATGGCTTAATAAAGTGAAGTTGACATTTTGAGTAGAGAAGTGGAAGCCCGATGTTGAGGGGTTGGAGCAGAGATGCCTCGGCTGTTTCCTATTCCGTCAGACGTGTTTGAGAGTCTCAGAGCTGCTTAAACCACCGGCTCTGATCTACAATTACACATGAAGCAATTGTCAGGACCCCTCTTCTAATGGACGGGGACGGAGCTGTTACTATGGAGACGATCTTGGCAGCCAGTACAGAGTTCTCCAGCGAGCTTCCAGTGCGGGAAAGCCCGGGGCGACCAGAGAAACCAAATTAAAGATGGGATAGTTGTCCACGGGAGCCACCTCAACCCAACTGGAACCTCAAGTTTTCATCATGATGCAAGAGCTTGCTCGTCGGGGGTTGACATTAACCTTGAAAGCTGTTAAATGTACGCTTGAAAACAATACTTATCGAGTTCATTTCCATTTCTGTGGTAAAACTGCATGTAAATGAAGTCCTGAACCAAAGGATTAGTTCTAAAATAGGAAAATGTTGGGAGTGGGAACCGGCCAAAATGACTTCACTTCATAAAATTCCAACTCAAAAAAAAAACAGAGGACTAAAGCTCAAACTGGCTCTCAAAGATATGGAAAGACAGGAACACACACACATGACTGAAAGCACAGCAGTAACAGACACACAAACGGACCAGTGAAACAACACTGAGCCAGTCCTGTGAGTCTCCTGAGCTCACCGACAGGCTAGGCTAGTTTGTGTGTATGAGATACCACCACTCCACCCCCTCTTTTGTCCCCACTACTCTCTCCCTCCTCGACATGCTCTGATGGAGAGATAAGTTGAAGGTCATCCCGAGAGAACAGAGACTCCGCTCAGGAATGTGAGGAATGACACTCGTTCTGTGGACAAAAAGCACACAGAGGCACATATGGGAGCATATGGGCCCGTGTCATCACTGCGGTCTCTGAGAATCTGAGACTGATGTCTCGATTATGCAGAGCATGGAGGGTGACACACACATTCCGCACCTACTAACAACCCAAAATTTCCTTTGATTATCCCGTTTTGCTTTAGCGCCCTATGAGAACAATTTCAAGAAATACGTGAGATAAGCCCGAGTCTGAGGTTGGGATTACTGGACTGGCAAAGCTTCAGTCTGAAAGTTAAATAATTTTAAAGGGGTTATTGCGGTGCTGAAAACAAAGCGATGCTGCTAGTAAATAAACTGGAGTGAAAAACTTGGGCTGAAGTTCTGAAAACAGATCTCTTTAAAGAATCTTGTAAAAATGAAGCGCCTTAAACTCCCTGCCAAGCTGCTTCTTTTCCAAAAATGCAAATTCCAGATCCTGATATCACATGAACTTATCAAGAACAGCTGACATCAAACTGATGAAATATGAACAGACTGCAGCATATCTAGTATGAAATCTGATGTTTAGATAGGCAACAGAACTTGATCCCCCCCCCACAACAACATCCATTAGTCTCAGGGCCATTACTCAAAACTATAAAGAGATCCAGCTGATACATCAAGGATATGGACACAGTGATAACTGAGATCTCCATTGGCAATGTGAGTTTTGCTCTGCTTGTACACATTAATAATGTGTTTGGGACATGTGAGCCTCCCAGCTGCTCCCATCCAGAGCTGTGGAGGCTGGATGAGTCAGCATGTGTGCTGGAGGAAAATGAATATGGCTGTGGATCTGTAACAGAGCATGAGAGTAACCTTGCCAAGTACACTGCTGACATATTAAGATCCAATAACCACCAAAAAGTACAAGCATGGACATTATTATGGAAATCAAGTATGGATGGCTTCAGGCATAGGAATTAAACATGATATGTCATAGATTATCTACAATGTTTCCATTAGCAAGGATGAACTACTTTCCTGCAGTTTCAACTTTGATTTACAATAAGATGGCTTTACTTTAATGACTTTTTAATATTCTCTAGTGTGGCTTCAATGAACCAAGTTAAATCTTCGATCACTAGGGGTGCAATATGAAAACAAATGAATATGCAGATGACATGATTTGTAGACCTGGCCAGTGTGGTGCAATCTTCCCATAAAATACGCGAAATAATAAACAATAACCCTTACATTAAGTGCTCTGAAAAAGTCTTAAGCCAGCCCTCATTATTTACATTTTGCTTTGCCTTTGCTTTGCTAAGGAGCCAGACTTTCTTCATATTTTAAGGGGTCTTGAGCAATAGTTCTCCAGGCTTTGTCAAGACCTCTTTTCTGTGGGCATTGGCTGCTTTTTCCCCCTCATTTTCAGTCCAGCCATTGCACCTGACAATTTTCAGAGAAATTATTTAAGCCACCTAACACTGACCAATGAATCATTAAAGCATAATAGATGAACCAGTATTGTGTCTACATATAACAGACAACTTAGCAAAGAACAAGTTTTAAGTTGGATCTTTGTTACTAGCACACTGTCGCAAAAACTCATTTCTCCATTTCTTTGCCAAACACATCACAGTTTGTTGGTGCACAAATACTGCTTTATGCCTGTCAATGTTATTTCTATTCTGGGACATTCTGGGAGGAGTATAAAAAAATAAGTTGTAGGCCCAAGTAAATCCAATTATTTCAAGTTGTCCTCAATATATATGGCACATGTCCGGCGAAGGAGTATAACAGAGCTACAATAGCATTTAAAACATGGTGGAGGCTCTATCATGGTTTGGGGCTGCACTTCAGTGGTGATGTCTTGCCAAAACCGATGGAATTTTGAACTCAGAAAAGTACTGTCAGATTTTAATCAAACATGAAACACCATCTGGAACATGTCTAATTGGCAATGTTTTCATTTTTCCACATGGCAACAATCCCAAAGACACTGCCAATGCAGTAAAAGCATATCTGGATACAAAAACGAACAATGGAACACTATCAGTCATGGATTGGCGTTTACAGAACCCCGACCGCAACATTATTGACGCAGCGTGGGATTATCTTGACACAGAGCAGAACAAATAGCAGCAAATATCCAAAGAAGAGCTTTGAATGTCCTTCAAGAAGCTTGGACAACTGAACTTTCCTATTTCCAAACCTTGAAAATCCAGGGCAGTATAATTTCCCACAGTTGTTGTAGCTCTGTAGCACACAGCAATCGTCCACTTTGTGGTTGAGGCGAGGGAGCTGACTGTATAGAGTGTGCAGGAGGCAGCTTGCCTGATAGCCACTCCCAAGCAGTAAATGCACTGGAATATTAGCTGCACTAATTGCGGATTGGTACTATCAGATATCCAGTAACAGACTTTGTCTCAGGGGGCTGGTAGGTTAAAGACAAGCTAATGTCGGATCGCATTGCATCTGAGATTTGTGTTCTCACATTCCCCTCTGCAGGGCGATGTTTGGAAAAGTTCATTGCTGCAGTGGTCATTAGTCTGTCTTCAACAGGTCACGACAAGAACCGAAGACTCTATGTTTACACATGTGACTTTTAGTGGTGCTCTCAAAATCCCAAACTACAGCGTGGTATCAGATACACTGGATTACATTCATGAAATCATGACGGGTCCCCATTAGCTGGAGAGAGTAACAAGATTTGTTTTGGGTGTTTTTTGGTTGTACTTACACATGATATACGATATCTGACCAGAACATACGAAGCATAATCGAGGTAGATATTTTTTGCTAATAAATGCTGACTGAAAAAACAGAAAAACTGTTAAGTGCACCTTTCAGTTTATCCAGCACTAGTGGAAACCCGCATATTAAGGCGAAGAGGAAGACAGAGGACAATGTTCAATATTGTCACATTTGGTTTTAGGTGCAGGCCTGCTGACAGAAGCCATAAGGCTTTTCTATCACTTTGGTGGTCTCTGTGCTGCCAGTTCTTTAACCACACTCACAATGGACCACACATCCAGCTCAAAGGAGGAAATATCAGGCCTGAAAGTGAGCAGTGGGTCAAAAACTGGACCAGACTGGATGTGCTTAGATAAGCGGAACCGGAGGGGATCTGCCCCTTAGAGCAATACAGCATAGCCGGGTGCCCAGCAGACAGCCCCGAAGAAACGCAGCTTTTGAATTGACCAGCTGGAACTGGAAGAGTTTTAATTCCACTCCCTTCTTTGTCTCCTTCATATTTTCTTTCGCCAATATGGCTCTGCAGTCTTTTTCCAGATGGGAACCTGTGCAGGAATGTTTTCTCAAGCCTTCTCTACGGTGACCAGACATACACTATCCCCTCCTTTGTGCCTTCTTGTTTTACAGTGTACAAAGCTCCTTTCAGTGCTTCAACACAATCTTTGTCCACGCTTGACAGGAGAGTGATGTCACACTTGCTAATCAGTGTACAACTTTGTGCAATCTTTCACAGCAGAAATGTTGCACCTTTTAAAAAAACAAAAAAAGAGAACAGAAATGAACATGTTAACAAGTTGGCTCTTTCCAGTCATCAAAACGCTATCAGCCCTATTTTTCATTTGCCAAAACCCAAGTCAATGTATATTCTTTGTGTAACCTTTTAATCAGATCTTTAAGATTATCTAAAGAAACAAGACTCCAGTGGATCTACAAGCAAGCAGTCCATGTTTTACACCAACAAATCCTAAAAAGCCGAACAAAGAGCACAAACTCTGTATTCTGTACTTCTCAAAAAGATTGTGACAAAGTTTATCTTACTGATAACTTCAGAAATCTCGGTTCATCTGTCCATCTGTTCTTTGCCTGTTTTGACAACTGCTTATTGGATCTGCTTTAGACTTGGCAAGTGTGATGTTGGGGACCCAACATCACAGCGCCATGCAGCGCCAAGTTTGAGGTTGTTTGGCTGAGCAATGCTTATATTTTGGCTAAAAGTTGCTCTCTGTTGCCAGTGTTTCCCCTAGAGTAACTACTACCTGCTCCACTATATATGTAAATGGAGGGAGGCATTATATATACATATACATGTTACAAATACGAGTTCCCAAACCTCTTACCCCTACAGTTTTACCATTAAAGCTAAGAGCCAGAACCTTATACTCACTTAAACCTAATTCAAAGTCTTTGTAGGGTGTAAAAATCATGAGGGCTGGTGAAAAAATGCAAATTTTTAGAACCAAATCATCCCTAATTTTATTTATGTTTTAAACCTAATTTTAATCATTCTTGCGTTTTTGGTTTCCTGTGACTAATAACATCAGTTACTCACTCGCTCATGTTGTTTGGACGAGTGGTTCTTGAGAAAGCCGCAAGCCACAATCACACTGTTCTGAACAGCCATGTTTTAAACAGGCACACACACATTCATTGAGTACACCCTTCTAGATATCCTCTTTTCAAAACAGTAATTTCTTGATTGTCTGCATGTGACCATATATTACAAACTGAAGCTATGAAAAATGAAGCCGGGCTACACTCTCCCACAATGGCTTCTCCACCAGTGCATTATATGCAGGGAGCACAGTGAATGTTATGTGGCAAAGGAAAGGAAAGAAGAAACAGGTTTGTGTTCTTACTCATTTGCTTGAATATTAATTTTATGACTATAATTATTCTCAGGTGCTGCTGGATCTTTGCTGAAACCCCTTCAGCTCCTTGATCACTTCCTCCTGACATGCCTCATTCCTTTGCAAGGTTATTGCTCTTCTCCTTCAAGACACGCTTGTTTACGATTTACAGATTAACCTCTGGAATGAAGTGCACAAAGGCTGGATATTTTCTCGGAGGTATAAAAAGCTTTGTTGAGCGAACAGGCTAATTGACTAAAGCGAATCATGTGTTTGCGGGCGAGCGTTCCTCCTCCGGTTCCAGCTGGATGACTCTTGTTCTTGTGATGAGGGGAGTGCAGTTTTTCCTCTGCGTGTTGACTTTTCCTCTCTTGTGTAGGAGCTGGACAAACAGCTCAGTCAGCTGTGAAAGCTCATCTAGCGGTTTTCTCGGGAGACATGACAACAGCGAAGTGACACTATAGCCAGGTGATGCGGGTTGAAGCTTACAGTAATCCCTGCTTAAGTGAATGCAAATGACATGCAGCACACAAGCCGGGTGTCTCCCCAAATGAACTCTGTCTTTGGAACTTGAATCTCGAGTTGGCTTTTCTTTCCCACATGTAAAAAAGTGAAATTCATGGAGCGTTGTGAGGTACTAGCCCAAGCAACTCCAATGTAAGATTACAGTGCCATCATTTACGGTTAATACTCCAAAGTGATGACACTCACACACCCCCACCGTGAAGTCCAGACTTAATATTTAGCCGTAAACATTCCTTATATTTGGACTCTGACACAAACTAAGGCATCAAAACCACAGAGTTGCATATTTTCCTCGACAAGTCATACTTGATTAATCAGAGGTTGTTGGGGGGTGGGAATAAATGTGTGCTCAAGATGAGGAGAGAACCATCTGAGAAAACATTTAAAGAGACACTAAAGGCTGGAGGAGAGAGAGAGAGAGAGCACGAGGCTCTCAAAAGCAGCCACTTGTCATTTCAGCAAGATGGCAGAGAATCCTGCTAGAAAAGGCAGACCAGGAGAGTTATTTCGCCGCCCCAGTCACCGCTGAGTGAGTGGAGTCTCCAGTCTGGCCCCCTAGAGTTTCTGCATCATGTAATTTCATTCATGGGCTGTGAAACACAAGCCTGAGTGAGGCTCAAACAGGACCAAGAGAGTCATAACCGCAGCGCCTGTTCACAAACGGCGGTGATTTTCTGCTTTTACTGCCAGACAAATGGGTGCAAAAATATTGGAGGAAACATTTCCAGGGATTCTAATAGTGAAGTTAATCCCTTTCCTAGTCTATAAACATGGGTTTCTAGAATATGAGCTGCAACTACGGCTTGCGGTGAGAGCTTATATTTAGGCTGTGCCATACCTGTACCAGCGGTGGCCGTTTTTATAGCCCTCGACTTCATCAGGTTGGCATGCTCGTTCTCAACGCAAAATGGTGAAGGATTTGTTTCATCCTACCGGTTTTAATGGTGTTATAGATACAGAAAAATAGCTCAAAGACAGCTTTGACAAACTACAGCTATCTAGATGAATCATTTATTTAGAAGCATGTGATGGCCACACGGACAAACACAGTTGGAAATGTGAGCAGAGCCAAATGTCCTCTATGGATTTGAACGTTTCAATCCCGCCAACAGTCTTTGTCCCTTGTTATGTTCTAAACACTGAAAGGAATTTAACTTCTGTCACTGCAATGTGTCACGGTGAAGTGAAATGTCGAGGACGGTCAAGCTGAACTGGAAAATCTTGCGAGGATCATGTCGGGACATTGTCTGCAGCTATCTTTTCTCACACGCGGCAGTTCTCAGGTCTGAAAATACTCTGTTTGGTTTAAAGTCCCGACACAGTTGTGCATTTGTAGTCTGTAGGTGTTACAAAGTGAAAATAAGTTGAACTGGCAAATGTGGGCTGCTATTGTTCATTTTTCTGCTGGAGTTGGCTCTTTAAGCTTAGCTCTTTCCTTGATGAAAACCTAATTCACCATACATAAAGAATATCTTTGTAGTGAAGTAAAACTGACGAACATCAGTCCCACATTAAGCAACGATGCTGTCTGGAATAGACCACGGAGGAGGGCAGGACTCGTGACACCCACTCAGTTCTGTGAAATCTCTGAACAATTGTTCCTTGGCTGCAATCAGACATCACATGAATTTTGTACCAGGAAGCTGGCAAATTGAAAACAGTTAAATGTCCCAATTCAATTGCCATTGGATCACATGCACTTCTGCTGGCTCATGTCTAGAAAAGTTCAAAGGTACAGTAAGTACTATTTAGGTTATTTAACAGAAAACAATATTGTTGTACTCATAAACATATATTGAGTAGAGCAGGGGCGGGCAACTCCAGGCTTCGAGGGTCCTGCAGGTTTTAGATATCACTGTGGGTCAACACACCTGAATCACATGATTAGTTCTTTACCAGGCCTCTGGAGAACTTCAAGACATGTTGAGGAGGTCATTTAGCCATTTGAATCAGCTGTATTGGCTGGGAGGACACATCTGCAGGACACCGGCCCTTGAGGCCTGGAGTTGCCCCACCCCTGGAGTGGAGTCTAATTAACCCTTCAAACAAACTGATAGATATCAGTTTATCATAAACTTTGAATTGATTCATTAAAAATTCTTAGGAGTGGGCACCTGTTTGTTATGTCACCTACTGTTCGACTTAAGTGTCCTAAAAATCATACTTTGGTGTCAAAGTCCAGCAATGTTAGCAGAGGCTAACAGCTGCTAACAGAAGCTAACGGCAGCCAACAGAGGCTAACAGACTAACAGCAGCTAACAG
This sequence comes from Pundamilia nyererei, assembly GCF_000239375.1. Lineage (NCBI taxonomy): Eukaryota > Metazoa > Chordata > Actinopteri > Cichliformes > Cichlidae > Pundamilia > Pundamilia nyererei. The sequence continues at coordinate 927,742 of NW_005187422.1, forward strand.
CCTCAAAAACAGTGGGCACTTACCGAAAGAAAAGTTTGGTAAGTATATCTCAACAACTCACCTCAGTATCAATGTCACCAGACAGAAATGAGCATCACTGACTCACTTACTCTTTTCAGACCACAGCCTCCTTAATAAATAGACGTGGAGACCTGGCTGTGGTAAACAGCTGACTGACAGCCTACACTCACTGCAAATAAATGGTGGCCAGAGTTGGCAGTAGCCACAATAGCAAGAACTGAGCACTTGAATTGCTCAGGAGTAAAACAACAGAATTCAGCTGCAGTCTACAGAATCTAAGCAGTTATATCTCTATGTTGTATCGTTATAGTCTACAATGCATTTGGTTCCCTAAGGCAAGCCAATGATGGTAATAGTAGTGGAAAGGGGTGGGTACATGCAAAAAAAAAAAAAGTTAGCCCCCATGCATGAAGTTCACTTTCCTAGCAAACACCCAGAGCACTCCTGATTACCCTCAGCCTGGTTAAAGGCTTCTGTGAGTCTCATCAGAGGAAGGTCGCAGATGAAAGATGTTTGATCAGAGATCCGTCTGTCTCCCTTAAATGTACACTCTTACATAAATATTGACAAGATTTTTTTTTCCTTTTTGAAAGGGCCAAGTAATTTGTCGAGTGGTAGAAAACTGCTGGGATAGCTGAAGCACGTTTGGTAAATTCCTCTAGGCTTTAAACATGTTTGAAAAGTGTTGACTTTCACCAGTTGATGAATTACTCACTCTCCAAAGAAACCCCCTCCCCCCAATTTAACGAACCAAATTTGTCCACTTGAATGGCAGCGCACATGCCGATGTCCGCTAGTTCCATGCAGCTGCGGGCAACATCAAAAAAACTAAATCCACTTACTCAACACTTGTAAATGCCCAGTGATCGATGACAAAGGCATTTGTCTGGACGCATTTTGAAGGAGCCTTCAAATGTTGGCTCAAGTAAGGATTTGTATATTTGTCTAAAAACCTGCCTGATAACTCCCTGACAAATAGCGACGGCACATAAATGTCAGTGTGGAGAAAGCCAGGTTTGTGTGCGGCACCATTCTCAATGTTGAGACAGTTTTTGGACAGAGAAAAGTTTGGAAGGAAAAACATACAAAACAAAAATGCCTATTGTTGCTCACAGTCAGCTACTCTGCACAGTCAATTTTTCAACAAAGTTCACAAAGTGCAGCACATTTGGTTCAGATCAGTAAGGTCGTGACCCACATAGGGTTTATTTGGACCTTTGCACTAAAATAATCACACTGTGCTGACTTCTGCTGTGACAGACATTAAAAGTCTGGAACCACTTCTCTTTCTAACCAAGCCCTAAATGAAAATGTGAACGTGGGGGGCTGGTTGCCTGAATTGTGTGAATTCTGGACGTGGAAATGTTTCTCACAGGAGCTGAAATGCTTTCCTGGGGACGAATGACTGTATGTCAGAGTTAAGAGCTGCAGTTGTGGTCCCTTACCTCAAAGAAGCTGACTCGCAAGATAGAGATTTTTTTGGTGAGGGGGTGTTCATTTGAGACAGAGGAGCTTTTAGTTTACCTTTATGTGCAAAATGCAGACAGACATGCGGTTCTTATTTTCACAGCACCAGGCAATAATGTTTGAAAAATATTACACCAACCATCAAATCTGGTAGGAACGTGGAAAAAAAAAAAAAAAAGTTGCTGCATGCCAAAAAAACAAAAGTGAGGACAGCAAAATGCTGACAGAGAAACTACAGATGCTCGGGGAGTTTTGTCTTGGGAGGCCGTCCCTGCGGCATTCGCCCTGTATTGTGCAAGTCTCTGAACAGGCCGAGTGCTCAAACAGCACCAACTCTCCAAAAATCAGATAAAGGCCTTGTCTAGATGTGCCAAGGGACAGCTGGAGGAGGGCTTACATTTCTTTGGCTCCAATTCAAGGAATTTGAGTTGAGGAGCACAACGCATACCCTTTACCTGAGATACCTTGTTTGAATCTCAAACTCCAGGCTACGACAGCAGCAATGCAGCACAGCATAACCTGTCATGTTGAACATGAACAAATGCTTTTTTTTATTTCTTCTACCGAGTCCGGGATCGAGCTGGGCCTCTGTGTGTGTGTGTGTGTGCTTTTTCTAACTCATAAGCCCAAAAATAAAGGGCCTTGTGTAAGATCCGCTGTGTATGGAAGCCAAGCTCCAGCAGCCAGCATGCCTTTGCTGAGAGACAGCAGCTGTTGGCCTGATATAGCATGGCTAGAGAGGAAAGAGGCCACGGTGCTACAACCAGCCTTGTTCGTTCACAGGCTTGCCCTCCCTTTCCCTTCAAGGGTCTTCTTTAACGACAACAGCAGAAAAAAAGTTAGCTAGCACATTTGGCGTACAACCAAAAAATAAATAAATAAATAAAACTAATTAAAAAATGATTTCTTATTTCCATGCAACGATTTCAAAGCCAAGTAAAGTGAGGCAGTTTCCCCCTTAATGTGGCCCAATTCTGCTTTATCTACATCAGTCCTGCTTCTGATGGCTGGATTCCTGAGCTCTCATATTTTCCATGTTTTTTTTTTTCTTCTGTTATCGCCCAAAGTGCATGCCCTGGCAGAATAAGGCTTGATGATGCTGTACGATATGAAAACAAAAGAGGAATAGATATCTGGTATAAATCTAAGCTGTGTCTGAGATATGGCGGTCCTTATGCTTAGCAAAGCTAGAGAGAATTAAAATTCCCTTGCAGACATGCACTCCCTTAATCTGACAATATGTGAACATATCTATTCCGTATACAAATGCACTCATGCGGTATTTTTCCATAACCCTGGACAGCCATCTTGCCAGGTCAGACCGAGTGTCTGCATGTGTCTCTCCTTTGTCCTGAGTTGGTCATATTGTTAAAGTCCATGTTTTTTCCCCCTTACACAAAGGATATGTATATTTGTCATTTTCTACACTTCAGTATCTTCGCTGGTCACACAAAATGCCGAGACATCTTTCAAGTATCATTCACTGAGCTCTTATAATTTCACACTGATAAATCGAAATGCCCATAACATATAAACTATACTAAACCACACCACCACAATATTCACAGTGTCTCTGACAGGCTACACTAATGAAGTTTACCAGTAAAGACAAGTTGAGTGTTGACAAAATGTTAAAAACCTGAAGTTTGTTCACCGCTTCCGTCATCGTTTCTGAATTTACAGCAGCATTATTCATAAATGGCAGTTTCCAGCAGGGTTATCCAAAAACTTTACTCGATATACTAAAGTCTACTTTTGGCTGCTGCCTTATTCACAACGTGTCACCACAGCAGGTAGCTCCAGGAGTTGTATTTGGCTGATTTTTTTTTCCATGCTGGATGCCACTCCTGACACAATCCCAAAGGAATCGAACTGTGGATCTTTGCCTGCTGGGTGAATGTGTAAACCACTATACCATTAAGCTAACCAGCACTAAAAATCACTCCTGGATTAGATCACTACGATTTGCAGCGGTACAATACCAACAGTGCCGTGTTCATCCCCTCCAGCTGACATATAACTTCACACATCAGTGCTGCAGACAGGCAGTCACACGGCCCCTCCCCTCACTAGTAGCTGAACACGTTAACAGTAGCTGACAACACTGAATAACATGTTATAAGGAATTCTGAGAGTTCAGTAAAGCTCCCGTTCAACAACACTAAAACATTTAAAGCATTAACATAAATGATAACACTGCTGGTGCATACGTTAGCATTAGCCATTTAACTATTAGCATTTACCCTTCTATTAAGTTCTCATTAATGTAGCAAGAACTGGATATAGCTAATGGCTAACAATGTTAATGTGGAAGCTAGGCTGCAAATGCTATCAGTCCGACCTGTCATTAACAAAGTCAGTAATTTAACACGATAACACAGTTAAGTGCAACTAACAATGTTTGTTTTTACATGCACTTAAGTCCCAGATTAAAGCTAATAAAAGTCTACCAGCAAGTAAACAGAAACAGCAGCATGCTACCGTATCAATTATATTTGATCAGCAATGCTTTGCTTTCGGTGACTTGGCACCAAAAGGTACCTTGGGACCTTAAAAAAGAAAAAAAAAAAAATCTTGTCACTGGTTGACTTTTGTAAAAATTAATAATGACTCTTTTTTTTAATGATTTTTTTCTCCTACGGGTATCAGTATCGAGTTTCAAACATCATCAATTGCTTTTAACAAATGATCCCGGACAATGACAAAGGATAAATGAATCTCTAACAGTTATTTTATATTCTTCATTTTAGAAAGGTGAGCTCTTAAAATCTACAATTCCTAAACTGTGTATGGATCCACTGTCATGACTACATATGTGCGTAGTCTCTCTAACTGTGTGAGTAACTTAACCAACGAGTACTGTGGCTCTTTCCATTAGTTTTGTGGAAATGCTGTTAGGCAAGTTGCACTTAACCTTTGCATAGATTAAAATGCTAAAGACTTCTTAGAGAAAAACTAACATTCTGAGTAGTAGACATCAGCGATTCAGTCTTCTTCTGAAGCATATCCAAAGATCCTGTGGCCTCTTTAAGAAAATACTATCTAAAGTAAAACATGATTTCATCCCTGCTCAATGTTCTGGACTCACTGATGTACACATAGACCTAAATACTTCAGGACACTGCAGACAAAAACAATGTCTGCCTTACCCTGCAATAGTTTTCCATCTTCCCTCTTGGCACATGCAGCCTCCTTCCATTTATTTTCAGGGTAAACCTTCACAGATGGAGCAAATGTGGAAACTGTAGTGACAAAAGGCTTAATATCCCAGTATTTAAAAGTAAGCCCAAGGCAGCTGGGCTTATGGTGTTATGAGTGTTAAAAGAGCCTACAATGGACTTACAGAGGCCTATTGTCCAAGCAGAAATGGCATGACGTTAGAGACATTACACATTAAATTACACTTCTTTTTCCTTTCTTGGTCTTTCTGACTTTCTGCTGTGAGACTACTGTTTTCATAAGATGGTTTAAGAGGGAAAACATTCCCTTTCAAGTTAGCTGGGAATTCTTACCCAGGGGAATATGCTTTACCACCTGCATATATCAATCACACAGCGAGAATATGGAGGGAAGAAGAGGGGGAAAAAAAAAAAAACAACTGCTTGGATCTCTCTCCAACAAGCAGACAAAATGGCTGCGACTGCACGTCTTCTGGCATGTGGCAAATGCAACATATTCTCGCGGAGGTTCTAATCAAAGAAGCGCTCTGTTAACACGGAGTAAAGGTATTTTATTGATATCTTGGCGTTGACCTTGGCACGGGGCTCTGAGCTCTCAGTCGGTGGTCCGGGCCTTCTCCTGAGCTTGCCGGTGATTTTCTCTGCCTCAGAGCTATCGTATGTCATAATCTACAGGAATTTGTGGATACAATCTATTCAGCCCCAGATACACGGTGCACCGTTTTCAGGAGAGCACAGAATCCGTAGTGGATCAGGGTTAACAGAAGAGACGAGTTATTAAACATATGCTTTTAATAAAGAAGAATAACAGAAGTGCCAACTCAAGCCAAACCAAATTCCTTTTTTTTTTCCCTCCCCCAACTACATAACTAAACACCTTTTCACAGATGAGCTTTGAACATTGTGACTAAGTTAAATGTGCTTTTTTTAAGCCATCACTAGAAATATATTACTCTGTGATACAGAACATGTGGGATATATATTACAGCATAAACACAGGTGGAATCAGAGCACAGAGAATTGTGCACTTGGAGGGAGAGCACCTGTACTTTCTCAGAGAAAAGGGGAGTATCAAGAGAGAGCACACTGTACTTCCCGCTATAGAATAACTCATCCTCTTGAGAGCAGGGAAAAAGTAAGACATAAGCAGGGATGTGTGAGGGAGGCGCCTGCAGAACATCTCTCTCTCCCCATTTCTCCACGTCCCTGAAAAGCTTGCTCAATGAGCCGGTTCCGACCATTCCTCCGGGCTGTTTGTCAAAAAAGGAAAGAGGAAGTCTTGAATGAGACAGAGAGGTAACACTTGAAAGGGAACATCTCTCTCAGGGGAACAAGAGAAAGGCCAGAGCAAAGCGGCGTAACTGAGATGGAGAGCCACGCCGATGAACAATGCTTTCTATTTGCACACATTTGCATAAGAAAAGGCAGCACAGCAGCCACCAGTTCCCCTAGTCGGCTGGTGAAAGGATGGGCACGCTAGACCTTCTAAAGAGGAGCTGGGGAGAATGGGAGTGGTGAAAGTGGGGCGTGTTGTCAGGATTAGCTGGTAGAGTGAAGAAAACATTTTGATAAGGGACGCCAGGCTTCCACTTCTCAACTACTGTTGTGAGTCTAACTGAAGGCATGTTGTACCACAACAAACTGCTGAACACCTCACACTGAGGGGAGGTGCCAAACATGTTGAAGTTTAAACAGGTGTACAGGTGTAGGTGTAATGCTAATGTTGCACTGCATGACTGCTGCGCGCAAAAATATTATGGTAGGTATTTGCTATTAATTTTGTTAAAGAGAAAAATGATTCCACCTTAAGTTTCATGCTTACACTCTTGGATGAGAATAAATTGCAACCATTCAGTCCATCCTCTGTGTGAAGCAAACCATTTTAGCTTCCTTCTCTCTCGTTTTAAACCAACCATCTTGCAATTGGCTGCCCCTCGTAATCAAGTTTTAATCAGGAGGTGGGTGGGGCTTCTAGGCTCCAGAGCAGAGTTCCTGAGATGGCCATATTAGGGATATATCCTTTCAAATAATCCCTGGGATTATTAGCTCATTGCTTGAAACTCAAATAATGTTCAACATGAACCTCCACTTTCATAACAGTACATATGTGACAAAGTATAGGGGGGGAAACCAGACAATAGGTCTCTCTTTAAGTTGGCATGTGTTGTTATATCCCAATTAGCCCAGATATTACAGAACATCTGTCTGTACAGGAGGGACAATTATGCACAGTGATGTCAACCTTGTGTGTTTTGCATCTGTTAAATCCTAATGGAGGCTCAAAAAAAGAAAAAAAGGAACCTAACATCTGCTGGCAGTGCTATCAACGGCCCCTAGTGCCGCAGCAGTGTGCAGTGCCTGATTAGGCTCACTTCAAAACAGCTTCAGACAAAGTTGTTGTCATTATGCAAGGAAATGTTATGTAGTGTGACTAATGTTAGAGTGACTGAGTCGATCTGGTGGGTTAATTAAAATGTAAGCAAATTTTCGATGTAATTTGGAACATGAGAATAGAAGTCGTGAATATGGCACAATATGAGAACTGTTAAAAAATAAATAAATAAAATCACACACTGCAAGCTTACTCTGACATGCTCCTGAATACATACTTTAATTATTGGCAAATGCAATGGTTTAATCCAATCACATTTGATCTGGAATACCAAGACTGACAGCACGACTGACGCACTTGATACAGTGCAGGCGTGGACTACAGCTCGCCACGCTACATTCATCATGCGCTGCTGGCCGTTATCGGTTGAATGGACAGCCACCTAAGGTACGTCCCTCTCACCTCGCCAAGAATGTAAAGTCTCAGAAAGCCAGGAGGCTTAATGCTAAAATCAATACCTCTGACCCTGGACTCCTCCTGTGTTGTCCTTGCTGATGGTCAGTCGTGGACCTTTTAAGTTCTGGGGAACCATTAAGTTTAATGATTTCAGGAGTTAAGAAGAGATGAAGTGTTTCAGAACGTAGGGAGATCTTAAAGGCAGGCAGACTTGGAGACGCATGAAAAACATCTCTGATGTCACCACACAGAGGAAAGTGAGCATGATTAACAAGCAAGTTGAGATTAGAGTGCTACAGAGCTGTGGGAAAAGAAATGAAGTCCGCTTCATCATCTCGCTGGAACGACGACTGTAATCCTTCCATATGAGAGGAAGACAAGCATACTCTGGCACTTTGATTGATGAGCAAAATCTATAGCCTATAATCTGCAGGAGGACCGACGCTGGATCACACGGTGCCACACAAACCATGTTTAAATCACTGTCAGTAGCAATTTCCATAGAAACAAATATACAGAGTGTCTGCCGCCAACAAACAAGGGATGGAATCCATGTCATAAAACAGGAAAGTCCCTGTGTATCAACCCACCGGTCGTAAAAAACAGACTTGTGTCAGGCGAGAAACAACTGCAGGCACCGTTCGGCTCAATTTCTACTCTACAAAATGGAACAAACAAAAGCTGTATGCATAGGAACATCTTACCATGTATTCTTAAGTTTGCTGCCGGAGCTCAGCAGCCTGTTTCTCCACTTAATTGATTTCCCTGCAAGGAGTACCTCCCTCCCTCGCCAGTCCCCGTTTATTTTATTATTTATTTGCCGTAATGCTCCTATCACAGTTCACTGGAGTTCACTATAGAGGCCTAATGTTACATGTTACAGTAAGTACTTTCAGTCTTTTTTTGTCAAAGACTTCAAGACTTCTGGCTTCTTTGCAGCAGAAACCAAGCAGAGAGATTTACAACTTCTTAAAAGTACTAACAGTAAGTTTTTAAACTGTGGTCTGCACAATGAAGAATAGATCTGCTGACGACTGTCATCGCTTTCATTAGGCTGATGGTTTTAGGACTGTGCCACTGTTTCAGATCTGCTCTCTTGTGAGATCCCTGCTGTGATCATGTCAAATATTGAGAAAGCTACGCTGACGCGTGGCGCTATTTTTGGTGCAGCTGAATGGATGACGGGAGGACTGAAGTTTGAAGTGGCAATGTGCGTACTAAACTGTGGTCTTGCAGTCTCCCCGGGGAAGGAGTTACATGTTTTCTTGAACTGACTGACTATTTCCAGTTTGGAGGGGGAGCGCTGCTGTTTGATATGCAATAGAAATGATTAAATTGTCGTGCTCCAAAAGGGAAGAAAAAGGCAAATCACAAAAAAAAGAAAAAAAAAAGTGTGTCGTTATGGTATAATTACTGTGACTCGTGTGCCTTTTTGTTGCTATTTAACAAGGCAATTTCACTGATAGTCTCTACTACGGTAGAATGCGAGCGTGAGAGAGAGACATTGGCAGGAACAGTGAGAGGGAGTGGGCGGTGATTAACATGCTAGAGTCAGGATGCATTTCAGAGGGGCACTGGGAGGAAACGACGGGCCATTACAGCACAACTAAGGGTCTGTTAATCAGCCTATTAGGGTTTAATTGAGGGTAGTTAATTAGGAGTCGGTGGGCAGTCTGTGCTCGGGGGTCAGGGGCTGACATGAGAAGCAGCTGACAGAGCAACCGGAGCTGATTGTTGCTGATGTATTTGCACAACGCCAGTGATTGATTGACAGGAAAATTGGTCTAAATTGCACCTATCTGTCCCTACCCGTTCTTAAACCTTTTAGGAACCATAAATTAAGCCCACTGTAGCTGTGAGCGAGGGAGCCAGTCGGGACTGTGTCGGAGCAGAGTGAGCGCGTTTACAGTGTGCCCCAGACTGTATGTCTCCACAAAAAATCATCACGCGCCCGCTCGCCTTTAAGGGCAGAAGCTGTTTAAAGTAAGTGGAAAATACAATTAATAAAAAAAAATTAAAAAAAAGCACACAAAGGGAGCAGCTTTCTGGCTACAGTGAAGTTTAAGCACACCTCACACTAACGCTACACTGACATGACTCCACATCTTAAAATCTAATTTTTTTCCCTCTCCCCCAATATGGAGTAGTGGAAACAAAGATGTGCTTGTCCTTGTTTCTTAAAGCCAGCTCTGCATAGGGCACTGGCTACCACCAGAAGCTGATTATGGACTCTTTTAAAGTTAGATTTGATTTAATGTCCTGCTCTTGCCTCAGCTGGACCACGGGGGCACAGGAATGCGGCCCGCTGCTAGGATTGGCCCACGTAACCTGTGGTGGATTCATCCTGTCCAGGGCCAGTCAGGAGCAACAGAGCAGGGCCACATTCAGCTCGCCTATCTGGGGAATAAACACGTCGTTCCCGCACAGGGGCCCAAAATCCAATAAAGGGCCGGACAAAGGCCCGTTTCTTGCCTCAGAATGCCAAACAACATGTGATCCCCTTAAGGGAAATAACTATGTCTGCTCCTCATAGGCCTCCAGGTCAGAAATAACGCCTGGGGAACTTCTTAACACATGTCCTGTTAGAGAGGCCATGTGCAGTTTCAACTGGTTAGAGACAATAAGGGACAAGCCAATCATACCGGTCTGTCATAAGATGGCATTTAAAAAAAATAAATCCAGACATGAGCAACAAGCCAACAAATCCCACAATTTTAATCGCCTACTACATCAACTCCAATGAAACCAAGCTTTGCCAGCAAACAGTATCTGAAGGGAAACGAATGACAGGGTCGATGACAAAAGGCAGCATTTTGCTTTTGCTGGTCCTCACACCAAGGAGGAATAAAGGGCCATTGACACCCGTGCTTCGAACTCACCTCCAACAGAGCTCACTTCACATTTCATGTCAGTCACTGCTAAATGCTATCTGGCTGGGTTTTATGCTCTCTCTGACCTGGTGACTTGATACTCAAGGAGCTGCGGGGAGGCTTTAGGTGTTTAATGCTCGACTGTGGGCAAGCACACAACTCATACAGTGTCAAGGCTTAAAGCAAGGAGTGTTTCTGTGGCTGAGATATATTTGTGGTGCTGGTGGTGGTCAGGGTATAAAACAAAGACGTTTTTCTTTCAGACACTGTGTGCACAACAGAATGTGACTGAATGCTTGAATAAATAAATAAATCAGAGTTGAGGTTTTGGAAAAAAATATAATTTGCTTTCACTCAATTAAAATAAACCAGTTGACACATATTACAAATATGTTAAAATTGTCTTTATAATTGTAAAGAACATCACAAAATGAAGACCAGTGCTGATTTTTTTTTTTTTGTAGATTTCAGTTTATTGTTCTCTTTAGTGTCCTCTGCTTTGAAAAATTTGCTCAAAGCACCTACTGGTGTCAAAGATTCATTCATTCACTTTTAAACTTGCACACTTTGATAGCTGCAGAGTGTTTCTGTGAGATTTCTGGACTCGTTCCAAACTATCAAGTCGCATCTCTTCGTCTTGGGTGAGTTTTTAAATGGAACAATTTTATCTCAACCTCCTTACTGAAGCCAACCAGAAAAAAAAAAGGGCGCACAGCCTGTTAGTTTAATTAGTAAGCTATCAACGAGACTTCTAATCTAACAAACCCCTACTGGCTCACGGCCTACTTGGTCTCGAGACTATAAGATAAATGATCCTGCTCCACCTTCAACCTAATCGCTCGGTTACTCTTGAGTGATAATAGGAAAGTAAACTGAACTAAATTTTTTCACATTCGGTGACAGACTGCAAGTAGTTATGGTTGCCCAGAGATTGAGCGTGCGACATCATCACCATGTGGGCAACCACGTTCGATTGCAAGGTGACTGGGCTGGTCCAAACAGTCACGGTCTGACCTGACTGACTGTAATCACTCTGGTGAAGGTTTGCAAATAATCGCTGACTAATTTATAACCACAGACAGATTGAGTGGAACCCGTTGGCAAAGAGACAGTCTGCAATAACGAGCGCAACTCATCTGTGACGTGTCTTCTTGCAATAGGGGACTACGCTCCACAGGTTGCAAACTGTTTGGGTTGCTATCTAAAACCCAGGTTGCTAAGAGCGTCTGTAATCTAGCAGTTAAATTGTGGTTGTCACTATTTCTTTATTAAGAATTTATTTTAAATTTTTTAAACATGGATGGACTGTGAATGTAAGCAGTTAAGTGAGTTTGTATTTTTTGTTGTTGTTAACTTTTATGTATGTAGACGGTAAACAGATTATCAATTTTTGCTGCACAAACAACGTAATTGCTAACTTGAGCTCATTCAGCTGCAAACTTGTAACGGACCGACTCAATCCTTATCGCCGTCCCGACACACCAAAATCACTTTGAAGACAGAAACTGACTGCAATTTGTCACAGAACTGGACCCATTTTGGAAACAACCATTAACAAGGCAACAAGATTACAAGTTCATCATATATGATCACAGTAATGTTGGTGTAAAGGTGTGGGAGCTGGAGGTGTGGATGTTTTGATCGTTAGACCTAAGCATCAGACTAATATTGTGTTAGCTGTTCCTCTCCAGCTAACACAATATTTATATGAATGCGTAGAAGCTTTGCTTTGAGCTTCTGGTGCCTTTTGGATCATATTGTGTTTATTTTCTAGTGAGTGACACTCTAATGTTTTATTAATCTGTTACTAAGACTACAGTAATTAGCCGCCAGTTTATGACTTCTCCATCCGTCCACCTCCACTCTCTCTTCTGGTCTTTTTTAATGTTATTTTTATTTGTTTTAAACAGGACTTTATAATTTTCACAAAATAAAGACTTCCTGTTTTTATACATAGACAAACAGCCATAGCATAGCTGTGGGAAAGTTAAAAAACATAACCAAGATTTACCATAGAAATAATGATCTACAGTCATATATTATACAACCCAGTGCCAGAATTCTGGCAAAGTGTAGGAGACCTTTGAGCCCTGCAGCTAGTACCAAGTAAGAAGCTGCAGATGTGCTGCCTTAATAAGCCCATCGATTATTCCAACCTGAAGTAACATAAGCTTGTGTTGAACATAATAAATATGATACGGGTGTTTTAGGACTAGTGCTCAAGTTTACACATTGTTACACATTCATATAAATATTGTGTTAGCTGGGAAACATTCCGGCAGGCTAGCCACTGCTCTGATCAAAAACACAACAGGCGTAACACGTAGAGGCGGATATGTCCTAGTGTAGGGCTGTGCGATATGACCAAAATCTCATATCCCGATATAAGACATCTATCGTCCGATAACGATATAAATCACAAAAATGTGACATTTTCTGTAAATTCTGTGAATCTCGTGCAGCTCGACTTGCGGGAAGTGTTTCCAGCTGCGCGTCCTTTACCCGGAGTCGAGTGTTTTAACCGATGCATGAAACGATACATTTTTAGACATAAGTTGTAACGGCCGCCGTTTTCTTTGTGAGTATTTATTACACGGCATCCGATATATATCGTTATATCGAACAGCCCTATCCTAGTGTCTGTTTATTTTAAAGTAACTGTTTCTGTTCACCTTCTGACCTAAACAAACAAACAAACAAAAAAAGCCTTGCTGAGGTTTTACAAGGTGACATTTACAACAGCAGCCCAGGCGTCTCCGTTCTCTTCATAGCTTCACACTTTGGAGCCTACACAGAAAACATCCCGTTCACCCTGAGAGCTCAGGGGCAGCCATCCTGGGATTGTGACACTGGCTTAGTCACGTTGAATAGCAAAGAGGCTTGAAGAGAGTGGAAGGTCATTTATGTAGGAAAACGCACAGCAGCAAGAGGCTCTTTATCTGTGTGAAGTGAGGCTGAAGACAAAATGCTGGGATTACATTTACACGAGAAAAACATTCTTAATCAGATCTAAAAAGTCAACTCATGCCCGAAGAAATGATTAGGGAAGTCGGGTACCAGTGCGAGGTTCAATCAGAACTTATTTATCAAATCCTGGCACAATCCCGGCAGATCCTGACCAGAGTGCTAAGATTCTGCAGCTTGCAGAGAGGTGAGCCAAAGCAAACACAACTCAAGGTTTTTTTTTTAAAAAAGAAAAAGAAAAGAAGTGTCTGAACAAGAAGGTACTCGTGTGCTGATTCATACCAGCCTGCAGCTCGGTTAGAGGACAGCCATCTGCTGTCGCACTCCCCCGCTAAGAGCCTGTTATAGCAGGACAAGCCACGAATCATCAGGTACATGTTACATCCATATAGATTTACTGGAACTAACACTTCTACTACAGGTAGAGAAAAACAGCGGGGCTGATGACAGCGCTGCCTCCACAGGTGCACGAGCATTTCACTGCTCCGTAATGTGATTGGTCCTTTACAGAGCAGTTGAGCCCCCATGGCAGGATTTTGAAGGGCTGTCAAAACGATCCCGTCCATAGGCTTGCAAATCAGATTTCATGAGTTAGGATAAAAAAAACAAAAAAAACAAACAAAAAAAAAAGCTTTTTTTTTTTCCATTTCCACTATAATGGAAAATGAGGGCACTGATGCTAAAAATAAAGGATTCCACATTTATTAATTATTTCTTATTAAAGCTGTATTAATCAATATTTTTTCCCCTCTTAGGGCAGAGGAAATGTGCAAAGGTGCATTATGAAAAATCGTTTATAGTTACAACCCACTGAGAATGACTGAGGCTTTTTAGAACCTCTTATAGCCCAGAGTTTTGATATTCAAACTCCAGTACTTTGTTTTGCAAGTAACTTATCAGACTCGCAAACAACACATGAGAGTGTTGGTTTGTTGATGAACACAGCAGAGCATCAAGCAGTTAAAAAGACCGATGGCAGAATTAAAAGGAAAGCAAATGTGAGACTTATGTTCTTAAGGCTCAGCCAATTAGAGTAAAAATAGGATGGCAGCCTCCTTTTGAAATAAATTAGCGGTTGCCTGGTGACTGGGCTAATTTGCTTTTTGCTGCTCTCGCCGACTGAGAGCCAACCTGCCTCTAAACAACCCATCCCAACTCAGAGTAAGTGCAATCGCTCTCAGACAGATTGGTGACGGTTTGCAATCAATCCGAGTCAGATTCTTGTTACATTCCTCTGTAAAAGTAATGTTGTTGAGCGTCATCGTTTTGCAGACATGTAGCCATCCTCTTCTCTCTCATTCCATTTCAAATCTATGAGGTGCTGCTTGGACTGTGAATGAAAAAGTTAATGTCAATTTCTGTATGTGGGCACAGCAACAGGTTTCCATCAGATGGCAACAGGCAGCTTTTACCAGTTTATCACAGTTAGTTACCGTGTTAACACAAACAGATTGCGTCTCACTGCCAACTTGATTCTATTCAATTACAAATACACAGCAGAACGATAGACAGACTCATTCTTATTGTTGTTCCGTTGCCATCGTCATGCATCAAAACGTGCTTTGAAGACAGGACCTGACTTTGAGTGGTTGTAGGACTGGTTCCTGTCATTGAAGCATTCATTTCAAGGACAGTGATATTGCACATTCATTGCACACAGTCCCACTAGCTTTGGTTGTACATTAGTCTGCAACAACTCTTTTCCCCGAGTGTGACTGTAGCCTTAAATATATGGCTAAAAACATGTCTGCTAAAGACTGCTACTGGTGCTCACTGAAATAAAAACAAGCAACTTTATAAGATCGAAATGTGTCAGCGATCTTAAACCTTTGATAAACTTTAAATTTCTACGAGCCAGTTCAAAATTCAACTCTAAGATAAAAGCCGAATTTTAAACTGCACTGAGATAAAATGTCTTCTTGATTTCACCATCTCAACTAGTTCTCCCAAGAAAAATATTTACTATGTCTCATGCAAAGTTATCCTTGGACCACTTCAGTCAAAAAAAAGATTGTTAGTTTGTCGTCTGCTTTTCACTTTTCCATCTACTTGTCTAAGAAAAACGAGCTAATTTCAGAAGTAAGAACATGGATTTAAAAACCAATCTGAAGATATCACCTTGGCCTCGGGGAACGTTCGGGCAGGCAGGAGGATTAAAAAGATAAACTGGAAAATTACTCGTAAAAATTGAGCGCCGATGATTAGCTGTGGGCCTAATCAGAAAAGGAAACCTCACACCCTGCCTGATATTTACACATCCTGCAACCATACTGAAAAGCAGCACAGATATAATTAAACAAAGGTCTTAAGCAAGCATGACTTCCACTACTACTACTACTACAAAAAAGGATAACACAGCAGTCACGGATATCATATTTTATGTGCATGAAAAACAATCTCTGGTAAAACATGAGATAAACCAGGTTTGACTGTTCCTGCAATTCCAGCATACATCACAGGATGCTAAACAGGGCACAGTTACAGGCTGCTTGGTTTCTACCAAACACCGTGAAACTGCCTTCAGGCACTTGGGCTTCATCGTCTTTGATTCTTGACAGCGAACAAACAAAGTTCACAGACCCAGTCACCTCAGGTCCAGAATAAAAGCTGCGCAACAGCAAATTGTGTTTTGATGTCACATTTCTTATTGTGGTCCAGGAATCCGTGACATTGTACTTTCTTGCTTCAACCAGTCAACAAAAAAAAAAAAAAAAAAAAAAAAAAGCAGCCTTGGAAATATAAGCTGCCTCGCTCTCAGGTTTCCCTTTCGATGAATGGCGTAAATGTGAAGTATCGGCCTTTAACGGTCTATTAAATCTGATGATTTATTTGCTGGGTATTGTATGGCAGTCCCTCACTTCTCGTCAAGAAAAGGTTACTTTATAGGAACCTGTGCTACCTCCTTAGGCCTTTCCTGCACTGGAGAGATTCTGTGGCTTCACCTACAATAGCGCGAAAACAATATGGAAAAAAACACGAGGGAAGCATTATCCTATAGCAAATTCCGTCCTCTCCGCTCCGGATTGGCTATCACAGCATTAAACCCCATAGATACACCTTCTCAAGTAACCAAATACAGCGACATCTGGCCCATTAACGCATGCATCCTGTGCTTACACGCGCCCAGGCAAACATGTGCACGCAAACTCATAAAGCCAAGCAGGGCAGATGCTCGCAAAGACACACACTTGTACAGGTTCGTGTGACATATGAGCTAATCTCCCCACACATCAGCTAGCAGCCCACGGCAAGTCCCTTTAGGTCTCGAGTCGCTGATCTCTGAGTGGCTTTTTTGGTTCAACCGGCCCTCGTTACGAGGTCTTAAGTTGCAGAGAGCACCAAGACACTTGACTGTGTTAGTTCAGGAGGTTTAAACCAAAGACAAGCACATCATAACCTCTCAGTCACGACGTCGCCAGATTTACAACCATATTATTTGGAACAACAGCGTGAGGCTTTCTCCAGAGGACTTGTGGCATTTTTTTTTGCAAGTAGTTAGCATTCGACTGCATAAATGACAGGATAGAGCGATCAGCGGAGTCCAGATGTTGGGAGTCTTCTTTTTTTCGTGTGTGTAAACACTTTCCACAAGCGTCTCTGTGAGCAATGAGCTGGTCAAAAATGCTCCGGGGGCAATTTCACTGAGGTTTAACAATAAAGCCAGCGACAAGCCATATTTGTCATCTTGCGGCCGGCGGTAATACACACTTGCAATTGACATAAACGACTCATTTCAAAGCAGCCGTTGTGAGCGATTCTGGTTGACAACCATTCTATAAAAGCAACCTTTGTGATGCTGAGTTTTTCGATGGATCCCTCAAGTTGACCTCAGGGTGAGCTGGCCTTTCCACATCAAGTTCTGTTTAGAGGCGAAAGGGGGACGCTTCATGGCTGCTCTGTCGAAAGGGCTTTATTTGCTGGGACGAGAGAAGTAAAAGACATCTTTTCCTCTCCCTCACTATCAGCCAGCAACAGTAAAGACAGACAGCCTCGCCTCAGGTTTATCTCGGCCTATCTGCAATGATGCCCTACTTGACATCGCCTATGTCGACTGGTAGAATCGTATCAGAGACGTTCACCGTCTGCAGGATTGACTTTCGGGAGCGCCAATAAAAGGCCAAAATGCTAATTCAGGTTCCAATGCGTCACGCATTGCGTTCAGCTTGAGCTCAGAGCTCAAACATACACAAAGATGGAGTGATTCTTTGGTGTTTCTCCCTCTTTATGGTGCAGACAGTCATTACATCAGTAGTTTCCCCCCCCTCCCATTTACATGAAGCATTACAGAGGAGGACACACATACCTCTATTATTCTGTCGTGGATCTGAAGGCCTCCCTCTTTGTCTGCTGGACCTTTCTCCACGATCTTGGACACAAAGATTCCTTCATTCGAAGTGCTGTCGTTGTCGTCCTGCGGGAATAAATTGCAGGCATGTTCAGCGGATTAATGGAAGCACAGCGCTCACAGGGCTCACAGGGCTCGTTAAGGAAAGGAAAGCCTATAGAAGTCTCAATAAATCGCGCAATAAAAGTACTTTTAAAAAACACTGGAAACACTGGGTTTGGTTGTTGTGGGCAAAACCACATGAGCGTCTGTACAACGCTTTGCAAGCCTACAAAGTTGAAGGTTTAGTTCACCCAAATAACAAAGAAAAAAAAAAGTCCCAAGCAGACTATTGCTGCCACCCCTATAAATGACACAAACAACATTTAGTTTGGCCTTGAGATTTAAGGGAGATTTCCAGTGAATCCACAAAATTTTACTGCCAGCAGTTTCTTTTACTGGCAGCAGTAATTTCCAGGCAGATATCTCAAAATCAGGGCACACAGAAAACAAAAATATCTGGAAGGCTCAACAGCAACAAGACTAAGTGAAAAAATATGGCTTTTTGCAATTTCTGTGAAATGCCCTTTTAACCCTACCCTTGAGTGTGGACTTAGGGATAAGCTTTAACTTCACATGCTTCCCAGGCCTTAAAGGGTTGACCCTGGCCTACAGAAGGGCCTAAATGTTGACACGCGGACATGCTGTAGGGGCATGAAGTAGCCTACATCCGACTCTGTGGCCGTGACCCCAGAGTCAGAACTAAGTCTGGGTTAACAGCTATGTTAGCACTCTCTTTAAAACCACATGTAAATGTGTACCGCACTCCTGCTGGGCTCTGTGACACAACTACATTTTACTAGGTACTTAAAGAAACCCCAGAAGTTACAGAACAGATGCTAATTAATAATTTCTGGTCTGCTTCCTCTTTCAGGGACATCGTGTACACTGTTAACACTGCAGTGCTTTTGCTGCAAGTTCCACAACATGCCTACTACTACTTTGCCTCACCGCTATCACATGAGCTGCAGACAAACAAGCTCATCTAGGAGACCACAAATCCTGGCAGTTGATTGCGCTCACCATGCCATACCAGTATAACAGCCACATGAAACACACATGTCAAAGGCTGCTAGGATATTAGCCACTTCCAATTCTAATGAGTAGCTTCTTACACCACCTGATGATTTGAGGCTCACTAGCAAAGCAAAAGCCAAGTATTATCTCCGCTGTCGTACAAGTTTGATGCATGGCTCTGTCACAGCAACTCCACGAGCAAATCTACGGTTAAATGTCGATCTTTTTATAGCTTCCTGCTATAAAAAGTTTTACTGCGATAATCTATGTCACTGCTGAAAAGTGCGTCACTGTGGCTGTGGAAAACCAAGTCTGCAACAGTGGAAGTGAAACAGATACGGCGTTTCAATAAGACCTCGGCTGCAGAAAGAAGCTCCGTGTATGGGAGATGCCAGCGTTGAGATATTTTCCAACCCTTCACTCGGCAGAGCGCGTGGCATCATTAATGACTTTAACTTCAGGGGCCTCGAGGCAGAAAGCGGCTGAGAAAAGTTCAGTCTGGGTTTAAAAGACCCTTTCCTCTCCTCTGTGTTTACCTCACCACCAAAATCCCCTCAATTAGAGACAAAACAACTGTGGTGGAAGCCATAATCCCAGATTTAACTCCCATAAAAGTAATTATAGTTTTTTTTAATCTGTAATGCCAAATCCGCTAAACCAGACCAATATATAAACACAATAAAACTTGATAGATGCGGTCCATCTATCCACAGTCAAAAAAAAAAAAACCATGCACGACTGTCTAAGTTGCGGCAGTCAGCACAGAGGAGGCTTGTGGTACTTCCACTATTTGCCATTTGACACTTGGCTGATCACCGGGGAGGGGGTGGGGGAGACGGAACCTCCAAGTTGCTCAGCTTTCAACCTACCACGCATGGCCTTCCTCCTATGATGTTAAAACCCAGAGAGCCGCCCTCACGAAGAAGGACAACGGTCACGCTTTTAGTCTCGCCTTCCTACAAACAGACAGGAGAGACACACGTGAGCAAAGAGATGGCAGGAAGTTATTCAACATATACAACAACTCAATATTAATCTTAATTAATCTTTTAAATTAAAAGTGTGAAACTTTCAAAACACAGGGGCTATATTGTACTCATATTTTGATAGCATCTGTCTAACTTTCAGGTTGTATTCACCAGCTACAACTGCTGCAAGCAAACAGATGTTCCTAATTCTCTGTGGTAGCCCAACAACAAAATAAGAAACTATTGACTGCTCTATTGTCAATAAACTCTCTTAATACCGTGTTTGTCATTAACATCCAGCCAAACATGGTTTCTTCAAAAGAAAATATCACTTGCTGCTCAAAATGGCCAAATACTCACTACATAGCAGAAAGCAAACAAACACTGTTAGCTTAGTAGCCAGATCTTTTCAGCAGTTCCTTGAATCTTTTGGTTAGACATCTTTGTGTATTATGGTACTGCTTCTGCTGTGTAACTATTAAAGGAAATCTTACGTGTAAAAAGTTCAGCACATGACCAAAAGAACCGGGCTGTCAACACATTACACCATGAAGCTCCCAGCGCACCATTTTTGTGCTGGTGTTAATGACTCACCAACCTCGCTCTGTAATTTTACATAGTCTGCCACAGCTGCTGGAATATGCATGTCCATCAATCTGCATGTCAAAGTACCCTGAACCTCAAGCTGCCCCCAATGTGCCATCAAAGTGTGAGTGTCTGCATGAATCTTAGGCTACATCCACACTAGCCCTCCGGTATCTTTGTTTAATTGGTCACATGACTGCATCACATGACTAAAACGTGTCATCGTTTTCGAAAAGGCTCCGGGTTCACTGTCACTGCAACGCCAAAACGCCGTTTTCAAATGTATCTGCTTTGGAGAGCGTTTGAAAACGCTGCGTTTTCCTTGACCGAAAACCAGGTGGTATTGCATGGTTGATCAAACGTCTCAGTGTGGACGGAAGGCCAAGCCGGAGAGAAAAAGATGCATTTTCAAATGAAAACGTATTAGTGTGGACATGGCTTCAGGCAAAGCACTTATGTGTATGTATATGTGTGAATGAGTGAATAAAGACTTGTACTAGAAAATGCTTTGAGTGCTCAGCTAGAGCAGAAGCACTTCACAAGTACCAGTCCGTTTACAAATTAAGCTAGTCATTATTCAAGTTAACTCTGAATTACTTATCATAAATGATTTGATTACAAGTAACAGTTGTGCATAACTAAAAACAGACAACTTCAGTCTCAGGCCCACAACCATTTAAAAAAAAAAAAAAAAAAGCCAATCCAGTGCTAGCCAGTGTTGGTGTAACATATGAACTACAACATCCAAGTATACAAATTACTTGTTCGTTGTAACTTTAAAGTCAAAAGGTCAGCTTTGTAATTCAAATACTGTTATTTTATTCCAATGAAGGAACTGGTTGCTATTGAAGTGTTCCAACATTTCCCTGCTCCTTTTGTTGTGCAGAGTGGAATCTGGCCATTGAGCCGGTCAGCATGTGAAGGTCATTTAATGAGATGACAAAGAGATTTGCAGTTACACAGTTGGAGCATTCGCATTGTCCTGACCCAGGGTGATAATAAGAGTCTGTCAGCTGCTACGAAGCTCAATTCCTCTTGTTGAAGAAGTACCTGCAAGCTAAGCACAGCTCCACAACGTCGCTGCTGAGGAGGACTAAGATGCTGGTGCTACAGTTCAGAACTGCAAAACTAGCAAAAGCGAGTTTCTTTCTAGTTAGGTGGTGGACAAACTGCTGCCTATATCAACCTGTTATGCAGTGAGCTAAAGTGGACAAACTCGGGTAAATTTACAGTGGGTTACACACCTTCTGGACAATATAAATGAGCACAGGATGGTACAAATTTTTCGCTACAACATAACAGCTGGTATGTAGTTTCTAATGGCCGGAATCTTGTAATGTAACAAGTTACTTTAGCTTCTTCAAATTTCACCATTCTCCAGGGCTTAGCCAGCACACCCAGCCTGAAATGATGACCAGGTCAAAGAAGAGAACCGCTCTCTCACGAACCGTTGTCCTATGTAAATGAATACACCAGCGGGCCTCTTGACTCAGAAGCTACATGACATGAAAACCTCTGGGAAACTCGCAGAGTCAGCCCTTAATCTGTTTTTTTAAGGAGGACTTAGAGGGGAGCTATGAGGTAACATAATTTCAGCTGCCGCTCCAGTATTCTGCGAAACACTGAGACTAAATATAAAGCAGATATTACTGGTATGTACAGCATCCTGACTGCCATATAGCCTAAAAACACCAGCATGTGCAAGTCTGGCCCTGCAGGAATGTGCGCTTCTGTCACGACAGCATTAGTGGCACATGCTTCCGAATTATAGTGAACTACAGCCGTCGCTGTCAACAAGAAGACAGTTGGGCATTATGCTTGTTGAGACAAAGTGGAATTAATATGACAAATGAAAAAAGGTACAAAGCAATTGGCTTTTCCATCCTCTTCACTTATGCTGAATGTGTCACAGGCCTCAAAACAAACTAGTCTTCAAATTTCATCCACAAGAACCATTAAAATGAACAATTATGAAGCTTTTCTTTTTTTCCCCCCCCTTCCCCTCTCTTCCCTTCTCACCACATCTGCAAACACTCTAACAATGATCCAACCCCCCAAAAATGAAGTAAACGTCTTCAGGATGAGGTTGCAAATTTACTAAAAACATCAGGTGTGCTTGAGTTATATTAAAGACTAAAAAGAAAAACTGATGTGCTAAACACCACAAATTCAAAACAAAACCGTGGAGACACAATGACATGGGCGCTACAGCAAGTAAACAAAAGCTCCGTGGGGAGAAAAAAAAAAAACAACAAAACTTTATTGGTGAGGTAAGAAATGGCACGCTGGCAGTGAAACTTTAGTCTGCTGCTCACTTGTGACTTGGCACACTCACGGTGAGCCTTCACCTCAGCAATCGTCACACTTTCCGAGTCTGTCCTCCATCAAGCTGCCTTCCCCCTGTCTAACTCTTAATATAGTTCACCTAATTATAGTGTAGGTACTGTAATACAGAACAAAAAAGGGAACATATTGATTTATAAACTACTGGCATGTGGTCAAGAGACAGAAACTCAGTGACCTTGTAAATGTAGGGCAGTTTACCCCATTAATGAGGTAATGAAGTCTATTTCAAATCAATGACAAGGATTATCACTCAATGCTAATGTATATACACAAAGGAACCAGCAGCCTAATGCATTTTTATTAGACGAAATGGGCATCTTCAATGAATACATGATGGCTTTTATTAATGTGATCTGTCATGTTCAATTGATAGCCACGCTTGTGAAATAACTAATAGCTTCCTTTGTTCTGTTAAGCTATCTCACAGAGCCCTGCTTTAAAAAAAAAAAAAAGTCCACAATTAGCCTAATCAGTTTGAGGTCACAATTACTCCAATCAAATTCAATGCAGGATCGATCAGTTTGATGTCTTGTGATTTTAAAAGACACTTGTTATTAGATCAAGAACCTTTAATGCTGTCATCTGCAGCCAAAGGGGATCTTGGTTCAAAAACACAGATCCAATCTTGTATGGAGAGTGTGACAACACTTCTAACAGCCCTGCAATGAACCACAGTAAAGATCTGAGCTTTTGGTTCATTGATTTTCCATCAGTTTTATTTGTCTTTCTTGCATTTAGTATTAAATAATCTTTCTTTTAAATACCAGTCAGTTACTCCTCATCTCCCAGTTTTTGGCATTAAAAGACATTGAAGTTGAGGAGTGGTGGAATCTCTAAACTAAAGTAAGTTGCCAGTCAGCTGTAACAATGGACTTGCATTCATCCTTTGGTAGTGATCTGATGATCAGTACTGAGCAAAGGTTTTGAGCCAACACTCTGTTTGCTAGGACATTGGGAAATAGGAGGCAGCGATTTATTGAAACATGTGCAAACATACAGGAAAACACAGTTTATAAGGCAAGCACAGAGTTTGCGCAATTCTAACGAGCTTGAAAACTAGAATTTGCTAAGACCACCTTTATTCTTCAGCACACCCTGAACTAGTTCTCCAGGCTCCCTGAACAACATTCAGAGCTCTTCTTTGGATGTTGGCTGCCTTTTGTCCTGTTCTCTGTCAAGATGCTTCAGTAATGTTGATGTCTGGGCTTTGGGGTAGCCAATCCATGACTGACAGTGTTCCACAGTATGTTTTTCTATCCAGGTATGTGTTTGGGAACACTATCATACTGAAAAATTAAGTTGTTGCCAATCAGATGTTTTCCAGGTGGTATTGCATGGTTGATCAAAATCTGACTGTACTTTTTGGAGTTCATAATTCCATCAATTTTGACAAGATCTCCAACACCACCAGCTGAGAAGCAGCCCAAACCATGACGGAGCCCCCAGCGTGTTTTACAGGTAACTACCGGCACTCACTGTTATACCGCTTTCCTGACCTTTTATTTTTGGTTCAGTAATTTGAAACAAAATTTTCAAATCTGAATTCCACAGCCCAGAAGATGGTTTTCAGCTTTTCAGTTGTGTAATTTAGCATACTTCAGTCTTTCGTCCCCGTTTCCCTTCCTTAAAAATGCCACCCTCCACTGAGACCATTTCTGATGAGGGTTCAATGAACAGCAGATGGGTTAACTGCAGGGCCAGATGCATCTCTCAGGTCCCGTGTCAGGACTTGTTATATTTTTAATATTTTTTTAAGGACATGATTTTCAGCTGCTGTTTGGTTAGTTTAACAGGCTTCCCACTTCTCCCTTTGTCTACTTTCAAAATCTCTGAAAATGGTCAAGTGCAGAGTTGAAAACGAGTGAAAATACCACAAATATCCAAAGAAAACTTTACAAAGCCTGGACAGTGCCAAAAACTGCTTTAAAAAAGAAGAATGCCACAAAGGTTGCAAGAAAGTCTGGCTTCTTTAATATAACCTAAAATATAAAGAAATATCAGGTAGCCTGAGACTTCTGCATAGTACTGCATGTCATAAAACTGCATTAAAACCTTTTTCCCCCAATGATCTTTTGAATTGTGAAATGCACCTCCCATTGGATGCACTCCATTTAGCGCGTTCCAGGTCCGTGGTATTGTGAATGCTGGCTCACTAGCATGGCTTCAAAGGAGTAGGCCCATCAGACAAGTCATTACCTGGGCTTTTGCTGCTTTGGCATGTCAAAATATCCCTTTTCGGAAATTACCAATAACACACTGATGTAATTAGGCTCTTGATTACTGAAATCATGAGAAAGAAAAAAAAAGGGAGCAAAGATTTTGGACAGACTGCCTCTAACAGCTAATCCCAGTTCATATTCACATTTGTGAGAGAACCTCATTCCTGTTCACTGCTTGACTGGATCCAATGAAAGGCCTTTCGAGATAGAAGAGGTTTCTTTATTTCTTTCTAACGAGTTGCAATATCACCCACAGATATTAAATCTCATCCTCAGAAAAGTTCTCAACCATTCCTGTATCTCATACATATGTTCAAAGCATGCCTCAAGTGCAGACGTTATTCCTTCTGTTTTTACGTTAGAACAGCCACAATGGCAATAACACACTTAATGTAGAGCTCAATGGCAGGACTGAGATGCCGCTGTCAAATGAGCTATGATAACTTGCTGCGCTACAGGCCCAGGAAGCTTCTTTATACCAGCATGAGCGATTTCCCGATTTGCCTGCATCGGTGCTTTTGATGCGCAATTTACCAGTCTACTAGAACACATTTTACTGGGAGCTGAGCCCGTAATGAACAAATGAAAGCACCCAGCAAAAGCAGGGGGAGGAAAAGAGAGTGAAATCTTTGATAGGTGATTTATTAAAGAACTTCTGGGACATAAAAAGGGCGTAATTTTTTTTTTTTTTTTTTTTTTAAAAAGCACATCCCATTCATCCATATTTCTAATAATTATTTCTCCTCTAAAACAAAACCCTGACCACTCCCATTTGCTAATCCCAGCAGCAGTGCAAGCACCATACACTAATTCAATTCATTACCAGATTTATGAACTCCTGCATCCTTTATGATGTTGATAATGGGCCACTGGGTTTATAAATTTGAACCATAAAACATCCTTACATCAGCTCTTCCTCAGCCCCCCTCGCAGGGGCCTTGCACAGATCAAGCTTTACTGTTTTTAAGGCCTTTCGGGACCTCATAAGCCCTTACTAGCTCATTCAACTTTGGTGCCAGCAACTCTGCTGCAGCCCTGATTCTAATTTGTTATGATGGTCTCGGGGGAAAGGGCGAACATCCGATGACAAAAAGCCTCAAACAAGCATGCTGTGAGGGGGTGAGGCATTATAACTGGAACCTGGTTCTTGTTGTGTACAGAACTGCAGTAAATATTTAGCCCTCCCCCCACCCCACATTTACTGCCAGCTGGCCAAGAGGCACAGCTGACATCCATGTCTCAAAGCAGGCAGCCAAGGCACGAAGTTCTCCTGGAAACACCAGAGGAAAAAAAGAAAAAAGCAGAATCGCCAACAACATTGACTTCCTTTTCCAGTTGGGTTGAAGTTAAACAAAAAGGCAGCCACCCAAACAACAAGGAGGCCCAGTTAAAGTGACATTTTAAGAACTCCCATAGTGCCGACAAAAACATGCTGAGGAAGATATTTTACAGCCTATAAAAGTTGGCCTTAAGGCAATTGCCTTATGCGCAGTGCATGTCAGGATCAACTTTAAGTTGCAGTGGAATTATTTTATTCTCACAGAACACAGATTTTCCAGGCGTCACACTGTGGATGACAGCAGGGAGAAGCTACTGGGAATCACTCAGAGCAAAAACTTTTCCTGCTTACCTTGCAGGAGAAAGCCACGGTCTTGGTGAGGGAGTCGATCCTCTCGCTGTATTCTGTGAATTTCTTCTGATACTTGAGCGCTGTCATCTGCAGCTCGCTGTGCACGGCGGAAAGTTGTGCCAGGAGAGCCTTCTCCCTCTTGTTGGCTTCTATGGTCTGCTTCTTGAACTCCCTATCCAGGATGATCATTCTGCACTGCAGCGCGCTGTTGTGCGCCTTCAGGGCTCTCAGGCAGCAGTGGCTATTTGATTTCTGCTCCTTTTGGGTGACCATCAGCCCGCAGCCGCTCTCGCAAACCTCCACCGGTCTGTAGTCGCACGTCTCCCGCATGTGAGCATCCACGTCCCGCAGGTTGAGCACCTCGCTGCATCCTCTGTTCCTGCACTTCGCCGGGGAGTAGTCGCACATCTCGGCGTGCTCGGCCAGATGCTGCAGCTTCACCACGGCATCGCAGCCCCTCGTATGGTTATCGCATTTAATCTCCAGCTTCAGGATGAGGTTCTTTAGAGGCAGGACGTGGTTCAGCTCTTTGGTGGAGATCCGCTGACATTTGACCGGGCAGCTGCTCTGCTGGACGACCCAGGGCAGCACGCAGCCGGAGCAGAAGACGTGACCGCACGGAGTCGTCAGCGGGTCCTCCAGGACTTTATTGCACAAGTTGCATTTGAAATCCGGGTCCACAGTCCCCTTGAAGCGGTCCAACTCGAATCCCATGGTTTCCCTAAATCCAGAGTCAAACTTGTGGACTCCCCACCCCCGCAGATCTAAGTCGGAGGAGCAGTGGGGCGTTTTTCTCTTAGCTGGTCATTGGTGGAGCGTTCGCCGAGACCTACTTGCTCCGAGCTCTCCTCACTGTCTAAACTCTACTAATTGACCGAGACTTTTTGGTGCCTTCAGGAGCGCCTCGTACGCGAACTCTCTAAAGTTAGAAGTTAGAAGTTTTTCACCCTGAAAAATAGATATATTTCGTTTCCTTTGCACGCAAAAAAATGTTTTTTGTAACTGCAAAGGAAAAGGTGAAATCAGGAAAAGGTGACAACTTTTAGGGCCGTTTATGACACGTAAAAGCAACAATTTCTGAACCAAAGTGTGAGAAACGGCAAACTTCTTTTATTCCGTCACAATTCAGCCTTTATTTCTACATTTGGAGCAAGTTACAGGTGATCAGTGCGTGAAAAACATCAAATTCGAACGCATCTTCACTTCGTTTGCGTGACTTCAGCTTTTAAAATCTACACTTCTGATAGTCAGTGAAGGCGACATTCCGAAAGTTTTCTGCCGTAACTACTCTACTAACGGCGCACAGAGTACTCAGCCACTGGGATAAAAAGTAGCTTGCGCATTTCTTTTCAAATAGAAGAATGAAATAAAGATGAGATGTCATTCGTTTATCCATGTAACCAGTGAAAATATTTTTTTTCTTATTTATTTCTATTTATTTCTGCAAAAAATAGAGTCTGACTAATAGTTTTGGGAACTAAAACTATTAGTCTAAAACTAAAGTTTTCAAAGTTTTATTGTCATATGCACAGTAAAGAAACATGTTTTCCTATACAATTACATTCTTCCTTTGATATCCGTGACGCTAAACAGCAAAAGAAATCCCATATAAAATAGGTAAATAGAATAAATGATCATTTAAAACAATACGAAGAATTATAAAGAACTATAATGAGTAACTGTGCGGTTATGAGTTCACCTACCAATGTCTTTAGGGTTTTTTTTTTGGTTTTTTTTACTTATATACAAAGTCTGAATTGTTTAAAAAAGAAAAAACAAACAGAATATATCATTCAAATGTTATATAAAAACAATGATACAATGCTTTATAAAATCCCATAAACCTATAAAGTCTACGGCTGTATATTTAGAGGATAAACAGCCATTTCATTTCATAAATGTTAGTTTATGAATGTTACTCACCACACAGAGGGTGAGCGTTCAGGCATGCACAACACTTGTGAAAACAAGCATCTTTGGAAGGACATTACCCAGTACAACCACAAGAGAGACTTCAAGTTACAACACACTTTAAGAGGGGGTGAGATCAGGTAAAAGTTGGGGAAATCAACACAGATCACAATGCGAGGTATGACAATGAATATCTGAGGCGCCGCCGAGGGATTCGTGTTTGAACACACCTCTCACCAGAGGCCTAACCTAAAGAAAGCGTGATATTGTTTTACCACTTTGACACTCTGATCTGAGTCCACTTCCAATACCAGCAGGAGGGCATGTAGCTCTGAATGCGTTTGAATTTTAACGTAAACTCCAGTGGACACACTGGTTTCGCCCTAGAGAAGGAAAATAATAGCCTCTGTTGCTAAAGCAGACAGTCTGTGTCGGACCTGACCCTGCCGTGATTAGATACCCATTCCTACTGGTTGCCTCCTCTTTCGGAAATCCAGTTTTATGCAATGCCATGCTCAATAAAACCTTTCCATATGTGCGTTATCCAGAACTAAAAACACGGGCTTATCAAAGACTTCATGGACAACGCGTGATAGAGAGAGTCTGAGCTCGTGGGTAATCCTACACTGATGTTATGGGATGGCTTAGATGGAGTGGAATAAAAACTCCCTGTGCAGAACACCTCGAAGATTCTTGTACTGCATATACTACAGCATGTGATTATATTATATATTTCTTAGCCAGTATTCTTCAGGTCATGACTTCATTTTTAAAAAAAAGATCATCTTTTTTTTTTAATTATTTTATTTTAAATTTCCAAAATATAACACAGAAACAAAAACAAAAACAACCTCCCCCCCAAAAAAAGAAAGAAAAAAATATATATATACACACACACACACATCTACACATATATATACATATATACATACATACATACACATACACAAAAACCTGAAATTAATGAAAGTTTACAAATCTAGTTTAGCCCAGTCTGGCTTTTGCAAAGTGTTCCAAAAAGGGGTTCCGGACAGTCAGAAAAGAGTCTTTTGAGTATTTACTGAACCTTTCCATATGTATTATGAACATCATGTCTGTTACCCACAACTGAAAGGAAGGAGGGGTGGGGGACTTCCATTCCCTCAGTATTATTCTCTTGGCAACAATCAGGCCTAGTTCCAGTGGCCCCTGCAATTTAACCGGAAGTAGCTCTGACGTCGGAGAACATCCAAAAATTGCAAGTTCAGGTTCAGGCTGTAAAGGTTTCATATATGCCTTGGAGTATCAGTCAAATATTTTAAACCAAAAGCCTCTTAATGAGGGACAAGACCAAAAGGCATGAAACAACGTACCTTCTGCTCGTCTACACCTGTCACACATTGGGGAAATAGAAGGATAAAACTTGTGCAGTCTGATCTTAGAATAGTGTAACCGGTGGAGCATTTTAAATTGAATTAATTGATGTCTACTGTTTATAGAGCAGGAATGAATTTTGGACAGACGCTTACTCCACATAGATTCGGGCACGCTCATGCCCGATTCTTTCTCCCAAGCCTGCCTAATCTCAACGGTATGCACTACAATAGAGTCGCCAAATAATTGTACAATTTTTGTGATAAGATGTCTGGAATCAGGTTGGCTCTTGAGTATTTCATAGATTCATAGAAAAAAGATCATCTTTAATACACTTAATGCGTTTTGAGTTAAGAAATGTTTAGACAGATGTGGAAAAATGAATGGATGAGAAATGAAAAATAGAGGGCTGGGGTTTTACTTTAGCACCTGTTTCTTTAGCAAGTTTTCACAGAATAATTGGATTTTTTTCCCATGCTGTTACACATCAGCTGTATAAAGCCATATATTATTTCACAGTTCGGAGCTTGAGGTTGCTATTAAATCTTGTGCTCGGAACTCTGCAGAATTTAACCAGCAACCTGCCGGCCACGCTCGGGGTTTTCAACCTGTGGACCAAACTACAGGCTGTGATTTATTATTTCAGTCCGGGAACAAACAACCTGCCCGTCTGTGCGTGGATGTTTACTGTGAGAGGTTGTTTGGTCTGCCTCACTGGCAGGAATGTTTGCTCTCAAAATGGAGTGAGAATAAATTAACAGTTGTTTGTATGGGCTTTTGTCGGAGCCGGGGCAAGCTCAACTTCTGGAATTTTCATGGTACAGTATGTTAAAGAAGCTGCTATCTGGGGGACTTGTCCGCTAAGGAATGCTTGTGAATGTGAAGTGGCAACAGGGGCGGTTTAAACGAGTCCATGTTAGGCTGCGCCAAAAGACAGACCTCATCCCTGTGGAGATAAGAGTTAATCCCACTCCTCCAAGCTAAACTGTGAGTGAAGCATCAGGACAGACTGGGCCTGAATGCTCCCACCAGGCCTCCAGGTTAAAATAGTGCTGGGAGATAAAACCCAAGCTTACACTTGCTTGCCTCTATTGTGACCCTAATTCCTATATAAAGAAATAGTTTTTGAAACATACTCATTCTTATGAGAATAAGAAAATAAGCAGGCAGCAACTTTTTTCATGCAACTCTGGGCTAAGCTACAGCTAAGAGTCAGGTTAGCTTAGCAAAAAGACAGGAAGCAGGGAACCTTTCTAATTTAGCCAAAACAAACAAACAAAAAAACAACAACAACAACCAAAAAAAGCATGGAAGTTCAAACAAAGATAGAAATCAATAAATGTACATCAGCAGAAATAAGATAATGGTTTATACAGCAAACAAGACAAAAATACAACAATAAGTAATCAGAATACTTATGGTAGAGTTAAAAGAACATTAACTAGCATAATAGGAAAGCTTTCACTCACCTTTGAAGCTGAAACAACACAATACACTTATACAGTCTGTAGACACACACAATACATTAGACTGCAGTTACTTTTCAGGTTCTTATTGTTTTTATGTTAAACAATAACTTAATGTGTAAAGATTTTATATGTAATGTTTTAGCTAACTACTTAGCAGGCTAGCTGTTCTTACAGTCCTTAGGCTAAACTAAATGATTGCTAGCTGTAGCTCCAAATTTAGCTGCTATTAACTATTAGCTCTCAGCAATCAAGGGAATAACGCTACTTCTGAAGATGACATTGGGCAGCACTCACAATGGTCGTGGCAGTTTTTTTGTGTGTGTTGTGTTTTAATATTTCTCATTGTTTATGTTAGCAACGATATATGTGTACATTGTAGATTTGTATTTAGTGTACAAACATGAGGCAGCAGCAATATTGCCAACTGCCGTCAAGATAACAATAAGCCCCAAATGTCAAATTAGTAACTTAAAATAATGTCACCACAGTTTTGTTCACAAAAAGCCACAAATAGTCTGAGCGGAGAAATAAATAAAAAAAAGTGTACAGAGTAATGCACACTCTGAGTGCCGTGAAGAGTTGTCCTGGTGTCATTGTTAATCCTCTGTACTCGAAGCCTTTGTTGTAAAGCAACAGAGGCATGTAGGTTTTAGCATGTGAGATGAGGGTGTTTTGTGTGTGCTTGGGCTTTGGAGCCGGGCCATTTAGTAATCATCACCACTCTCCCCTAGATATGTCAAAGACATGAGGGCCATGTGGGAGACTGCAAAGATGAGTTATGGCACTTCGGGATGCCTTTTCATGTTGCACTGAAACATGATGTTCCTACAAAAGGAATACACTATCCATCTCGCTGTGGTTTCATATATGCCTCCAACTCCCCTGGGAGTCGGTAATATTGTCAAAACTGAGTGTAACCTCCAAATGATTTATACATCAATAGTATGGTTTGTTTTTCTTACAAACATCAGCAACATATTGAGCTTTTTGCAAGGGTTTGCTGGAGCTTTGTGGCCCCTGCACATTGAGTGGATTAGTAACTTTAAAGGCTGTTGGAAGAGGTCTCACGGTGACCCCATGAGTAGGCTGGGCTTGTGGCTGGGAACCAACAAGGCTACAGTTGCCTCCACTTCTGACAGATGGCATGAACCAAACAACAACTCTAGCCCCGTCGAACTGTTATGACAGAGAACAGCAGCTCAACCGTCACAACATCCTCGCAGGCATAAACATGTAAATGTGCGAATGATTGCACAACACAGGTGTCAGCGGCAGGGTGGTTGAAGTTAACTTGGAGCAGTACGCGGACACGGCGCTCCCGATTGATTGTTTACACGTCATGCCACATGGCCAACTTTTGGCCAAGCTAAATCGATCGTGAAATGGGGAAAAAAGGCTAAACAGATCTACAGTAGAGATAACAATGTGCAAAATATTTGCTGTTGCTAAGAAGATCTTTATCACAGATGGTTATGTGTAAATGAAGAAAAGCCAATAAATGCTTTGCTTCGCTTCTCACAGCTGCCTGTTTTGAATTCTCTCAAGGAGGTTAGAAACAGGATGTGGGTCAGTGGAACCCAGATTTACACAAAAGCAAAACTGCACAAGGAGAGGAAAAAAAATCCCCATTTTATATGACCTCAGTCAAACTGCCAAACTAAATCTGCTTTCACATACAGTAGCTAATTAAAATGTCATGGCAAAGACGTGCAGATAAAGTATAAAGACTCTGTGGCTTTGCCCTTTGTGGCTCGACTTATCTTTTGGACCAAATAAAAATAATAATTTTCTTTATCACACGATGTATTGGCTGCCAATATGGCAGATGCTGCTATTATTATTATAATCATTGTGAGAAAACCTGCCCCCCTACACCTCGGTTTATGCATGAATGAACATGTAGGTTTCTTTATTACCGTGTAGGTGCTGTTGGTTGGCGCTTTGTTATAGTTGGTTTCCCAAAGACTAATTTGACTGCATGAAAGGTAACATTGCTAAACAACAGATTTTCCCAGGATGGGGAAAAAACCAAGAGAAACAAAAGTAAAGGGGGCTTGATAAAGAGCAGCAATTCATCATTTTACTGCTAGTTCTCACACAATCTATCTTTACTCTGTTTGTCTCTGCACCCAGAAATATTCAGTCAAATGTTAACGGTATTTTAAAGGTTTACCGGGTTCACGGAAAAAAAAATCTACATGGAAAATGGCGTATAATATACAGATGTTACATTTAGCATGCAAATAGAGAACTATAGGACAAATGTGCCCCTAAAGTCAGATTTAAAAAAATAAAAAAATAACTTTGAATAAATACAGCCTTGAGACTTGTACTACTAATGTCACGTAAAGAGAAGCACTCAGACAAAGGCTTCTGTGGCCTTTACCACAGAAGGACCAAAAAAAAAAATCATCCTTAAAATTCTGACCAAGTTTTGATTTGCTCCTGTAAGTCTGTTAACCTAAGGTTACTAAGAAAAACAGTGTCTGCCCAAGGGTAAGACTTTATAACTTACTCTTGAAAGAGCCATACTTTCTAAGCTCATGTAAAATGTGTGGCCATCAATGAATAATGTGAATCGAATAGCTATCCCTTATGTAGCATCAGAGCGCATACACTCAAGGACCGAGAACGTGTAATCACAAATTCTCTACCTGACACTATCTGCAGACCGTGTTTCGCTATAGATCTTGTAAAAAGCCTTCTGCATTTTTTCAAAAGGACTAGCATAATGCATTAGTTACAGAGGTTTCCAAGGCACAAGTGTGCAATATTAGGAACAGATGAGTCGCTCTGCAGGGGAGAAGAGGGGAGGAAGGCACTTGAGAATCTCCAATCAAATCTTCCTTTCTGAAGCCTGTGAAGCACTGCTGATTCTCTGTTCCCAGTGAGTCCATAAATAACATTTAAAATATACTTGGCGTATCTTATCCTTGTGGCTTATTAAAGAAAAAAAAAAGCTCAACGAAGGAACTTTAAAGATAAACCACACAAAGTTTAAAGGTTCTGATTTTACATCTATAATAGACACATTTAATAGTTAATATCTTTCATTTATTTTGCACTCTGGAGGGCCTAGCAATTCAAAGCTTTGTCCTTTACTTGTTCGGTCCATCCATTACTTTGATCAGTACAAATATACCCTGGCAACTTTGCCTTAAACACATTTGCAAAATTCAAGGAGCTATACAGTCGTGGAAAAAGAAAGTTTTCACTGTATTTTTATGAAGCCCTGTGGAAAACTGAGTACACCATTACTGCTTCCATAGCAATTAAGAGGGTAAGTAGCAGCCAGGTGCTGCTAATCAAATACTCTTGATTAATTAATCATCAGCAAGTGTGCACACCTCTATAAAAGCAGATGTTTGGGCACTTGGCTGCTCTGGAGCGTTCAGGTGTGTGTTAATGCAATGATGCAATCTTCCCAGGAGGGGGCGTCCCAGCAAATTCAACCCACACTCAGAGAAACAGCAAAAAACCAAAGTGATAACTCTCAGTGTGGCCTCAGTTAGCATGTCAAATGTTAAAGTTCATGAGAGTACAACTAAAAAAAGACTGAGCAAGAATGGCTTTCTTTGAAAGGATGCCAGGTGAAAGCCTCTGCTCTCTAAAAAGAACGTGACAGCACAGCTTAGCTTTGTAAAGTTGCATCTAAACAAGCCACAAGACTTCTGCTAAAACACCCTTTAAATATACAAGACCAATATGGAGCTGTTTGGCTATAATGCTCAACACCATATTTGGTGAAAAGTAAACACAGCACATCAACACAAACACCTCACACCAGGTGTCAAACACGGTGGTGGTGGGATGATGATGATGATTTGGGCTTGTTTTGCGGACGCCTTGTAGTCACTGAGGCCATGCCTACACTAATAAATTCGAAAACATCGTTTTCATCTCGGTCATTTTCATCCACACTGAAAAAGCTACCTTGCTGTACCGCGCATGCATGAAACGTAAGACGATTCGACCGGCGTCATTTCCGTCTGCCGTTTGTTTACTTGCCGGCTCTTTGAAACGTTGCAGCAAACTTTCAAGGAAAATTGCCGAGTTTTATCTTGAGCTATCTGGACATTGTACAAACTGATATTAATCTTTAATAGGACTGTTAAAATTGAGATCAAACAAAACAACTGCTGTACAATGCTGTCCACCGTCTTAATTGAATTGGTTGGTTTTTAAATTTATCCACTTTGGTGAGTGTTTTTAAAAAAGCTCAGTTTTTCTTGACCAAAAAAGCCATCTCAGTGTGGACGGAAGGCCAAAACAGAGAGAAAAGATGCGTTTTCAAACAAAAACCTATTAGTGTGGACATGGCCTAAATCGACCATCCGCTCTTCTGCATGAAATGCTGTTTGTAGCACTTCATGCAGAAGAGCAGGTATTGCCACATGATTGCAACCCCAACGGGATTTTAATCTTCTTTTGGGATTGAACTGGGGATTCTTTTTATGTTAGGTGTATGTAAAAACTACAACACCATAGACTAAAAAGTGAGGTCTGACAGTTAAAGTTTGGCCCAGACTCAGTCATGCAACATGACAGTGATCCCACGCACACCAGCAAATCCAGAGAACTGCTGAGGGAAAAAAGGAAAAAGAATCAAGGTGTTGCTAGTTAAAGTCCAGACCTCAGCCTGATTGAAATGACGTGGCAGGACTTTATGAGAGCTGTGCAGAAATGCATGCCTGCAAACCTCAATGAACTGGAGCAATGTTGTAAGAAGAGTGGGCCAAAATTCCTCCACAATGATGTGAGAGACTGATAAAATCATACAGAAAACAAGTCCTGCTCAAGCTGGTCTTACAAGCTGTTGAATCATGGGGTGTATTTATTTTTTCACAGGACTACAAAGAATCTGGTGAAAACTTTGTTTTCAAGTATTTTGCTCATTTGTCACTAGAATTCTCGCTTTCAGCATTCACAATCTCTGCCTGATCTTTCCTGCAGTAACAGCATCAGCCAAACGTTCTCAGAAAAGCAAACATTTGGCTGATGCAAGAAAAATCACATTTTCTAGGCGCAGTTAGTTTTTTAGAAGAAGGGCAGCTTTCCACTTTGCATACTCAGTGAGCTTTCCTTTTTGTGTAATGCAGTGTTTTTGTATTTAATGATCCTCATATCCTCTAGGGGGCACTGGAATTTACTCAATCTTTGCATGAAAAGTCATCTAATTAAACAAATTTCAACACCAAACATCAGACACATCAGGTGAATATAAGGGAGGTTTTAGCAGCCAAGGAGACACATATTTCCCTCAGGTGTTGGCAGAAATCAAAAATAGAGTTAAAGTAGTGTGGATATCGCAAAGACACAAATTACTGGTAATGTTGAATGTGCAAATTATCAACTGTTTGCTAACACAGCTGCCATAAAAGGTGATAATAATACAGCAACGTAGTCTCCACACCTTTAGCCCCGCAGTGGCCACAAAAAAAAAGCAGAAAGAAAGACTGTAATAAACTTAAGACATGCTCATATTTTTCGGCGAGTGTCACGAGTGTCGCTTGATTTCACAGAACTTCTCTGTTGAGTGAACAATGTGTGGTGTTGGAGAAGCTGTTCTTTGCTCTTGCCTAACACCTGAAGCAGGGTGACAGCAGGGCTGGAGCTGCAGATAAAAGCTGCTATGCTGAAAGCTTGTTGATAATGAGAGCAGCGACCATGAACCAGCAAGCTGTGACTATAGTGTTGACAGGTCGTCCAACAGGCATAGTTCACACTTGCACACTCCCACAAACCACGCATTCGTGGAGCATGAACAGGATGTGAGCTTTTTTACTTTGCAAGTGAACTGCTAGGTTCTTTTTTAAGTTTTTAAATTTTAGCACCACAAGTTAAAAAAAAACTTAATTATGCACACAAGAAGCCCAACTAACAAGGACTTCTTGCATTGCTGCAGATCGCATTTAAAAGCTGCGGGAAGGGTTAAAACTGATAGTGGAATCCTTATCGGTTGCTTTTGCTGATCCAGCGAGAGTTTGCTGAGTTCCAGCAGAAAGTGAAGCCAGATTTCAACTCAACCGAAACAGACGATCTGACGGCATGAGAGGAAGTCACATTTCTCTGGCACTTGTTCACTGCAAACACTGCAGGCTCTCAGTTCAGTGGCCATTCTGCCTCCATTTGTGTCACATCATATGTGGGCCAGTGCCGATGAAAGTGACAGTGTATCCTCTCTGTAAAGCAGCCGGTGGTTGACAGGATCGGACACATGCAGATGCAGTTGAGTTTTAGCTCAGGCATGCAATTTTAAGCAAACACAGACAATTCTGAATATAGTAGCTGAGCGCTGTCAACATTTCTAGTCCTTTATTATGCAAATCTACAAGTAGCTCATTAGATTAGCTATATTTGAATAAGGCAGTATATATGAATGTGACAAGACAAACACTGCATATAAACAATTGACTGCAAGCTTCTGTTATTTATATCTTAAATATTAAATCTACCACAGTTGCAAAAGAAATTATTCACATTTGTTTCTGACGGTGCATTAAAGGCCTGTTTTGGCTTGAGTTTGCTTCACATTTATCTTATATCCCAGGTGTATAGTGCAATGGTGTTCCAAATGGGTCAGCTGAAGATGAATATTGGGATCCCATTAAATTTAGTGCACCGATCAGCTTTTCACTGAGTTGAAAGGGGAAATAAGGACACACTCATCCTGCTGGGACCTCTTGCTCAGTATGTTTTGTGGAAATATAAAGCAGTTTTCCACAACAGTAACAATGTGTCTTTTACATTAATGATCTATGCAGTCTTCGCGACCCTGAATTGGATAAGGGGAAGAGAACGGATGGTGTTTCTAATGGAGAATTCTCCTGCCAAACAAAAAACATTCCTTCTTTGTTCACTTAGACGCCAAAAGTCATCAAAGTTGGCATTTTTAAAAAAAATTGAATCTTAACTGTTGTTTCTCATAAAAAAAATGGGCATGATGCATGATGTTGGAATAATTTATTATAAATTCAGTCCAAAGATACTTTGCAATGCAAATGCAACTTCAGCCTAATGCAGGATTTATAGTCCCCCAGAGAGTGTAATCATGGGAATGCACAACCATGGGCAAGAATAATGATTGTACATACTTTTTACACCGCCCCCTGGTGATAGCTCATAGCTAAGACATCTAGAAAAGACTTTGAACATCTCTGTTATCTGTAAGTTGGCAAACTAGTCCTGCCATCAACATGGCGATAGGTGATTAAACCGGATTAGACTATGATTCCTTGGACTCTGTAGATCCCGACTTCCCCAGGCTGTCTCTTTTAGAATGAGTAGTGCATACTGCAGATGGTATAGTTCAGTGAAGTTTAAGGACACATGGGAAAGTGGGTACTGAGTAAGGACTGGATGTGACTGAGAAACCGAGTGGCAAGTACACTGAACGCTAAAATTAGACATTTACAACCAGAAGAGTCAAATTCTGCTGCCTAAAGAATGCATGTTTAAGGCATTTCTGCACTGACTGCACTTTACAGACCTGGAAGCAACCATCTTTCATTTACAGTCTATGGATTCATTGTAACTGTTAAAAACTCTGGCAAAGGGATATCATGAATTCCCACTGCTTAGTCACATAGACCAGCAGTCCCCAGCCCCCGGTTCATGGACTGGTACCGGTCTGTGAGTCGTTTGGTACCGGGTCGCCAGAGTTGAGGCTCGGGTGTGAAATTTATGGTTTTCAGGGTTTTTATCCTTATTAGTTTTATTGTTTTTATCGTTAACTCAGTTTCCCTGGGTCTTTTCCCGTCTGTTATGAATAAATCTTTTTTTGGTACCACTACTGGTTTTATTTTGTTGTATTTATCTGCGAAACCTTAAAGGCTGATCAGTGAAAATATTCTTGGACATAAACCAGTCCGTGGTGCAAAAAAGGTTGGGTACCGCTGACATAGACAACAAATTGGTACCAAAATCAGTGGTTCTGGGTTCAGTATAACTATATTAGTGAAGAAATGTGATTCAAAAACTATTTGGTACTACAGGAGGTGAACAGTTTATTCGAATAATGAACTGCTCTACAACAAGACATGAATAAATGGTGGGTGTGGAAAGTGGAAATGTTAAAAAAAAAGCATCAATAAAAGCAGGATGTGAAGCAACCAACACAGAGGAGGTCAGCAGCTTTCCAAAACTATTAGCACTTATGGCAAAAAATGTTAACATACAAAATTTATGACTAAATTCAAAAGATGAATGTGTGTACTTGGACAGAAAGTACTTATCATATATTAAAAATTATGAAAATTATTCTTTTATACTTTCATTCTGAATTATTCTATCTGACTAACTGAAAAAGAAAAGGTGGTGCCCCGGTGCCCTGTAGGAACCAACAGCCAGGGAGGTGGAGACATTCACTCCGATGCTATCCAAGAATCTCCACACAACACTGACTGTATTAAAGCACAAAGAGCATCGTCTGAGGCAGCAGATTTCTGAGAATAATATCCAGTGGTCAAAAGAACAACTGATAATTAGTTTCAAACAACTTCAGGGGGAACTTGGTGTAGATGTTTAGTGGAAGCTGATGATTGCAGCAGTACTGCTGCCTTTGAATCATGATAATTGTTCCCTAAGTAGTTTCAGTTGCCTAAACACAACCAAACCCCAGTCATAAAGGTGGCGGGTCTGGTTTCTGTGACAGTCATGTTTGGGTAGGCACTGATAAAAAACAGACTGGGTGCTAGATCATAAGTTCTTTTGGAAGACAGTGATAAATCCGTTAGGGAGGAGGTCCCACTTATTCTAAAGATTTACTTCTATTGTAGTTTCTAATCGCCCAGTAAAGAAAATAACACGTAGAAACGGATGCAGAAGAACGACTTGTTCGATGATAAGCCAAATCACACTTTGCCAAGAATAATTTATTCTCCCGGAAACTTCTCAGGATCACTTCAGAGAAGTGATTAGATTAAATGAGAAACATACATTAAAACACAAGGGTTTGAAAAGCAAGAATAATGGACTGACAGTGTCATGATTGCGTATGTGATCAAAGACATAAACAAACAGCCTGATTGGAACAGTCAGACCAGTTATTCCTGTAGCACAGCAGCAAGGGGGGATAACTCAATATACACGGAAACAAGGCAATGGTCTGTGTAAGTAACATTAGGAGCTAATCGGAAACAAGCCCCCTCTAATTAGCCATTACCAAAATAACAGACTGAGGTCATAGTTATTGCTTTCCCTTATGGGGAACACTGGTCTGGGTTTGACTCGACGCCTGCTGAAATTAAGTATTTTTAGACTTTTACTTTTAACACATGCCCACATAATCAAGTGAATGATGGAGTTTTCTCTGATGTTACTCTCATGAGAGTTTCATAAATGCACATTAAATAGGTAATATAAGGTCATTCTGGCGTTTTTATTGATCCATTCATCAAAGCCACTGTTTGGATTTTCTGTTGATTAAAAAACCCCCAAGGACCTATTTTCTCTATCCACATATTGTATGATTGGCATAATCTCGCATGGACATAGAATATTTCAGCAAACATTACAGCAGCTTCCTGTTAAATGAACCGATGCCACATATTTGAATTCATCAAACAGCAATGATTGCATCCACGTGTGGTGAAGCTGTTTGCTAATGTCCAATAACTGTTAATGAAATCTGATCAAATTACAAAATTGATTCCCGATTTGTGTTTCTGATAGCATAGCTCAATAAAAATGTTTTATTTTATTTTATTTTTTTTAGAATTATTCAGTCAAGATGTGAACCACACAAGAAGATTTTGTTTGCCCAATAAATCCCACCTACAATAAAAAAGATTGTAAAGATTTTCTACTATCAGACAGCTATAACATATGGAGACTTATAACTAAATATGATGAATTCTAATCAGTGATTACCTTAAATTACTCTCTTCTGATGGGGAATGTGTTAATTTAGCAAAGAAAGGGCTTGATTGAAGGAGCTGCATACACACCTCTCACTGTCCTACTTCAGATGCCTTAGAGGCAAATACCTCAACTCCATTTGGTCCAGAGGAGTCTTTGCCTGCCAACACTTCTGCTGCAGCTTTACCTGGCCAGATCAGATGGGAATGGAGATAGTGTCTCTGCTTATATTCTTTGGAGCAGTGTGAAAACAAACACACCTCCACTCCACAGCTGAAGACAGCCTTCTTGTAAATACTGTCCAAGGGGGGAAAAAAAGAACCACTCTTTTATTTGGCTATTTTAGATTGTTGTTCTGCAAGATAAATCTCACAAAGGAGCAGTGTGTGGGCCGGTCCCGAAATAACATGCCGTCTCTTTGGTATAAAAATATTGTGTGAAAAAATATGTAAATTCTTTTTTTTTTTACACAAGTATCCTATTTAGCATTTCAGCGTCTGACCTACTTGGTACACACAAATGAGACAGACTTGAATTCTGTACTTTGCAGAAAACAAATCTGAAAATATTAACCTTGAGGCTGTCCAGCTTTGTGGCTCTAAAAATGCAGGGCATCTATTTTGGCTGATGTAATACAATAGTGTAGAATAGATGTGCAAACCAAATGACAAATAATAATAATAGTGCAAAAATAACACAAGTTGTACACATGAATGGGAAAGAAGACAATGCTAATTTTGCTCCCTGAGGACGGTTGGTCATCTTAGAGTTACAGGCACAGTTAGTCATTTTTTAGGTTATTTAATAGAAAAAAGAATTAGTACTTTAGAATGTAGATTGATTAGTGTGTAATTATGTCTTCCAGCATACTGATGCATTCTTATAAAGAATTAAAAACACAGGAGCAGGTGCTCATTTGCGAAAGTATTGCCCAATTATCTTGAATACAGTGACCAAGATGGACATCTGCGTTCTTACCTAATGGTGTTTTATGTATGTGGCTAGAGACCCATCCGATATATGGTACCCAAAGTCAGAGGGACACCAAAAAAGTGAAAACACAAAGGAAAGAGACAACACGTCATTCTCTTCCCTCTCACCTGAAGCTGTATTGGTGTCAGGGCTCTAACACACGAAAAGGTGCATAAACATGCTAATTTATTCCCTACATCAATGTATTTATTGTCAGCAGATTAGACATGCGACCCTCCTTTCTCCTTATATGCCAGTTAATGTTTGGCTCAAGTCACACTTTCCCTCTTATAAATAGTTGGATTACTTTGTCACATGGTATGAGAGATCCACTTCAAAGAAAATTTCATTAACACTGGCTAACAGCAGCTAGCAGCAGCTAACACTCGCTAATAGCAGCTAACAGCAACTACTAGTGGCAAAAACAACAGTACTTACTGACATAATAGTTCAGTATATCCTCAACAACTCGCCTCAGTATCACTTCCACCAGGCAGAAGGAGTTTCACTGTCTCTTTAATTCAAAATGGACTCTTTTCTCTAAGTTTTACAGCCTTCCCAGAGTAAACAAATCTGGACACCTCTCACTTGGCATACTGACAGCTGAATGACAGCCTACCCTCAGTATAAATGAACAGTTTTTAGATGACCGGGTATAATATTAAATGGACATATTTAAAATATTTAATATATCAAAATATTCCCTCCCTGGGAAAGTCTATGCCAGGGTGCTGGAAAGGAGAGTTCGTCCGCTAGTCAAACCTCGGATACAGGAGGAACAATGCGGTTTTCGTCCTGGTCGCGGAACACTGGACCAGCTCTTTATCCTCTCGAGGATACTTGAGGATGCATGGGAGTTAAAGCGTAATGTAAGAAGTCTACATGTGTTTTGGGGACTTGGAGAAGGCATTCGACCGTGTCCCTCGGGGTGTCCTGTGGGAGGTGTTGCGGGAGTATGGGGTGTCTGGCCCATTGCCACGGGCCATTCGATCCCTATACAACCGTTGCAAGAGCTTGGTTCGCATTGCGGGCAATAAGTCGGACTCATTCCTGGTGGGTGATGGGCTCCGCCAGGGCTGCCCTTTGTCTCCGGTTCTGTTTTAT
Source organism: Pundamilia nyererei (assembly GCF_000239375.1). Taxonomy (NCBI): domain Eukaryota; kingdom Metazoa; phylum Chordata; class Actinopteri; order Cichliformes; family Cichlidae; genus Pundamilia; species Pundamilia nyererei. The sequence continues at coordinate 970,847 of NW_005187422.1, forward strand.
AATTTTTATGGACAGGATTTCTAGGCGCAGCCAAGTGGCGGAGGGCTTTCGCTTCGGTGGCCTCAAAATCTCATCTCTGATTTTTGCGGATGATGTGGTTCTGTTGGCTTCATCGGGTGAGGGCCTCCAGCTCGCACTGGAACGGTTCGCAGCCGAGTGTGAAGCAGCGGGAATGAGAATCAGCACCTCCAAATCTGAGGCCATGGTTCTCAGCTGGAAAAGGGTGGAGTGCCGACTCCGGGTCGGGCATGAGTTCCTGCCCCAAGTGGAGGAGTTCAAGTATCTCGGGGTCTTATTCGCGAGTGATGGGAGAAGGGAGCCGGAGATCGACAGACGGATTGGGGCTGCAGCAATGCGGACGCTGCACCGGTCCGTCGTGGTGAAGAGGGAGCTGAGTGTAAAAGCGAAGCTCTCAATTTACCGGTCGATCTACGTCCCTACCCTCACCTATGGCCACGAGCTGTGGGTAGTGACCGAAAGAACGAGATCGCAGATACAAGCGGCAGAAATGAGCTTCCTCCGAAGGGTGGCTGGCCTCTCCCTTAGAGATGGGGTGAGAAGTTCGGCCATCCGGGAGGGGCTCAGGGTAGAGCAGCTGCTGCTCCACATCGAAAGGAGCCAGCTGAGGTGGTTCGGGCATCTGACAAGGATGCCCCCTGGGCGCCTCCTGGGTGAGGTGTTCCAGGCATGTCCCACCGGGAGGAGGCCCCGGGGCAGACCCAGGACACGCTGGAGAGATTATATCTCTCGGCTGGCCTGGGAACGCCTCGGTGTTCCCCGGATAAGCTGGAGGAGGTGGCTGGGGAGAGGGAGGTCTGGGCCTCTTTGCTTAGGCTTCTGCCCCCGCGACCCGGCCTCGGATAGAGCGGATGAAGATGGATGGATGGATGGATGGAAAATATTTAATGACATATATTCATTATTTAAATTCCCAATTTATTGCTGTAATGTAATGTTGTTATTCAAATATGTTCTCACATACAAACAGTAGGATAAACATTCTGGCTGGCCACGGCCATTATGGGGTAAAGTCTGAATTTAATGTCGTTAACTGAATAAAACATGTTTTTCCCAACCGAAGCTTATGCACTTGCAATCAGTTGACTCCAATCTGCAATCTAATGGTAAGATTTTACTGTACCATCAAGGCTGGTGCTGGTCTCAGACAAATTGAGAGGGATGTCTTAGCATCGGGAGTAGAATTTAAAGACACCTCAGCGCCCTGTAATGAATTTAGGTTATCTTATGTTTATAGTGATTTTCACTTATTACAATAGATTTTCACAACTTCTGTTTTTTTTAATTTTTTAAGTTAATCCAGACTTGAGTCTTGCTGTTTTCTGTGATGAAACATTAGCTACTATGTCATTCATACCTCAAACTCCGAAAATGTCTGTTTTACAGGTGCTCACACATGCTGATGATCGGAGTATTTGATTGGCAGCACCTAGCTGCTACTTATCCTCTTGATTCCTATGAAAATAGTAAAGATTTACTTGCATTTTGGCTTAAGTTTTTCAAAACAGATATTGACAGTGCAATATTTCATGTGGTTTTATTCATTTGAGGTTGTATTTAAATAATTATACAGTCTTGAAAGGAACAAATTATTTTTATTGTGTCCTGCTGTAAAACCTTAGAAATTAAATTAAGTGTAATTTCATTGTCACATGACTTTACTACTGACCTGTGATTCTAACACATTCAAAGGTGCAAGTTATGTATGGAAGTAAGTTTGAGACACAATACATCCAGCCAGCATTCCTGTTTAGGATATCTGATAACTAGAGTAGGCTTCTTGGTGCAGCATGAGAAAAAAAACACTAATGTAACTTTATAATAGCTACACCTCACAGCATTGCACGGGGTTTTTACTCTATACAGCATGGTATTGTATAATTCTTCATAAGCTGACAATACAACCTGCCAGTACTTTACTGTAATTTAACAGGAGTGTCTGCAGTACAGGCTGAACTGTTGTAGCCCATATATTATAAAACACTGACATTTGACCTTCTGTTTTTATTTACTGTTTTAAGCCATTCAGTTTTGTATAATGTAAGAATCTATTAAAAGACTGTAGAAATGGGCTTGAAATTGTCAGGACTTCACAGCGAGCATCATCGCTGCGTTACTGTTAAAGTTGCAGCATTATTTGAAGGCACTTCAATTCAATATTCAATATTCATTGAAGGCAATTTAGTGTAGCTATTTAATAATAATTTTTTTTTCATTGATGAGCACACAATAATAATATACCACAGATAAAAAAAAGAATGCAGACTTGATTTTCATTACACTGGGTTACTCTACAAATCACTTGGATCAGCTACAAAATTGAATTTAACATTGCACATTAACATTGAAATGCATGGTTTTGACTTTTTCTAGAGATTTGATTCACGGGTTAAGTTTGTCTCTAAGTGTAAACTTACTCTACTTACCGAAACAGCTGCTGCTACTGGCATTCTTGGGAGGTCTGTTGTTTGAACCACACTAATAGCTTAGCTCACCATGATGCAGACATAGATTTTGAGTATTTCAATACATACATAAACGAGATCATTTACCTTTGGCAGAAAGCTCTCCTATTATGTGCTCAGTTTTTCAAATATCCAACTTGGAGACAAACAATTTTGTTTGCAAAGCACTTGAAAAATAATCAATAGCACTCAACATGAGCAATTTTTCAGTGAAACTGCTTTCTTTAAAAAAAATTGCTGGTATAGTTGCTTTGAAAAGTGTTGGCGGTGTATTCTATGGGTTATCTGGGACAACAGTGCCATTATTTCAGTAAGGCTTTATATTAAAGAAGGAGGTATAAATTTCAGGATCTCAAGCCCATTACACATACAGCATCAAACTGTTTACATGACTGATACATCTCCAGGTGAGTAAGAAAGGATATAAATATATATTTTTAGATATTTTTTCATTTCAGCGAAACCGTCCTTTAAGAAATCCAGTACAAACAAATAACAGACTCCAGGAAACCGTAGAACTTTTACCGTTATTAAAAACTGGTGTTTGACAGGTAAGAATAAAGAGGCAGAGGTGAAGTCTGTGTATTAAGGTTGGGGGTGGGGTGTTGTCCTGATCAATCAGGGTTATATGATGAGACAAGTTGAATGCTGAGCTCAGCTGAAGCAGAACTAACACTACTCACAGAATCACAACTCCATCGGGACATCATTAGTAACTTTGAGAAAGGCAGCTTGAATCTCTGTGATGCTTATTAGAACCAGACCTGCTTTTTAAACGATGTGTGCAGCACTGAATCAATAACACATTTTTCATTACGCTTTAATATATATGACACCTTTTGAGCACTCTTCAGCGCTTTTGTTTTCAAAATCAAAATTATGAGCATGTAATGAGCTGATCACCCAGGAAAGTCTCTTTTGTGTGTGTGCTTGAAATTGAAGTTCCATCTGACTTCTTTTTGTTTCAATCAAACTGATATAAACACATTCATATTTATGATCTTGTGAACTCACTTCACAGGGGGCATTTTTAATCTATAATTAAATATGTTCCATATGTAAAATCTTTAATGATCAGTATCTCAAGAGTTTGTCATTTCACGCACAGCCACGATGTGCCCTGATGCCCTCCAGGTCAAATGTTGATTCTGCAGCAGGTCCAAATCAGTCATCTTCAAGGAATACTAAATAAAGCATTGCGCTGTAATCCTTTTATGCCACATATAATAAAACTCTGAGACTGCACACACAGTCTTCACACCAGATGGGGCTTAAGTGGCTCGCAAATCCTGCCACTTTTATCTGGACGCTCTCCAGTGTAGCTTTAAGTTGGTCCATGATGTCATGCTTCTCAGTGATGTGGCCAGACATGTGATTGTGTTATAAAGAACTATGAGAATACCACAGTGAAACCACAAAAAAAGGTATTGCTTTGTCGTGAAACAAGCTTTTCCAACGTAGATCAACTCTCCATTTCTTCTTACAAATTGGCTTAAGTTTACCCATTTGATCTTTGAATATTGCGGCAAAAAACAACTGGATGGCATCTGAAACATCTAATGGCTGTGGTCTGTATAATAGAGAAACAAATCCCGGAACTGCGACATGATTTAGAAATGCTATAGCCGCTCAACCAATTATACTACATATAAACAGGAACCACATGCACCTGCCAAGAGACTGCAGATGCAAATTAGCTTTAAGCTAACTTTGGTACAACACATCAAATGGTAACATTCACGCTAATGCTGCACATCAAATAAAATCAATAAAAAAAAAAAATGACAATGTAAGCTTAAAGCAAATATTTATTCCTCCAGTTTTTTTCCCATCACAACCCCGTAGCCATCTCCAGGCTGAAAAATGAAGCCAGCAAAGAAATGACAAAATCTAGAGTTCCATAAACACTCGAGGCTCTAAAAGCAAGGAAAGGCCCATAAACTGCCATGGTAAAATGGCCATTTTTAAAGCAGAAATAAATACGTTTACAGTCTCATACCAAAATATCCGACATAGCTGGAATTACTTTTTAAAAAATTATGTCTTTACATTTTTTTTTAGGGTGAAGGTTTTCAATATTATGCAAGTGCCAGCATTGCCTGACAGTGGATGGCAGCTACACAGGCAGCTGTAGCTGCTAGCTCTTAGCTAATTTGAGACACTGAACTGAACATTTCAAGTGTGCAGCTCAGGGATCCTCCCCGACCAAGAGGCTGGTAGATCATACTTTTACTGACCCGTATAGTTTCGACTCTTGTATAGTTTTGTAAAATATTTAGTTTCGGAAAAGATAAATACAGGCATGTAGTCATACATATGCCATGTTACTCCTAGCTTAAGCTATGAGAATATTTATTACACAATTATTAATAGATCTTTATTTCAGTATTACCAGAAAAATAGTAACTAAAGCTTTATCATTTAAACTCACTCCCAACATGTTGCAGGTATTGCTGCTAGAAAGAAACAAGGCAACTGCTGTCAGCTTGCAATAAAGTACAAGAAAATTTGAAGATCCATCAGTTTATCTGAACACAGACGGATTTCATTTTAGTCTCTCATTAGTTTAGTTTTGTTGCCTCTGTGTAAAACAACACTTACCAGCTACATACAATTATAAAACCTACGTAATTTAGTTGTATTCACCACACATACATAAGTGGTTTAGCTCTCACACATTCATTATTCAGGGGACACAGCAACTTCAGTACATCAGTCTTCAACAATGTATTCATTTTTGTCCAAACTTAATAACTGTTACAGTGACAAAAATGGGCATTTAATCTCTAGGCACTTGCTGCTGTTGAGCATACAAAATGTATCAGATCACACATCTCTTTTGTCAGTTAAATGCTGCAGATAGCATAAATGTATGGATGAGAAGGAGGAAAATTTAGTGCAATTATTGCAATTGTTCCATTGTTCAAAATATGCTGTATACCAACCTTTTATTCTTTGATAAAGAAATTAATTTGAATCCAGGAATTGCAAATATCGGTGAATAACTGACAACAGTCTTAACTGTATTTTGCATTTAGTGCTAATTAGCACATTAAATAAAATGATAAATATTATACCTGCTAAACATCTACACTAGCTACTATCAATGTGTTGTTGCATGTTGCAGCTAGATCTTGCAAATAACCATCACTGTTCAGTTATTAGAGTGAAAAAATGTGGAATGATGACCCTTCCAAAGCAATCACCAAATAGTGAGTATGATTGACAGTATCAATAAGAACAAATAGGTGCAGAAAAATAGAGAGAATATGCATGTGCATAAGATAAAGTTTTATTTTGTGAGCAAAAACAGCATAATTTCGAGGGACTCATAGGCATGTGTAGTCCTTTATCTGGTAATTTTGCACTGATGGCTTTTCCTTTGGATACACTACAGGGAAAGTTCTGCTTGGCTTGGGACAATTATACGACAGCACAAGCTCCTTCAAAGGGTCTGATTATAATGAATTAGTTAATGTAAGCCTAGCTTAAACACATTATCCTCCCTGTTGGATATGCCTAACGTACCTGCTGGATGCAAATCAGTGTTTTCTCACAACAGAGAGGGTTTGGTAGAATCGTAATTAGATTATTTACACATAACCAGGGACACATGATTTTATTAATGGTGAATTTGCGATGCATGCCCGAAGAAAATAAATGCAAATTCTGTTAAAAAGACTCATATTTTATCAGCCCACCAGTCTCTTTTAATAATTCCAATCAATTTTATATATCCACACCAGTTACAGGGCTGTCAATAAGCTCATACTAAATAAGACAATTAAGTGGTTGCCTAGTTCCTCAGTCACGCATCAATTCTTGATGCAAGCAGTGAAGGAAAGAAGAAATGAGGGATTCCTCCAAAGCTGTTCTCCAACATTCAGTAGTTGCTTCCCTACAATTAGTGTTTGACATTTTGCAGCTGCACGGTTCAATGCCCCCCCCGATCTCCCATCCCTGCCCCTTCTGTTCTTTAATCTGCCTGTGCACACTGAAACCACTTCTGCATGGGGCATGCAGGAAAGATGTGGAGTCCCGACGTTCTTCAAAACCTCATCATTAACCTTCTGGGATGACATGAGCAACAGCTGAATGCCACCAGGATTCTCCACAGTTACATAGTGATGGACAGTTGACCACACCAAAACTGGCGTGCATATCAATTGACATGGATCGGCTATGCTTCCCCACACGGTGACTTGCAACCAAGAAAGTTTATGAATGAGGAGTTTATAGAGTTAATGAGCAAGTAAAAGTGCAGCAGTGAGCACTGTGAGTGCAAGAGTTGAAAAGACCAAACATTTGTAACCATTTTAGAGCTGCTGCTGCTGCTGGAGCATACAATGCAACAGATAAGAGCCTTTTAGGACTAAAAAGTCATTTGTAAATGGATTTTTTTCCCTTCTTTTCTTTCCAGATTTGTGCAGCTTTACCAGCAGTGTCTGGAGTCTCTCTCAGATGGGTTAACCAAACTGGTGAAAGCACCAAACCTCCGGCACAAGAGTTTATAAACTATCCCAACCACACATGTAAGGCTGTGCATCTGTTGTTGAAATGTAGGCCTTGTCATGCGCTAAGCCCTCAGTTGATAGCATAATTAAAAGGGCCCTTATGAACACATGACATTGGTTCAAAATATCATTCGCAAATGCGCTAGAAAAATACACTGAGCAGTTGAAGAAGTAGAAGAAGAGTGTTTCTGCTGAGCGCACCACACGTGTTAGCTGCCTGCTGAAGGAGAAGGCAGTGAGCTGAATAGGATACAGGGCTCCCAGGGCACTCTGCTGCATGACATATGTGTTCCATTACAGTTCATTTTCAAACATTTCTACAGGACTTGTGGCTTCGCAGTCTGCTAGAGCAGGAGGATTAGCCCCTCCTGAAATTGATTTATTTCTGCGCCCTAACTGTTTATTAAATATAATTGACCATCAAAGTTGTCAGGGGAGAGGAGGGAGGAGGGAAAAGGAGCTGTACCACAAAAAGGGGAGCTTTTTTTGAAAAGCTATTTATCTAAAGAATGTCTTAGTTAGAGGCTAGGCCGGGAGGCAGAAAATAGGTCATATTTCAGCCACTAATACTACCATACTTGGTGGTTGCAGGATTAATTAGAGCCAAAGTCATAATAAATGTGATTAGTTGTTGTAAATGACATGGTAGACTTACAATGCTTTAAAAACCGATTCCTTGAAATAAGTCTCACTGTTCAAAATGTAGCTCACATTACAATAAAACAAACTCGCCTTCAAGTGGCCGAGGCTTCACCACATTTCTACTTTCAGTAAATATAAAACACCGATTACACTGTGACTGTGCGTCTTGCCATTAACAATAGAAACAGATCCCAACTGACTCACGTCAGCCATATCAGCCTTTAGTGTGTCACACCCATGGTGGTCTAATCACCATTATCTGTGTCTTAAACAGACATATGTCTGGTGTCTTTTAAATGCCACACAGATGTCAGACTCACTATGAATAGCCAAACAGTTTTTTATCATTCTTTGTAGTAAGCTTTCTGTTTAAAGAGAAAAATGAACAAACAAAAAGCCAAGCGAGAAAACTAATAATGTTCATTATGTTTCTATCATGCCTCAGATTCCATTTAGCAATTAGCAACAACATTTTTTTTCATATTTGCAATTTCCTGAATACTTAATTACTATAACATCGTGGCAGTTTGAACAGCTAAATGCAGCTTTTAGTAAAGTGTCGATGAAAATGGAAGACAAGTGCAGATGAAAACAAAAACAGCTAGCATGCAGCGCTGTGAGTCACAGCGCTGAAATAGAGACATTAGAAGCCCTGACTTGTGCTTGTTTTTATTTTTAAACACATGCTAATTAATTCCCATCATCTTATATATCAGAAAGCTGATTGGATTTGGGGAATGTATGAAGAGGTGGGGAAAGGTTTACCTGACGTTAGCATTTGCCCGTTAGCTACATTGTTAACTGTGCTTCATTGATTTAAATTTTCCTGATACCCAATCAGACCGTGCCTCTAGAAAAACAGATAAAGTGACAACACATAAGTAGTGTTGCACCTGGAGAAAACAGAAACTAAACTTCTACTTTATTATTGGCAGCTGTTACAAAGAAGCCCTTCCTTTCTCCTCACTGTGTCTCTATCTATTAAGTGAAGCATGCAGTGCAGCTGAGAAGTGAAGGTACGAAGCGAGACTATCTTTAAATGACTGTGTTCCATTAGCTACACCTCCCCAACACACAGGTAAGGTTACTCAGATGGTTTGTTTTTTTCTGTTTGTGGGGAAAGCTAATGTGCCTTTGGGTCACATTAAGAGAACTAGAGCAGAGAGAAGCTGTATACTTTAACTAACATAGGTTAGCTTATAGCGGCAGTGAAAATGATGAATTGGGTACTGTGGTTTTGATGTTGTTTTGGCACCCACTTAGCCCTAGCTTCTTCTTTTTAAAGTATTGATTTGGAGGAATGGGAGAACTTAGTCTGAGCAGAGGTATTGTGTATATCTGACTGCTTTTGTGCCACTGGAGCTAAAACAAGTTGAAAAATTGTGCTGTCCTGCATTTGATGGGTAATACGGGTTGAATTGTTCCTGGTGTTCGTGACAAGCTGTTAGCGAATTTATGTGAAAACTCATAAATTGAGGTAAAGTAAAGCCAAGCTGGTCTTTGAAAGGACTTTCCTCTCATTTTCCATTCTTCCTTCAATTTCCATCCTGCCTCATAGTTGAGTCAAAGCTTGTGGAGTCCCTTTGTTCCTTTAAGGTGAAGGAAGAATAGATGTGGCTTGTCTATGCCTTTAAATAACAGGTTCTCCATTTGGTTTTAATTATGCGCAGTAAAAACACATGATGAAGGAGACAGTGTATCCTTTAGATGATCTCTGTGGTCAAAATGAGCTGTTACCTCCTCTAAAGAAGTGCCCAAGAGAGTCACATCCTGGCAATAATGAATACCAATAGGACCCTGAAATTTGTTGACAGTAGGGGAGAATCAGTGTGATTTATCCCTATGCATCACCATCATCTGGCATTTCTTGACTCTTTATCGGACGACATCCACCCTTTGCCACCGACACAGTAGCAAACTGAAACTGTAATGATCTGTGTTATTGATGAAAGCTTCCCACATAACTGAGCTGCAAGTGATTTCTCAGAACACTGACTTTCAATCATTTCCAACATCTGGAACAACTGTTGAATACATAAACAAAGGGCTGGCGTGGGGGTTGGAAATGGGTGCCATCATCACATGGAATTCAAAGGCGAGTGGGGCAGTTAGACACGGAGTTAGTTCAGAGTTTACAAGATGGAATGTAAACAGTGCTGACGGATGGGTGAGCAAAGCTCTCTGTTGTCCCGAGGAAGTCTGGTCCGGAGCTCCAGGACCCCCGCTAACAGGCCCAGATTATGAGGAAACGGGATCTGTTCTCTGCGGAGAGCATTCTTTTCCTTGTGCTGCTTCTTAGAGTGTATCAAAGTCACATCTGAGTCTTCCCCTGTTGGTTTTCTTCCCCTACATCCTGACCTATTGCCTCTCATGCTGCTTGGCTTGTAGGTGATGTACATGCACTGTTCAAATAAGGCACTCCTTCTGGCTGAGCTACTTTAAAGCTTACCTCACTTAGCCATGCTAAGGGCAAGCGCCAGGGGACTTTAGTCAAATAATGAAGTTGGGAGACATTTCAAGCCTTTGGCCAGGTTTGAGATGATGGATGGGAATGTGTAATGAAGACTGATGATTGGAAATGTTATTGTGAAACTTAAAAAAAATAAAAATAAAAGTTTGCTTCAGAGAGAATAAACATAAAGCATTTAAAAATTTGTCAGCGCTAATCAGAACAACTGGACTAGACCAGCTGAATAAGAAATTCATGTTTCATTCAATTCAGTTGTTCTTGAGCTCAAAAACACAGGCCTACACCTTGATCTTGATATTCTGCCTCTTTCAATTAATATGAAACTACCATAACAATTAGAGACTAGTCATTTCTTTGTAAGTGAGCAAACTTTGCTTTCTTAAGCAAAATTCATGTCATTATATAATTATTTCCCCCGTAGCACTAATAATTTGCCGATCCATTCATTTCAAAATTTCAACGAGCAGAACCGATGGTTTGAGTGTTATACAAAGCAAAATAATATAGTGTAAGCACAGGTTTTATACATGTGTTCTTCTCTGGAAAGAGTGGGGCAATTCAGATCATTGAGAGGCAGCTGAAGGCGAATCAATATGTGTTTGATATGAAGAAGAAGAAAAAGAATTTGCCGGGCACTGCGTGGGCTCCTGCGGTTTTGAGACAGCTGTTCTCCGGACTGATGTGCAGAGGGCTGCATTATTCCAACTATCGCAACATTAAAACCTGAAATCGGTGTAATGGCCGGCCTGCACGATGAGTAGAAATGCACAAAATATTACTTATTGTTGGATCCTGACCCATCGCTGCGTTAATGAAGTTGATGTTTTGGACTTCTTGTTCTGCATTTTTTGTCAACTGTGTGAGGTCAAATTAAAATCATCATACTCACGACATTTCCATCTGAGCCTTATTAATTAGTGCATTTTGACAGAAAGATCTGAGAAACAGAGGAAAAATAAAAAGTAACTGCTTAGAAAAGCCCAAAAAAGACATTTCCACTGTGGACTAGTCTCTGTGTAGAAATGCGACTAAAAGCAGAATACTACACACCTGTTGACTTGCTGTGCAATCTAAAAAGTTGTCTCCCTCTAAGGCAAAACACATGCTCATGTACGACTCCCTCCCTCAGTTCACTTCAGTTAAACTGTGTTCTGTTTCATCCAAATACCAGTATTACTGAGGAGAAGAAGTATGCGGTGCTCAACTCTAAAGACTCAGGGTGAGGACTCGGTGAAGACTTACAGGACAGCAGCAGAGTTTTGGCACTCCACATTCATCATAGTGAGCCACCCACCAGTGCCAATTACGCACTTGCACTGACAACCTGTTCCCCTCTGATTCCAAATAAATGAGGACTCCTGGTGACAACTATCACAACTGTATTGAGCACAAAGTAAGACGCTTTATTTTTTGTCAGTGTTACATTCGAGGCAATTTGCAGTAAACTGCATGCTGCAAACCTTAGTTAACGCATTTGTCTGATTCATCTAAATACTCTACTCTCTAAATTTTGTGCTCTGAAAGGGAAACTCCCAATACACGATAAAGCCGCATGAATGGAGCTGACACTGTGCCTCTTTAGTAAATATTGACAGTGGCTTCTTAACATCAAAAGTGGGTTTTGCGCTGAAGTAGACCAATAGTTTGTATGAGCCTCTTAGCATGAAGTTACAATGGGAGGATTAAGCCCAAATTACCAGTATGGCGACAGGGCTTATAATTAAGAAGAATTTATGGTTCAGTGCAGGTAGCATGTTTGCAGTCTGCTGGTAGTCCAGGGATTGCCCGTCGGCTTGCAGAGAGCTCTGTTATTGATAGAGGCATCTATGTGGTTCAACCGGTGTGTGGTCTGTTGTTGGTCTGTCAGCCAGCCACAGAGAAGCACAAAATCCTAATATATAAAGTGCTGAAGGGAAACAGAGTGTTAAAACCAATGAAAAGTGTCCACTACAGCCACTGTCTGTGCTTTTCATGCTGTACTTTTTAATCATGCTGAACTTTTTTTGACGGTTCTCCTGTTCCCAACCAGTCAGCATTTGGCAGACGCATAGGTCATCCGCGTCCAGTGATGTGCAGTTGGGATTTTGGGTTATTCTGGAAAACCCCTCTCCGCTCACTGTCCGAACTGAAACGTGTATGCCGACGAACATATTTCTAGGACCATAAATTACACTTTACTCCCCTAGTTTCCTACCTCCCCTCTGAGTAGCTGGTCAGTAAAGGTGGGAGGTTGTAGTCCTAAAAATTGAAAGCACATTTTAAGACTAAAATGAAAACTCTCATACTTTGCATTTGTGGAAGAGATATCCCTGCAGCACCAGCAAAATGAATTACTTTGAGTTGGACTGTATAATGGAACAAACAGAGGTTGAACAGTCATGAATAACTATAGCTGGAAAACCTTGTTGTTGCTGTTATTTTATCTTCTCGTTGAATTAAATAAATGCCATATTACAACGTCCCATCTGCCCACATTTACTCTCCTAGATATTTTGGGGGGGATTTGGAAATGCTGTTTTAGCTAATTGCTAATATGGCCATGGACTCAAGTGTTGTTGAAATTGAATTTGTTTTCTAATGCAGTTTCTCAGAGAAATAATATTGTGCTAAATCTTCAAAGTTCCTCTCTTAACTAATTTGCTTCTAGTTCAAGGTTTCTGTGAAGCTAATCAGCCCGGCATTAGAAACTAAATGGGAAAAGATATGGGGGAAGTTTACATAGAAAGGAAACAAGTTTTCATATCAAAAGCGAATTTCCCCTCCAAACCTAAATCCTTCAGATAGTGGAAAAGTGTAACCCTCAGCATGACATATTAAACATTAAGCATGGGAGAAGTCGGCACAATAGAGAGCAACCTATTTTAAAAAATGTTTGTTTCAAAGTTGGTGTTTCCTGTGATTGCGTGTCCTTATCACAGCTGGGTTTTTGACAGACATCGACACCTACTTGTAATCACTTGCTCATCTGTGTGCTGACTGTATGTTATCCACTCACATATGCTGGGATGCACGCGGGACAACCGAGGCACGTCTCCTCCTGTCGCCTGAAAGCTCCTTGTCAGGTAAGAGTGAGCAGGGAAACAAGAAGCTATCAGTCAGGTCCTGACCCGTTTAATGAGACATTTCTGCTCCAGAGAACTGTCACTGATATGAATGATGAAAAATCTTCACTGTCACTGCTCTATTTTTTGGCCTTGTCATAAAATGTTGAATGCATGCGAGAGGAGATTCAGATTTAGAGTGGCGAGATATGCCGTCATCTCCACTATGTGCAATACCAGATTTCATTCTGAGCATTGTGGGCATTTATGATGTCGCTATAGCAGTGAAATGTGTTTCGTTCCTTTATGGCATAATAACAATTTAAGATTTTGATGTAAAATGCAGGTGATTGCCTGAGCGCTTTATGTCCCATACTGTGCAAGAATATAGCAGAGCTCACATTTGCAGCTGCTTTTGCCAATACTTGGTGATTGTTTGCTTTTCAGTCAATTTAAAAAACAAAAAAAAAGCAAACAAACAGAGAAATATGTCTTTGGCTGTTATCTGTGAGACAAAACCTGGTGCTGCTCCATACAAGTAGTAACCAGAACAAAAAACCCAAAACAAAACAACAACTTGGAGGCTAAACCTGGCTGTACTTTCCTGCGGTGATAACGGTTAGGGAACAGGATGTGTTTGTTTTCTTGTTAAATTGCAGTGGCTGTTTGCACTCTCTTCACAAAGCTCTTACGTCTTTAGACAATCAACAACTATCATCAAGAAAGTCTATATTTTGGTGTGGAAATGGACGGAGACTGTCCACGGTCATGATTACAACATACTGTACACACACTTGAATTCGACAAATTTGAAGAACAATGGAAAAGAGCTGGAAAACTGATTTATCAAAGGTGAGTCACACAAAATCTAACATGTCAGTCAGTTTACTAATGGACCTTATATACAGAATGTATCTGGCAGCAGACACTCTTATGCTTTATATGACATATATGATCTAAACCAGGGGTGGGCAACTCCAGGCCTCAAGGGCCGGTGTCCTGCAGGTTTTAGATGTGTCCTTGATCCAACACAGCTGAATTAAATGGCTAAATGACCTCCTCAACATGTCTTGAAGTTCTCCAGAGGCCTGGTAATGAACTAATCATTTGATTCAGGTGTGTTGACCCAGGGTGACATCTAAAACCTGCAGGACACCAACACTTGAGGCCTGGAGTTGCCTACCCCTTTTCTAAATGAAGATTTGATGTTTAGTTAAGTTGTCCAAAAGTCTCCAAAACCAACAGAAATAAGTTTTAGTCATGTTCACAATTCAGTTTAGCCCAATTTACATTAAGCAAATCATCTAGTTTACTTATTTCATATGTATAGTGCTTATTCACAGTCAACTAAAGGTGGTTTAAATTATAAGGTAAAGATTTCATTGTTTTATTTTTGTTTATTTGCAAACTGCTACATGCCTATGTATGTAAACTTCAAAAACCTTTAATGAGTGAGGAATTCTGTAAATCTACAAATTAAAAACTACAAATTATCCATGACAAAAAATGGCTGATGAGAGCAGAATAGAAAAATCCACAGCATTGCTTTCTCAAATAAGTGACAGCCTCCCTAATCCCATAATGCAAAAATCCTTATTTCTCAGTCTTATATCTTCTCCACATTGTACTGTCCAAATCTATATTACATGCATTCTGTAGCTGACAACATAACTGCAAACAGTCTCCTGTGTCAGAAGAGAGGAAGCTGTTAAGATGAGAAACAATAGTGAATATGGTATAAACATTACAGTCAATTTCATTTAATGAAAATCAGTTTCATGTAACAATTAGTGTTTGTGAAGTTCTGAGACTAATTTATTTTTCTTATTATGTTTACAGTGCAGTATATGAGCACAGTAAGTCTGTGGTGCCCTAGGGATTTGAGTGTAATATTGCTTCCAAAACCCCCCAAAGCTCTGTCTCACTCACTGTTGTATTTCAATTGCATTCAACTGACAAAATCAGAAATAAGAACTTGGGCATAAAATGTATCAGCAAAAACCACAGTGGACAGTCTATGTTAAATATAGAAACATGGCTGTTGTGATTGTTAAAGATCGTGGATTTGATATGAGGAATGCCACTGATAATCAGCACCATGACGGAGTAATGTGCCGCAGATGCTCTCTAATGCCTTGCCCGAAAATTGTTTTATTTGGCACTTTGACACGACTAAAATAGAAACTCGATAAAAAACGGCTGACTCTGTTGTCATCTTATTTGTGGGAAAGAGTTTTAGAACTTTTTCTCTTTGATCAGACATCAATTGTTGCCGTCATAGGGACACCATTTCTCTGTCTTTCAAGCTTAGGGCAAGGAGCCAGAGAGGCGTGGTGAGGGGAATTGCTTTTTTGAAATTATGTTAAAATCCCTGAAGATATATATATATATATATATATATATATATTACTG
>NW_005187422.1:987036-1013703 GCF_000239375.1 Pundamilia nyererei
CCCTTTGTTTGTACCTTTTCTACCAGCCATATTAAACGGCTCACCTTTTGTTAACATTCAAGTTTTGTTCCCTGTTCCTTGTAGTCTGCATTTTGGGTCCTTTTTTCAATTCATACAGTCTGCCCTCGCCAGACTGTGACAGTATTTGCTTTTTTGTCATGGATAATTTGTAGTTTTTAATTTGTAGATTTACAGAATTCCTCACTCATTAAAGGTTTTTGAAGTTTACATACATAGGCATGTAGCAGTTTGCATATAAACAAAAATAAAAGCATGGGTATGTAAACATGAATGAAAACAATACAGAAAAAATATTTATAGGTTCAACATAAAAAATATATAATAGCAGTGCACTTGTGATTTTTAAGATATTTACAAAAATGACTGATTCAGTGTGCTCATATAACCTGTTTTTCAAGCTTAGTGAGATCATTGTGTACTAAAACCAAACACTGAGAAAACTGGTATGACGTGCAGGTGAGTTGAAAACTTTAGCAGTAACTTCTGAAGTAACCACCAGTGTGCTTATTGGAGAAGAACCTGGCAAATAGAAAGATTTAAGATAGAAGCTGATGCTTTTTGAATGGCAGTAAAATCCAGCAATGTTTGGATTTTTTTTCACCAGCATCTTGTGACCAGTGGTGGTTTTGCGCATTAACATATGGTAAATGTTTTTGCTTCATGCAAAGCCATTTTATAGACTGTGTTGCAAAGTAAGCTCTTCACATTTTGAAAATGTTGAAATTGTGTTTTTCATCTGCTAGAACAGTGATTCCGAACCTTGTGGACCCACGGCACATATTTCACTTTAGAAAAATCACACAGCACACGACCAAACAGAAATGTCACAAAAAGCATCTTGATAATGTTTCTCTATGCACCAGGTATAGCGGAATTGGCTTGACCTGTCCCTTTTTTGCTTTCTTTTGACCACTACTCATGCTAGGGCCTTCATTTGGGTCAAAATGTTCTCTAGGACCCAGGTCAGACCGACTACTTTTCTTTTCAAATGATTATCTATTGATATTGCGTGCTGCGCTGCTTCACTCTTGGCATGACTATTATGTCATTTCTTCTTCTTCGTCTTCTTCTGTTCTACTGGCAGTTGGCAACCCATTTAATTGGAGGAAGAAATTGCACTGCCCTCTAGTGGAAGAGAATGTAATTGTTCTGCCTGTTACTCAGGGCGGTCACTTAAAGTATCAATCAGATGAAACCAGACAATCTTCCACGGCACACCTGATCATTTCTCACGGGCACAGTGGTTGGGTAACACTGCACTAGAAGACATGAGCACTCAGTACTATGATACATTTCTGCCTTGAAATTGGGACTTTTTTTTTTATAAAACAAACTGTACCCAAGCAGTTAGTCCAACTAACTTGAAAGTTGTAGCTTACTTGTTCTTCTTGGTGATCAATAAAAAGGTTGATCTAACCTAAGCAATAGATTATCAGCTTGCTCCTTACCTTCACCTTCAACTGGTTGTATAGCAGATGGCTGTTCGTCCATTGGCCTAGTTCTGCTGGAGGTTTCTTCCTGTTTAACGGGAGTTTTTCCTTCCCACTGTTACCAAGTGCTACCTCATAGTAGTTTGTCTGATTGGGGATTTTAGGGTTGAGTGCTGTTGTGATTTGGTGCTACCTAAATAAAATTGTATTATTTTTGTTAGAAAGTGATGGATAAAATACAATACTATCCTGATATAACAACTTGTAAACCATGTAATACTCCAACTATTCCAATATTACAGCTTGCCACTGTGAGGCATTATAGTAGTTTTACGGTGTCTGAGCAGATTCGAAGGTAAGCAGCCTCAAACTGAAAGCAGTGGTGGTGAATGGGTTGGATGAAACGAACCTGGGAGAAATTTCCATATTCCGAGGTCACTCATACTAAAGAATGCAAAGCATTACATCTAAGCAGGCTTAGGGCATTGAAGGATTGTTTTCATGAAGAACAAACTTTTATTAGGCCTGTGCTGGGACAGAAGCTCTAAAATAAATGTATTTAAATTGCTTCCTGTAGACTTAGAGCAAAATAAATGGTACAACTGTTAAAAACATTGAAAATTTGTTAACGTTTCTCCCCACGTTTCTCAGGATGTGCTTTATTGTATATCAAGCAGGGTGTCATCCTGGAAAATGAACCAACCTTTGTTTTGAGCATGAAACATCTGAGGCCAGATGTTGAGGGTGTTGATGTTGACCAGGCAGCTTTACCAGTGCAAGATGATGTGATCCCCCTTGGGCTTAACACCAGCATGACTCTGCTTCCTATTTGAGCCCCTCAAAACCTTTTTGGAGCAGCATCTGTTCCTGTTTAGTGTCAACACTTGCAGGTTTCCATTACCAATATGAGACTCTTACCCACCATCAAACCTCTCGACTCTGCATCTTTCTCAAACATGAGGCTCGGGAAGCCTCATGTTAAAGGAACTACACGGCTTGACAAATGTTTCATTTTGAATGCAGGCGGGTGAAGCCGTGTTACAAACTGTACTTGTGCATTATTTAAAGAACTAGACCCCCACAAGACTGCAGCTCTACTTCTCTCAGCTGTCTCCCAGTGTGGAGTTTGTCATTTCAGAAATCAAACTTGTAGAACACTAATGTAAACTGTATTCCGTTATTTTGTAGCTGTGCGCTGACATGTTATTGTCTTGTATTCTGTTGTGCTGCAGGTCAGCTACCCACCGGGAGCATAACAATGCGTAAGCTGACTTGAGAGGCAGCAGAGAGGTACTGACCGTAACCCAAAAATGTCTCTTTGTGTTAGTCTGACCTGACACGTCTCACTGCCGGTCACGGTGCTGATGAGTCGGAGGCAGCAGGAGCACAAAGGCGGGCTGAGAGATGACTTCTAAAATTCCTCCGTCCTTGAATTTGGGGACTCTGTCAGCGTTTATTCAATCTGTCATGCTATCTCGTCTCACAATGTAAATCTCCATAGGGCGACTACATTGCTGTTCTTTTTCAGGCGCCACCAGAACTGCATCCTTGCTGACTTTCTGACCTGAGGTTTAAACTGCAACTAGAAAGTGAACATAATGTAGTGCAAAAGAGGATTCTGTAATCTAAAAAGCTTCATTAGGAGGCTGGCCTTAATCCGCACTGGCATGTTTTTCTTTTCAGTATAAACGCAAATTTGACTCAAAAAACAAGCGGCATTCCTCATGGGCTGAACAGCCGCATTCACTAGAAACCCTTTGTAGTGATTTTAAACAAAGAGAGGCTTAATCTAATAAGATTTTCTGCGGTTACTTCACCAAGGTTTGCACTTAGGCATCCAGGTCGAGTGAGACCCGACATCCAGCAGCAGCCATCTCTTTTGAGAGCTCGCGTCTGAACAGAGATAGGACAAAGTAAAGACAGCTAAATTAGACCGTGCAGATAGCGGTGGAGGAACTCTCCGCAGCAGAATCAGCAGGGAAATGAGGAGTCAGAGAATCAGATGGAGTAGATTAGCAGTCCAGAAGCCAGTGCGGCTGGGGAAAAATGTGCCTCTGATGATAATGAGTCTAACAGGGCATCCACTAGACCCTCGCTGCCACTCTGATGTCGAAGCAGGACGGATCGACTAAGGCAGGCAGTTACCAGAACTCTATCCAACAGGAGTTGTGCTGTCGCTGCTGCTTTTGCCTCAAAAACTTCTCTCCCAGAGGTATTTTACAAATATCTGCGCTCAAAGCTGTCTTTGTGCATCTCTGTGCCTCAAACAGCATGGGACCGACAC
This sequence comes from Pundamilia nyererei, assembly GCF_000239375.1. Lineage (NCBI taxonomy): Eukaryota > Metazoa > Chordata > Actinopteri > Cichliformes > Cichlidae > Pundamilia > Pundamilia nyererei. Next base: position 990,772 of record NW_005187422.1, read on the forward strand.
CATTCCAGGCGCTGTTTACACATCCGAGAGTCTCCTATCAGATGAAGGAGGGTGAAAGGAGAAAAAAGACACAATGTGAAAGTGGAGCTTATCAGCCAACGTGCTGCGATTGTGACAGGGCTCGCTCTCCAAACCCCCCTTCTGGAAGGCTCTCAAAATAAACAACCACTGACCTAAGAGCATTCTCCCTGTCATCTCACACAGCACATGGCACAGCCCAGCAAAAGTCCACAAACCACTAAATTACATACCTAATATTCCCTCCGCTGGACTGTCTAACGTTGAATGTGTTGTGAGTGAAAAATCGTTGAGAGCCTTAGACAAGCAGGCACCAAATAATTGAACGTCGTGACTCAATTAAATGTCTAAGTTATGTCAGCGTAGGTTAGCAGCTGAACTCTGAGCATTAAAAAAGAACATCTGGATGACCTGCATTGGATTTCTGCTCAGGGCTTTCCCTCCCCTGTTGTTATTTACAAGTGCATGTCAAAGGAACAACAACAATTATTGCACAAGCTGGCATGATAGAGCAAGCCCTGTAATTGCCCCAAAACCACTGGAAGAGGAAATATAATCATATACAGAATACAAATTATGGCCCAATAAAGATTAGGTAACAGCATGAACAAATTAAAGTGCTGTGAAAACGGAAGGATTAGCACAATTACACTCATTACACAACATCCATCTCTCTGACCTGAGTCTGGGTCGAAAAACACACAGAACAGGAAGGCAGAATCCATAAAAGTAGAGAAGGGAGGGGGGCGTGAAAAAAATAGAGGATTGCAAGGAATGCTGGAATTCCATAATGCTTACATCCAGTTCGGAGGCACTAAATAGCAACATGTCTGAACAGCAGTTTAGAGGAATCACAAGTGGGGCTACAATACAGTTGCGTCCGCCTTGCTGGAGGGCTGCTATAAAAACGTTAAGTGGCACCACGGAGCGCTATGGAGAAAAGTCAAGTGAGAAGATAATGTTTTTTTAAAAGGGGGAAACATCCGCTTCATGAGTCAAATTGGTGTGTTCTCAATCTTATCCGGGGCCAGGTTACTCGACGACAATGACGAGGAGGAGGCTCGGCGAAGAAATAAAAGCCCCCGCTGGCGTTGAGCCAGGCGTTTGTTGTTTCTTGAAATTAAAATCAGTTCTGCACCGTTAAACAACAGGAAGCCTTCCCAATCAGCAGTCGTAATGACAGAGCATTATCTTCCATTTACTTTTGCAACTTTGAATGCGGAGCTGGAAAACTGACTTATTGATCATCCGTGCGCATCAAAGCGCCTAAACATCTACATTTGAAGCAAACGGCGCTGCTGCATGTACTTTGACTCTGTTTTGAGCGGCCACTGGCTCGGTGCTAAACATAATTAGACTGTGGCGACAGAGGTGATGATGATGGCAGTAGCGGTGGTTTCAACTACTGATTGGGATAATGAGGGTGATAATGATGATAACAACTATTACAACAATTAAGTGAAAGGAGAAAGAGAGAGACAGCCACAGGGTTCAGTGTTTTTGTATGGCCTCATCTCATTAAGGACTTATCTCATTAAGAGCTTATATTCTGGTTGTGCTCACTTGTGCAAGCGGAATTATTTTGAAAGGTTATGCACACATAATGAACAAAGCGATTGTGGAAACGTGTTAGAGGAGAATAAAAGGTGATGAAGTCAGGTCACAGTTTGGTCGTTTTATGTGATTTTACTCATCTTGCACTGGTGCGGTTGGTTTCTGCAAGGAAAAATTAGCCAAAAGGCCTCTCCAGGGCGGAGCCAGCTGGGATAGGCTCCAATCCAACTGCAACCCTGAACTGGATAAGTGGAAGAAAATGGATGGAAACCTGTCAGAGACAAAGCTTAAAGATAATGATAAACGCACAGAAAAAGGTAAAAAAAACCCAAAAACAAGTCCTTCCTCCACACTCCACTGAATCGCTGGAACACCAGGACAGTGACTGGTTTTCATGTTTTCACCCTCTCTCTGGCTGGTGCAGTTAAGCTCCTGCACATCCTTCAGAAGTTCAAGGAGAGAGAAAAAAGTGAAAGGAAATCTGAACACATGACCCTCTTAAAGGATACGCCTCAACTGGCCTTTTGTACTGGCTGCGCTTGACAGACACCAGGTGCAAAAGGAAAAATTCTCTGCGGTGGGGGTGGGTGGCGGTAGTAGAGGAGCTGCATTAGACTGTAAAGCCTCCAAGAAAGATTTTACATTCGGGGATGTCTGATATTCAAATCAGGCAAAAGACGGAATATTTTATCATAGTAAACAGGCAGCTGAGGGGATACTTGATTGAACTGAAACTAAAATTAATTTTTACTAACAAATTTGGGTTCAGATTTATTTTTCTGCATGAACATAAGTAGGATTCAATGTGACACATTTCAGCAGCATTACAGATGTGTACAGATGCAGTTTTATTGTTGCAGTCATTCGTTACGATCAAGCAGCTGTATTTTATTCTGTACTGTACCTCACTAAATGCCCTGCTTTTAATCGCCAGTTCGTATTTACAGCGTGCTAAAATTACAGACCTACTTGTTTGTGTGAGGTTTGACAGTCTTGCCACTTGCTATGAAAGGTGGGAATTACACAGCACGATCTGAAACGACATGAATGAAAAGTGCTTGCATGGGTTCAGTTTGACACATTTTACTGACTTGATTTTTTGACTGCTTCAGTTTACAAAACAGAACATATTTTGATATAGACAAAATATCACAGAAAAACTATCCGTTGGTCTTTATATGTTTATATCCCCACAATATTTTGTAGCTGCAGCTGTTGCTATATTTCCAAACCCTGCTAGCTTAAACATTAGCACTGGTATTACCACGCTTAATTGTTTTCTCTATTAAAGAGCAGCAATCCATTCATAACATAAAATCCTTTTCATTATCTGGCCCATATTGGTGAATATCATTAATGTTTTTTGTTTTTAGGAATCAAAAGTGTGGCAGTGAATCCCGAATGGCATTCATTCCTTCTGATAGCCACACTTGACGCATCTGAGTGAAAGCAATTTATGAAATGTGTTAATAAGGCATTTAATTATCACTGCTTTTGAATGCTAGTGTCCTTTTTATATTTAGTTTTTATTTTCCTAATATGATTCTTGATTTTCATAGGAAAAACTAGTACTGTTAGCATCTCATTAGCCTTGTTTTTATAGCTAGTTAGGCCCCAGTCACACAGCCTAGTTGCCTGATAACAACAGTCAAAAGTTACCCCAACCAGAAACTAATGGTTGCTTGGGAGTTGCTGTGAAATCAAACCCCAATTATTTAGGTCTACACCGGTAACTAACGTTCGCTAAGGAAAAATATGTATTATTGACTAGTCAGATGGTGAGCGAGTGCAGGTTGCTGTTGCTAAGTGAAACTGGTTATCAAAAGGTGTTCCACGTAAGCCTCTATGCGATTGCCTTGGCCACAACACTCGCCAACAACTCACTCAGCAGCACTGTGAAGAATGCTACACAAACTGGAAAAGGGGGCCATTCACTTTCAAAATAAAAGTTGACCTTTTGAAATGCATTGGTTCAATGTTGCACACTTGGACAAATGACACTTCCAGGTGTGCATGAGTTCAGAATCGTTCTCTTTACTTGCTCATTTGCAACTGCAAATACAAAACACAAGCACTTCAGTTCAGTGTAGCTGCACTCTGCAATATCTATTCCAATACTTCCATCTGTGTCCACCCATTACATGAGTCCCACACTCTCCCCTCCAAAAATGAATGTTGTCCCGAGATTAGAGATTTCCCAGAATACACGTCTTTAACAGAAGGCTACAGCAGTAGCTTCACTGGGAGTCAGCCTCTAAACATACTTTCGGTCCGGTAACAGTCTTTGGCATGACATACATCTCCCCCTTTATGTCATGTACCTGCAACAGACACTACTGGCCAGGCAATGTCTGTAAAGTCTCTCCGCCACTCAGGCGTGCTCTGTATCAGACTGAAGGTGTAGACCTAACAATCTACCATGTAACCTTTTACATAGACACACATTTACTGCTGTATATCTCACATACAAGCCAGTATCTCTCTATGTGTAGCTAGTCTGGTTCTGGTACTCCCTGTTTAACTCATGTGAACTATTAAACTAATATATACAGTTGTTGCTCTGTCAAATTTGCTCTTTTTAACATTTGCTACTGTGAACACTTCCCTTTCTGTTTAAACTGTCACCACAGTAAACTCAACATGTGACAATGAACTTAGTTTTTTTCTTAGCTGTGGACATCATTTGTGTCTGTTTATGACTGTGTACTCGCTCCTCCCAGTAAGACCTTAACTTTCCGGGCCCACCCCGGTCTCTGAAGTTCCGTACTAGCACTCGACATCCCGGTTGCAGTTCAACTCCATGAGCCTTCCGATCGTACTGCCTTTTCGCTCTGTTCCTCTCTTTCTGAGCTGTTTCTGATGCCTATCTGTATGCCTCTTGCATCCTACTTCTCCACTTATGGACATAATCACTGTGAGAAGTACTCTGGTCACCTGGAACCAGACCAAACATGATGTCCACTGGTAGGCGGGGGTTTCTGCCATAGAGAAGATAATATGGGGCATATCCTGTTGCTTCATTGCGTGTGCAGTTATACGCATGCACCACTTTCCTCAAGGAGTTTTTCCAGTCTGCCTTGGCTTCCTCTGCCAGGCTCCTCAACATGGAAAGGAGGGTCCAATTAAATCTCTCCACCTGACCATTCCCCGCTGCATGGTAAGGTGTTGTGCGTGACCCCTGGATTCCACAGTACATTTCCAGGGCGGCAAACAGCTGGTTCTCGAACTCCTTTCCCTGATCATGATGTAACTGGGCAGGGAATCCAAATTTGAGCACAAAATCTCCAAAGATCTTTTCTGCTGTTCTTGCTGACTTGTTGGTGCATGCGTATGCCTGTGCAAACCGGGTGAAATGATCCATCACGACTAGGATGTACTCATATCCTCCTTTACAACTCTCCAGATGCAGGAAGTCTATTGAGACCATCTCAAAAGGGTATGTGGTGACAATGTTGACCAACGGTGCTCTGGTTGGTTTGCCTGGACGTTTCCGTTTCAAGCAACTGAACACCTTGGTCACATAATGTTCCACGTCTTTGCATATGTGGCCAATAGAATCGATCACGGACTAAGGCGAGTGTCCACTCCACTCCGAGATGTCCAATTTCCTCACGGAGCTCCTTGTACACCAGCTGATGGAATTTTGTGGGTAACACTAGCTGAGCTCGAGCAGCGGATTTCCTCTACAGGATGTCGTCTTTGTCAAGGTACAGCTTACTCTTTTCCTGGCTTAGAACTGAAGTGTCTTCACTCCTGTCTCTTCCTCTTCGAGGAGGCCATTGTCCTGCCATAACATATTCTCGCACCCTGCCAATGACTGGATCATCCTCCTGTGCTTTCTTTAGTGTCTCTTTGGAGATCTGTGTCACTGGGGCCATTACTCGTTCATGCTCTACATCAGCACATGCTGTGGTTATGGTAGCCGGACACATCCATGGCTCATGTTAATGGGATTTCAACTGAAGGTGTGATTACCTCTGGTTTCATTTCCTGCGAGCATGTGCGCATGTACTCCTCCATGTCTAGTGGCATCCGTGATAAACCATCAGCATCGCCATTAGCCCTTCCCGGCCGATACTTGATTGAGAAGTTAAAATCGGCTAGCTCAGCAACCCACCGGTGTGTTGTAGCATTTAGCTTCGCTGTAGTAAGGACATAGGTCAATGGATTGTTATCTGTATACACTGTGAAAGAAGGTGCGTAATACAGATACTCCCGAAACCTGTCACAGATTGCCCACTTCATTGCTAGAAACTCTAGCTTTCCAGAGTGGAGGTGCTAGTTAGTTTCTGGAGCTGTTAGAGTTCTCGACCCATACCCAATGACAACCAGTTGGCCCTGCTGTCTCTGGTACAGGACTGCACCAAGCCCTTCTTGAGAGGCATCGCAGTGCAGCACAAATGGTCTTTCGAAGTCAGGGTATGCCAGGAGTGGTGGACTCGGCAGATGTTCTATAAGCTGGCATAGCACTGCCTGGTGTTGTTCCATCCATGTGATTGGCTGGCTTGAGTGGAGTTGGTCTGATTTCCCCCTGTCCTTTGTGCCGGATTACCGTTGATCTTCTGTCAGTAATCACTTGAATCTTTCCGGTCGATAGCAGCTGGTATAGTGGCTTGGCAGTGCGTGAGAAGTTTGGAATGTAGGGGCGGTAGTATGACAGGAAGCCTACCTTTTTTCATTAGGTCTCCCACAGTCTCAGGTTTGCGGTTTTTTTAGTGCGTGCACTGGTGCCAATTCAGCAGGGTCCATGCAGTAGCCATCTTTGGATACAATCTTTCCCAGGAATTTCACCTTGTCCTTGAACACTTCACACTTTTTGGGGGTTAGCTTCACCCCGTGAACTTGATAGCAGTGCAGGACCTCCCTCAGATCACGCAGGCGGTCCTCAAATGATCTGCTGTGGACCAAATTGTCATCCAGATATGGCTGAGATATTTCATCCCTCAAGCCTGCAAGGCACTCTTCCATACTGCGCTGGAACTCTGCTGGAGCCGAGGACAAACCAAAGGGAATCCTTACCCACTCATATAAGCCTCAAGGTGTAATAAAGGCTGTGAGGGGTCTGCTACTTTCCTCCAGGAAACTCTGGTGGTACGCCTTTCCCTGGTGCAACACTGAGAACCATGCACTCCCAGTCAGGCTGTTTAACATGTCTTGAACACGAGGGATGGGGTGACGGTCAGGAATGGATTTCCGGTTCAACTCACGGTAATCCACGCAGAGACGCAGACTTCCATCCTTCTTGCGCACGCAGATGATGGGTGATGAGTAGGGAGATCGGGATTTCTGAATCCATCCTCTGTTTAACAGGTCCTCCAAATACTCCTTCACCTCCTTGTGGAGTGGCTTGGGGACTGAGATGTATGTGCGTCTTACTGGGGTTGTGTCATTCAATCTGATCTTTAACTTCAGGGAGGAGATGCATCCCACATCGCTCTCATCTTTTGAAAATGCAGCACACTCTTCACAGAGGACTTTTCTCACCTGCTCCTGCTGATCTGGGGTCAGGTGATCAACTGACACAGGTGGGTCCCATAAATCTTGGCTGCAACTGCCCACCTCTTCATACTCCCCTTTGTGCTGTTCTGGGGCGCTGACGGTGCTCCCCGTGTTTTCACTAGCACACGTCAACTTGCCCATGTTTTCAGCACTTACTGGTCGTACGTCTACTGGGTAAATAGCCTTCACTTGCTGTAGTCGTCCCAACACTACATGAGGGAGGAGGGTGATGTCATGGCTGCCGCCATTCGTGACTGGAATAACCACCCTGGACTGGGTTCCCTTCTGCAGGCACAGTTTTATTCAGGTTAACCCCCTCTGGTAGTTTTGAAATGTCCTCTGGTTCAAAAAGAACCTCCTGTTTCAGGGGGAGTGGACCTGTCCTCACACTGCACTTAACCTCCCTGCTTTGTCCAGCTGGAATCACTATCTTTTGTCTCCCAACTTTCACCACTCCCTCCTCATCATTTTTGTAGCAGCGCTGCACGATGTTAATTAGCACTTCTGCTTTCTTACAATCAATCGAGAAGGCTTCCTTTACCACAGCAGGTGTAACGTCTGGATGCTGCTCCATTCCATCCTTTACAAAATGCTCAATCACATTATAGCCAATGATAGGTGGCTCTGCTACTCCTGGCTCTTTTGAGACAAGCACGGGGACAACTAACTCTGGCTGTGGATCTCTAGTTGACCCCAGTCTAAATTTTAGCTCAACCCAACCTGCGAAGGGTATGGGTGTTTGGTTCGCTGCTTTGCCCACCAGAGCCTCATCCTCACCTAGGAGTTCACTTATGCGTCTCAGTTGGATATGTGGAAAACAGGACTTCCTCCATTTCTCATTAATGATAGTCACCTGTGAACCTGTATCCCACACTGCTTGTGTTTCTACACCTTCAAAGAAACAATCCGCCATACACTTCCTCCTGATCAGGGCTCTCAGCTTAGCCTGACAGCGTAGTGAGAGATGACTGGCATACGTGGCACCCACAGTCTCTTTAGCCTTGCCACTCTGCTCTAATTCTGCCTCCAGCTGTCTTATTCGATTCCAAAGCAGTTCTTTCTGCTGCCCCCCTTCGCCCTCTACAGCCTCTGGATAGGTGTCCTGGCTGGCCACACTTGAAGCAGTGTTCACATCCATCATTGGTTCCCTGCTCCTGGCATGCCTTACATCCCCTTCTCCCACTGGTTCTTAGTGGGCGAGTGGGGCCTTGAGGGGTGGTGATGCTCCTCCTTAATTCAGCCATCTGCTCTCTCAGCAGCCTGACCGTTTCATGCAGCTCTGACTCTCGGGAAGCAGCTACAACAGGTGTTCGGCGGCTCTTGGGTTTCACCACTTCAGCTGACTGCTCTTGAGTCCCCAACCTAGTTTCGGCTACACCCAGACCCAATTGACTGGCTGGCCTTTCTGTCTGGAGTTCATTTACTTTTACAGATTTGCTGCCTGTAGTTTTCTTTTGCTTCAATTGCCTTTCTGATTCAACACTAGCTGCGTCATTCATCTTATCAATGAGGGTTTCATCTGTCTCCCGAGGGTCATCCAGATAGGGCTTGAGCTGAAAGTTGATAGGGTCACTCAGTAGCCCAGTACTAACCGACCTCAAGAATTTCTTCTGGATGAGCTCAGGACTGTATTGTTCATCGGACCCTGTGTCTTCCGATGCGAGCAGCAGCCTCTCTTTTAACTCAATTGCTCTGAAGAGGAAGTTTTGGGAAGACTCACGGCTGTCTTGTGTGATGTTCACTAGTCTGTGATACAAATCTGTGGTGCTGTCTTCTTTAAAATGCTCCTTTAATATGGCCTTCAATTGGGGGAGGGGGAGGTCACGTTTTATCTCAAGCATGTCTCTACGACTCAAACCTGGGCTGACAGACTTCACCACAGCCTCTATAACCTCCGCTTCACTGTGTCCTTTGTTCAGACCTCTGTCAATGTGATGCATCAGGTTGGTGTATGAGAGTCTCTCCTTTTGGCCCTTCTCCCCAATTTGACCACAGATCTTGAATTCCCTCCTTATCGTCACTTCCGAAAGGTGGTTGGCTGCAACAGGAAACACATTTTGTGGGGTGGTTGGCTGACTTGGTGGTGTCCAAGAAATCAGCCTCCTAATTTCTTCCTGCAGCGCTTCGCTGTTTCTGTGGAGCTGTGTGAATCTCGCTACTAAATCAACTTCTTCCCTTGTTTCCTGGGTTCCCTGTGGCGAGCTTGTTGTATTTCCTCCACTTTCTGTGTTTCTGGTGCTCCCTATCGCTGGGTCGACACTTTCTAACATTTTCTTTAGATAGTAGAGTCCAACATCCTGCTCTTCATCATTAATAACCTTGTCCATAGATTCTGTAATTAATTTTATTAAAGCTCGTCTTGTTGTGACATTTCCACTAGGGATTTTAGCTTCAGCACACACCCCTTGGAGTTGGTCGAGTTGTAGGTTCCAGAGTGTTTGGGACACAGTCTCTGCCAGCTCCTCGAGGTCCATCGTGGTTGCTGTAGCCACGCCCCTTCCTTATTTTCATCACACTGGACACGACGTTAATAATCCCAGCGGTGCCTCCAATATTTGTTGCACACTTGGACAAATGACACTTCCAGGCGTGCATGAGTTCAGAATCGTTCTCTTTACTTGCTCATTTGCAACTGCAAATACAAAACACAAGCACTTCAGTTCAGCGTAGCTGCACTCTGCAGGCTATCTGTGCAGTAGAACACACAGGACCCTGTTACACATAACTACTGAACATGTGTCAACAAAGTACTCATTTACTCAGTATTTTCCTACCAATGTTCATATTACAATATTCTGCACACTCGCATGCTCCTCCAACTAGTATTGTTGCGCATGGAGACTACCCTCTCGAGCCCCTTATTAATCATTTGCGATGTGACGTCCTGTTTAACACCAGTTCAGGTACATCATGTAAATCACAAACTCCGACATTAGCGTTGTGTTCCATTAATGACAGTACCTTACTCTAATACATTTCTCATACGTCAACATCATTGGTTTATCAATACATTACTTGTGTTCACCTGCAAATACAAAACACAAACACTTCAGTTCAGCGTAGCTGCACTCTGCAGGCTATCTGTGCAGTAGAACACACAGGACCCCAAAGCTGCCCGATTCAGTGCCTGCGTGAGCGCCACCCGTGGGAATCATCATTGATCAGAATATCCTAGCTGGATTGCCAGTGACCACAGTATGTGTCAGAAATAGTAATAAAGAACTGAGTGCATAACGTAACAATGATAAAATTATGGAGGGGGGGCCAATATCTATTCCAATACTTCCATCTGTGTCCACCCATTACATGAGTCCCACATCAAGCACTAAAGCAGAATTTTTACTTTAGATATTTTTCATTTAATAAAGATGTTCTCCATTTACATTCTGCATCACACTTTTCAGTCCCACTCTGTGGTTAGTGAGTGTTTGCAGAAACAAACATTGCATCTTCCATACAAAGCATGGATGACCATGGCAATCTGCTAGCAACCAAAGAAATCGCAAGGAGATTGTGGTACAAGGTCTTCTTCATAATCGATTACACCCAGGGACAGCGAGCAGTCACTCGCCCACCACCGGGAAATACACATTTCCCCCTCACAACTAGACTCTGGGTCTGAGTGATTTAACCCTAACATGCTGGGCTCTACTTTTCAAGCAAGTTAGCAAAGCATTTCTAAAGAGAACAACAACAATAAGAAAGCATTAAATGCAAAGTCAAATGTTGAAACGCATTTAACTGGCATCTAGCAACCATGAAAAGTAGCTGAAAAGAAAACTTTTAATTTTGTTTATTTCAAGCTAGCGATATGCATGTAAGTATGTTATATAACTAAATCTTTTCACGTAACCGTCCAAAAGTTTTATACTGCAGTGCTGATCCAAAAGTATGCTAATGGTTAAATGCACTTTCAACTGACTTCTATCATACTATCATACTTTTGCAGCACAATGTAGCCTGAAATAGATAAGATAGATAATGTTTCCATAAATACAGCCAAAAATACTTGTATCCTGTTTGAAAAATGTGTAAGTTATGCACAAGAGTTTCACTGTCATACACGCACTGTCTAGGCCTTCTTTGTTTCTTATTTTCCTCAGCCTACATAAAGGTGAGTGACTGAGTGTTCAACTTAAACATTTAGAGGAATATTGAGCAACTGACAAAAAGCACCAGCTAAAGAGTGCACAAAAATGCACATACACAAACACATGCTGACACAAAGAAAAAAGAAAGACAGGCTCTAATAGGAGATAATGGATTCTGGGTCAACACCTGGTAATCCTTACATCAGTGAAAGGGAGGGCCTTGACATTTTCCAGAAAGTGCCATACAACATGCCTATAATGAGAAGGTCAACCAGATTTCACGTAGGGGCACACTGAAACAAAGACAGCACACAAACAGATTATTTGAAGCTTTTAGGGTGGAAGTTAGCGAAGAAACCCAACCAAAAAAAAGCATATTTCTACATCAGCTATTGGAGCCAAGCTGAAAAGGAGAATAAGTTGTAAAATAATGTTATTATCTGTGGCAGCTACAGTGTCTGTTGGAAATTTTGAATAGATTTTTTAATAACTGGGTTGGTGATTTGAGCTTCTAACCAAAATTTCTTGCTTTGGCAAAGACGGTAAAGTGTTCTGCCTCAGCTGCATTTATAGGTTGGCTTTGGTTGCTTGTGTGTTTGTGTGTGTGTGCGCCTGCATGGACACGCATAACCACAGTCATTAAATGAAATAGCATATGTAGTCAATGTTTCAGATGATTTCTCTATTTATACGCAGTAGAGGATTAAGTTGACCCAAAAGAACTTCTCTTTCAGGGAATCCTGCTTTATGTCCAGAGACAGTAAATTTGGCTCCGTGTAATTCAGAAGTCAGATTAGAACAAGCAAGCTTCGAAGAGCACTGAGGTAGTAACTTCAGCCAGTGTGTGGCATTATTTTTCAGTCTCATTCTTGATCTGATTGGCTGCGGTGCAGGTTTTGGAGTGAGAGGCCAGCGAAGTTGAGAGACTTCATGTACTCTGACTGTGAGTCTGGCAACACAATAACGCCCCCTGCTGTATGACCAATCTCACCCCCACCGCCCCTGTCTCTGCCCCCACCCCCACAACACATACACTCTGCTGCCCCTGCCTCCAACCTGGCTGCAGAGAGCCTCGCCCAGCTTGCCGTACGACCTCACGACTGCAGTTGCTCTTCGTGTTGTCCCATCCCAATAATGAACTCCTCGACCTTCTGACCCCTTCTCCCCACCACACACACACACACACTCTCTGACAAACTCGCCTGAGCTGAGCATTCCTCACGGTTTGGCTTGGACAAAAACCCTGCGAACCACATCTGGTTTTGCTTTGCTGAGCTCTCTCCCCACATTCAATTGGGTCTTAAAAATACGGTTTCAAGTAATAAATGGAGGGTTGTGCTGCTTATTTGTACACTGTACGATGAAATTACAAGGATTGTAATTGGTTACTTCCATAATTGCATTGAAAGTAATTTATGTAGTGCCGTGGGGACGCCAAATGAGATAAAGTGGAATGATGATAACAGTAGAGTAAGCAAACATTTATTGGATCTTCTCTGCGGATCTTGTCATTTCAGCTCCAGGAACATTTGTGCAAGTGAGCACTGATGGAATTGGTTAGGGCGGTGGCATACTGGAGTAAGCATGTGTGTGTGTGTGCGCGCGCATGTGTGTGTGTGAGGCACTGAGTCGTATTATTATTAGAGAGCCACTGGAGGGCAGTGAAAGTACTTTGTGTGGCAGAGGGGATCATCGTCGTTCAAGTATATGCATGTAAGCCCAGTAAACAATCAGCTGGGTGTGAAAGAAGGGTCATGCACCATTGGCCTAGAAACACAAATATTGAGCTCTGCTTTGTCTGTTCCCCTTTGTCACTCCTTGGGCTCTCTGCATTTGTGTGTTCCCGTGTCCTGCTGCCATGCAAATTCAGGAGGCTGGAAATATTCCGGCTGTGATAGACACGTATGAAATTGGCTTTGAGCTTTGTTGTTTGTGCTGTGATACGCCAGGTAGCGGCTCATGCAGCATGTGATGTAAGGAAGAAAATGGTTCATTTCTACAGAGCTTCTGAAGAGAGACTTAACAGTATGGCAGTGCCTGTACAATAATAACAGCTTGTTGCTGCTGTTTCTCTGGGGACCAGTTCTTTTGTATGGAAATTAAGCGAGACAACTATAGAAGGAAATAATCCTGCTGTAATAATAACAACATAATGGAGCCATGAAAGTTAAACACAAGCACAATATACAGCTGCTCTGCTGAACGTAGTTTTTGTCACGGGTGTATGACTTGTCCTGAATTTTTTAAACCTGATATACAGGGTGGGCCATTTATATGGATACACTGTAATAAAATGGGAATGGTTGGTGATATTAAAGTCCTGTTTGTGGCACATTAGTATCTGTGAGGGGGCAAACTCCTCAAGATGGGTGGTGACCATGGTGGCCATTTAGAAGTCGGCCATCTTGGATACAAGTTTTGTTTTTTCAATAGGAAGAGGGCCATGTGACACATCAAAATTATTGGTAATGTCACAAGAAAAACAATGGTGTGCTTGGTTTCAACGTAACTTCTTTCATGAGTTATTTACAAGTTTCTCACCACTTGTAAATGTGTTCAGTGTGCTGCCCATTGTGTTGGATTGTCAGTGCAACCCTCTTCTCCCACTCTTCACACACTGATAGCAACACCGCAGGAGAAATGCCAGCACAGGCATCCAGTATCCGTAGTTTCAGGTGCTGCACATCTCGTATCTTCACACCATAGACAATTGCCTTCAGATGACCACAAAGATAAAAGTCTAAGGGGGTCAGATCGGGAGACCTTGGGGGCCATTCAACTGGCCCACGATGACCAATCCACTTTCCAGGAAACTGTTCATCTAGGAATGCTCGGACCTGGCACCCATAATGTGGTGGTGCACCATGTTGCTGGAAAAACTCAGGGAACGTGTCAGCTTCAGTGCATAAAGAGGGAAACACATCATCATGTAGTAATTTCAAATATCCAGTGGCCTTGAGGTTTCCATTGATGAAAAATGGACCCACTATCGTTGTACCCCATATACCACACCAAACCATCACTTTTGTTGTTCCAACAGTCTTGGAGGGATCCATCCAACGTGGGTTAGTGTCAGACCAATAGCGGTGGTTTTGTTTGTTGACTTCACCATTCACATAAAAGTTTACCTCATCACTGAACAAAATCTTCTGCATGAACTGAGGGTCCTGTTCCAATTTTTGTTTTGCCCATCCTGCAAATTCTGTGCGCCGATCTGGGTCATCCTCGTTGAGTTGCTGCAGTAGCTGGAGTTTGTAAGGGTGCCATTTGTGAGCAGCTAATATCCACCGAAGGGATGTTCGACTAATGCCACTCTCCAGTGACATGTGGCGAGTGCTACACTGTGGACTCTTGCTGAATGAAGCTAGGACAGCCACTGATGTTTCTTCATTAGTGACAGTTTTCTTGCGTCCACATTTTGGCAAATCCAACACTGAACCAGCTTCACGAAACTTAGCAAGCAGTTTGCTGACTGTAGCATGGGAGATGGGTGGTCTCGTAGGGTGTCTTGCATTGAAATCTGCTGCAATGACCCGGTTACTGCGTTCACCAGATATCAACACGATTTCGATCCGCTCCTCACGTGTTAACCTCTTCGACATGTCAAGGGCTATGAACAAAGAGAAACCTGTAAATAACTCATGACAGAATAAAGTTACGTTGAAACCAAGCACACCATTGTTTTTCTTGTGACATTAGCAATAAGTTTGATGTGTCACATGGCCCTCTTCCTATTGAAAAAAACAACAGTTGTATCCAAGATGGCCGACTTCTAAATGGCCACCATGGTCACCACCCATCTTGAGGAGTTTGCCCCTCACATATACTAATATGCCACAAACAGCACTTTAATATCACCAACCATTCCCATTTTATTACGGTGTATCCATATAAATGGCCCACCCTGTATATCAAAAAACACAGACTGTATATAAAAGATGGACTCGTACTGTGAGTTCTAGAGTAAAAGACCACAAAACCTACAATAAATATCACAGCTAAGAACTGCAGTATTCCTTGAATATACTTTGGCATACTGTTTGATGTCACAGTAAGTTTCTATTCATTAATAAATAATTGTATCTATATTTATTTTTAATTATCTATTTATGTTACTGTGTGCGTGTCTGAGGTTTACCCAGAATTTCTTCCAGTTTATTCCAGAAATAAGCCAAACCTGCATCATTTCCAGAATTTCAACCTTTTTTGTTTTCACATTGGCCATTATTAAGAAAATATGCACATGCCCCACAAGTGCTGCTAAAGATGCAAGTTGAGGGTCATTAGCAATTCAGCAGCTGAAAACACTGGCAAAGTAACCACAGAAAGAAACGTCTGAGTAAAGATAATTCACCAAATTTGCCTGAAATGAACATTTAGGTTAATCATATCGTGACATTTACCGTTGGTTTCTGGACTCCACATTTTGAAGCGTTTTTTTTCTATTGATGTAGAAGTTACCACTCAAACCACAGGGTTTGGTGCAAAATAAGAGGGGCACCTCAATGTCACCTATATATATTTAAATGGTTTAATATACTGGGATATTTATAATTAGAGCAATTTGTATCTATTTGAGCTACTTTGTACCTTACTAGTGCTCTTGTAGCAACTGTGACTACATCATTTTCTCAGGGATCAATAAAGTATTCTAATTCTGATTGTGATGAAGATATCAGCTATTGCTAGCAAGCTTGGTTAGCAAGCTGCATTCACAAACTGTACGGGAGCAAAGGATAAACACCTATACCAACGTGGTAATAACTTCAAATGAATAGTAAAAAAATGCATCTATATACTAACTCAGTCAACTAAAGCTATCTCAGAAATGGTATTTAAAAGGTTGGCGGTCCATTTTAGTGACTTACATTCAGGACACATGTCATTTTAAAAAGGTTAACAACATCCAAACAAATAAATTGCAGTGGAGGGTTCATATGTTTGATTTGGCACAGATTTCATACTGGATGCCTTTCCTGACGCAACCATCCTCGGGGCGTGGGACAGCACTGAGAGTACACAAGCTTGTGACCTCTGAGGGTCCAACAAAATCCAAACTAGTGCATTATAAAAACTTAAAGCCTACATACAGTCTGGTATGAAGGCAGAGCTGCTGAGACGAAAGCTTTTTTTTTTTACCTCAGGGTGAAAACATGTTATTTTAATGACTGAAGCTGGGCATTTTAACGTGGGAGTCTATGGCAATGGACTTGGTTTAAAACCAGCCACAAGGGGCCGTTAGAGGAAATGCAGTTTTTGGGAGTCGGCCTTCTTTTTCACCCTAAAATGTTTCCACTTATTACATCAAACGGCCATTGACTATTGCACCACATTTTGGAGTTGCAGTCTTTAATTTGAAAACACTCAAAAGATCTTTTTGAAAGGAAAATATATTTTTGAGAAAACCTTTTTTTGTAGCAGCTTAACTTGCACACAGTTGTCTATGCTGCTTTCAGGCAGGACAGAGGGGGCAATATTGCATAAAACATGCAATGCTGATGAGGTTGCATTTAGAGTCAGAGTGTGGCACGAGGGCCGTTGGCTGCTGGGAAAACTAGATTCATGTTTGAAACCTTTACAGTTGAAGCTCAAGCTGCCTGCTCTTGTCTTCAAAAGGAAGAGTGTCTTTTTAGTGCAAATCACAGCACACTGCAGAACAGCTGAGGTCACGTGCCAACACACTCAAAGGTCACGCATGGAACGACCTCAACTTTCACAAAAAGAAAAAAAAATCCCTCTGACAGTTGCTGACAGCTGATCGAGTTAACATTGTTTTTTTGTGCATATCCCTGCTGTCATTCACCTGTTTATTGACATTATATCAGTTGGAAACCCCCGAGGGACTGCATCATAACGCTGACAGGTGATAGCACTGTCCTCCTCCAGCATTGGCTAACCTTCTGCATTTCCACTCTGGAACAGCGTTTGCATTGATTGCTTCTCAGATAACCAAAAAACACAAAATTAAGTGTTTTTTCTGGCACTTCTTTCTGTGTTCTTTTCTTTTTGGGGTCATTTTTCCATCTTGTTGCAGACTTTAATGTGTCTTTGCATCCACTTGTGTTCATTTTGTGTCAGCTGTTTTATGTCCTTGTGGTACACTTGCATCTATTTTGTCTCTCCTTTCATACTGCTATGGATGGTTTGTGTGTCCTTTGTATCTTTTACGTCTCTTTTTAAATGGACTGTTTTCATTCCTCTCCTGGTTGTTTGGGAATCTCTCAGCAGTCCTTTTTGCTTCACTTTTTTTTTTTACACTAGGCTTTTTTCTCTTTGGGTTGATTTGCATCTCTTTGTACTAACAGTCAATTCAAACAAAAGCCCACAGGCCAAAGGTGTCAGGGGGCCAGGTGAAACCCTGTGCTTACTGGGGCCATCCAGTACCCCCCCTCCCCATTCAGACCACCCAAGTTAACCACTTGCACTCGATGGGTTTATTATGACATAATTGGACCAATCTACCAAGTGGGGTGCAGGAAAAATATATTTAAAAACTGTAGTTATATAAGCCACACGCAGTAATATATTTCGGTCATCACAGCAAGTTTGGCAGCAGAGCAATCAAGTCACAACTCTCTAAAGTGGATCATAACGTTCCGACGCCCTTGAAGTAGAGGGAAATGACAAACATGCTGCACTTCAGAAGATTATTGCTCCTCATATTAATAAGATTCTACTTATGGAAACTCATACAAGTTGTGTTTTTTTGCGCGTTTGTGAGATCAAACCATAAAGACAAAGTTAGAAACACATGGATTTCTCATATACTAATTAGTGTGTGTCAGAGCCTCACGATTGTTGTGCTATGCTTTGTATATCACACAGAGAACTTGGCAAGATCCACAGCAATAGATTGACACTGGTGCCAAGAGGATATCTGAGGGCCAATTTGCTGAAGAAAGATCCAGCATCTGAGCAGCTGATCCCTCCAGATAAGAGCACAAAGCTCATTTTCAGCTCCTTACAAAAAAAAAGAAAAAATCACTCTTCCATGCTTTTTGTTTTCCACATTGCCACCCCAAGATTACTGAGGGGGAAACCATTGCAGTTCGGTTTGCAGCTAACAGGTTGAATGGCTAAGATGACCTAAAATCCATATTTAGTTATAGAGCAGTACAAGGCAGATGGAATCCAATGTGTTCAGAGAATAGTTTGCACCCTCCTCCTTCTCTGGATGAAAACGATAAAAATGCTGTTTTGCAGGTGCTGGAGTAAAATCGCATACATATTTTAGTAATCCCTTCATGTCATAGAAATCTATCTATTCAAGCAAAAAAACAACAGTAATCAGATTTTACGCAGTCTCAATTTCCCTCCAAGATCAAAGTAAGGTAAAAAAGGAAATAAAAGATATTGGATGAACTGAAGTTAACACACAATTACCTGCTGTTATTTATACATTCTCTGCATAGCAGCTCAGGATTTTTACCTGCTGAAGTTAACAGATAAACTTAACTACATCGAATGGTTTGTTGCTGGCCACAGCAACTTAAGGCTCAAAATTTAAGTAGGCATGCTATAATTAGAAAATCTGGCTTAAATGAGAGAAGAGACACTCTAGACAGATGCGTCATGTTGAGGACAGACTCAGCCAACATGTGTCAAAGACGCCAATTAGTGTCTCGAACTGCATTAAAAGTAATTCTCCGCCCATACGCTGTTTTTTCTGCCTTGGAAACTGGCTGTGGAAACACTGCTTTTCTTGTGCACAAACAATGCAGACAGTGGTCAGCTGGTACTCCGATCAGTTACAGTGGATTTAATTGGCCACGAGTCTTCACAAGGGAAAACATATGGCACGCGGCAGGAAAAGCAGGGTTGTTTCTGTTCACATTTTATCATGTATGTTTCCTTTGAAAATGTATCATCACTTTAATATCACTAAATGGTCATTGTTTTAGCAAAACACTCTCTCTGAAAGTCCATAGGCACAAAAAACCAGCGGAGTCTTATAATGAAGAAGACAGAGCCTGTCAAGTACACCTACATTACTGATATAAATAATTCATATCTTTTACCACATGTGACTACATTGGAAGCTGCTATTTACATTTAGCTCCATAAATATTTGAATAAAAATACAAGTTTTGTAATTTTGCTTCAGTTCCTCACCACAGTGGGTGTGACTGAAGTGCAGACCTTCAGCTTTAACTCGAGGGGTTTATTCAAATTTTTGTATTAACTGTCTAGGATGTATACTCTGTCCCTCATTATCAGACGCCGAAAAATAACTGGACAATTGACTAAGAAGAAGTTCTATGAAAAGGGTAGGTCTCTTCCTCCCATGTGAAGATGAGCTTGTATCAGAATGATAGAGAGAGAAACATGCGGAGAAGGAAATGATCTGAAGGATACCTTATCAGCTGTCAAAGGTGGAGGATGCAGTGTTAGTGGAACCAGTTTGTTTAGTGACTGATGATTGAAGTAGCAGGATGAATTCAAAGTATACAGTATTGTTAGTATTTACTCTCTGCTGAGTTTCAGCCAAATGCTGCAAAACTGCAAAAAAAAGCACTTCACAGTGCAAATGGATAATGACCCAGAGTATACTGAAAAAGCAACCTAAGAGATTCTCATAGCACAGAAATTGAATATTCTTCAATGGCAAAGTCACTCACTGGCTCTCAACACAACAGAGCATGCTTTTCAGTTATTAAATAAAAAAACTGAAGACAGAAAGATTTACAAACAAGCAGCAACTAGAGGCAGTAAAGGCCTGGCAGAGCATCACAAGAGAGGAACAACTTTTGCATGTATACCAGTAAGCAGCACTGGCAATGAAAGCAAGCAAATCTGTCTATGCACTGTTATTTTCCTTTCTTTCGTTTTCAAAAAAATTTAGAATCCATAACTAGGATTTCTGTAAATAACCATCCTTGATCCTGAAGTTCTTCCAAATTAATTAGATGAGTTACCGGGTGATAGAAACTAGCTCTTGCTGACAATATATTATATATACACCAATCAGTCCACTGATAGGTGAAGTAAGTAACACTAATTATCTCCTCGTCATGGTACCTGTTACTAGGTAGGATATATTAGGGAGAAACATTAAGGGAGATTAAGCCCTCAAAGTTGATAAGCTAGAAGCAGGAAAAACGAGCAAGCATAAGGATTGTAGCAAGTTTGATGAGGGGCAAACTGTGATGTCTTGACGACTCCGTTAGAACATCTCCAAAACTTGTGGGAAGCAAAAATGACTCAGGAATGGTTTCAGAACCACACCAATGACTATGAAGTATTGACTTGGAGTCCAGATTATCAATCCAATTGAGCATCTGTGTGATGGTGCTGGATAAATAAGTCCAATGTATGGAAGTCTGACCTCGCAACTTCTGGGTGCTCAAAGGATCTGTTGCACACCTTCAGGGGTCAAGTGTATAGGCTGGGCATTTTTTATAACTCGAAAATGTGACGAATCACTTGATCCCACAGTTGATTTCCTTAATTATATTCATCAGTTTTTTGTTAAAGCCACAGAAAGTCATAGAAATACACCACTGGTGGATTATTTGGGTATCAGTTACATTCTATTTCCATTATTTGATCAATCCAGACTCCTGGCAGGGAGGGCCAAGGAATGATAAGAGCATGTATGCAAGTACACAAAACCAATCTCTGGCCTACTGGGAATCAGTTACCAGTTTATTGTACCAGTCAGATAGTAGAAATTAAATTACTTTAAAAGGCGCTCACTGTTGGTGATTTGTTTCTGGGTTCCTCTGGGCTGCATATCAAAGTGTCCTTGGGCAAAATACTGAACTGCGGTGTGATAGATCAAACACTGTGTGCGTAGTTGAAGTGCTGAATAAATGTTTGTGTAAATAGATATAGATGGCATGTAGGGTAAAGTATTTGGTCAGTAAGTGGTCAATAAGACTACAAAAGTACTGTATATACAAGTGGGCTAAGAAATAAAGAACAGATGCAGAAACAAGGAAGCAATAAAGAGTTGAAATTAAGTTATGATGATGTGAGTAGGTATGCAGGCAAATTTTCATCAGAGCTGCGCTGCAAACAAATTGAATTGTTGTTTAACACTGTTTTAACTTGTCCCTGTATTAGCAAGCACAGCAGCCAATGGAAATTTGTTCGACAATATGCAAAGTAAACCAAGGAAACATTTTTTTAGCAGAAAACCGGCGTAAGCATGAAAGACTGCATCGCTTTAAACAAGTTAATGAAAAAAAGTCAAACCTGAAAGCATGGCCAGGACGTGAACTTTTCATTCAGCAACTTTTTATAGCCCTGTATCTTTCTAGCCCACAGATGGTGAGTGCACTGTCAAAAGATACATTCAGAAGATAAAATCTTCTATAAGCCTGCATGCTTTTATCCTTTGATGTCTGACATTAGCCTGTGTTGTGGTTCTATAAACATGTTTACACTGGTAGTAAGAGACCTGCATTGGATGATGTGCAATTTCCCTTTCCTAGTTTCCATCTCTGAACTGTCATGCTTCATCCCTGAGTCTCCCTTGGGAATATGGTGATGAAAAAGGAGAAACAAACTGAGGTGTGCTAAACAGTAGTTTTCTGAGTGGGCCTGCGCGAATATAAGAACAGATAGAGAAAGAATGCTGACTTGGAATAAAAGACAAAAGCCAACCGGATATCTACAAAGAACAGAGCCTTGACCACATGTAAGCCACACCACTGAGGCCAGATGATACTGGTTTACCAGTGCTCTTTGATCAGACACACAGGATATGATGGAGCTTTCCCTCTTTAACATTTTTATCTCAGATTGCTTTAATCTGAGCATCTATCTGCCATCCTATCCACTTCCATTTCTCTTAACCAGCGGCAGCGCTTGGGGCTGTCAGGAAGATGAGCACAGAGGCACAATGGAATAAAGCAGTGATTTTGTCTGTGGCTGAGTGGGTGTGTTTGGCTACGCTCATACCTCAGACCTTCCTGCTCAGTTCTGAATTGCTTCTTATATCTGATGTTCTTGGATCAGTGTTCCAGTCTATTCTAGGATGCATCTGATACCAACAAGAACTGACAGCAATGTCAAAGAGATGACAGAGCAAAGATGCTGTATATGTATTTGCATGTATACATCTCCTGCTTGTTTAGTGCACATTTTGAGCACATCCAGCCTCTGACTGAACCGCGGCGTCCCCTCCCAGATATTAATCAAGGCGGGCAGTTAACTTTGCTGACTCTGTGCATGTCGCAATTTACCCAGGTCTTCTTATTGCTACGTCAAACCTCATATATTCTCGTGTAAATTTTCAAATGGAAGCTACACGCAAGCTGCAGGCTCAGGGGAATTTTTGTGTGTTCCTGCATTTTAAGCAAAAGTGCTGTCATTTTACTGGGAAATAGATTTTTGGTAATTAAAGAAAAATATATTTAAAATGATAGAATGGCAGCTGAGTTTCTCACATTTTTCTCCTTACCTAAAGTAATTTGGTGAGCTGTGGTTACTGCAGTCCGGTTGTTCAGTCTGACGTCACTAGCCGTGTCTGGACCTAAACTCCGCTGCAGGTCCATATATCACTATGGCATTACAGAAAGTTGAAAAACTGTCTAAAGTCTTTCATCTTTAATAAAATGATCAGCGTTCTGCTCTACCAGGTGTAACAATTGAGTTTAACATCCAGGCATCCATGAAAACGGAATTTATGAAATTTAACGGAGTTAGAAGTTAGCAGGGAGTTAGCTCACTAGCTTCTATCTAAATACAATATAGCATGTCCTGACTGCGGGGTTTTGGAAACAAATTAAAACGTACAGCTCTGTTATCACTTCCAGCATAAATG
>NW_005187422.1:1014098-1016098 GCF_000239375.1 Pundamilia nyererei
AACATTAAACATGTTAACAACACAAAAGCCATATTAAACGCAGACTACTTTAGACCCGGAAGTAGGATTCGTCGCGTCATCACTGAACAACCGGATAGGTTTTTCTTTAAAGTGAGGACCATCGATCAGCTTTGTGGCAAAATGCACAACATTGGAGTCTAGAATGCAGAAATATGCGATTATTATCTATGAAGCTTTAAAAAAAAAGGAAAGTGTGTTGCTTTTTCTTGTGTGTGGCAAAACCCAAAAAGGAGTCAATACAGCACCGACCGCATGTGCAGTGTTGTGCTCACACCCAGTAAAAATCATTAGACCAGTGTCATATATCAGAGAAAATAAATTTTTTTTTTTCGCTTAAGGTGTGGAAAGCAGTATTTGCAGGCATGCCAGCATTTGCAGGTGTGTGTACGAGCCACGCATTTCAATAACTGAATGCGACCGGCCTTTACTTTGTGCCCGATGAAGTCCAACCACAGAAATGTAGGGCAGACCTCATAACCCTTTTGACTAGCTGAGTTAGTGCACATCAAACCAGCTGTGCTTTGGCACACTTATTGAGAAAATGTGAGGCGAGAGCTCCTCCCCTATCTTTTGAAATCTCCAAATTATGACAGAAGGGAAAAAAAGAAAGAAAAAGCCTCCCCAGGCTTGATCTGATAAGGAAAGATTGAAACCTTATCGATTTGCAGTTATTTGAAGGCGGATATAGAATATCCTGAGCGCAGAAGACTCTGGGAATGCTGAGCACAGTCGCCGAGACACTGGATTCCTTCCTACTCTTGTCACAGCCTCCTTCTGTGCCCTGGGCCTCCTGTCGCAATGCACTGTGGTGCCAGCAGTTAGTGCGACAGCTGGTCTCTGTGCTTTCTTCCACTCTACGTCCCAGAACACCCAGCTACCACGGTGTCTCATCAAGTCCTGTGAGCCAATCCATGCTTTCATCTCTTGACAGCTGACAGCCAATGTGCATCTACAGATGCTAGTTTAAATCATTCATATGGCTCTTTGCTGCTGAAGATATATCATGCTACGGGGAAGCAATGAGATATCTTTTTCCGCTTGCACCAGTAGTGGCCTTAACTAGTTCGTTAGTCAGATGAGGGAGGGGGGCAGGGGGGAGGAGATGGGAGGGAGGGAATTTTCAGAGTGGTGCTGCTGCCTCCATCAGCTGTAATTCAGATATGACACAGTGCTCATAAGTCTGATGAAGCCTTGGCTCATAGCAATAGGCTGAGAGGCTCAGCGAGATTGCCTACTGCAGAGTCACGGGGCTTTGGTAGTTTCCACTTGATTAAGCTCGACTCAATGCGCTTGGCTCTTACTTTAATTTGAAAACTGCATAGGGAAAAAAAGAGAGAAAAAAACGTAATGAGAAAGTCAAATTCATAGATATGATGTAATTGACTTTGCCAAACATCTAGGAATCCAAAAGAGTTTCATTAGAGGAACCTAATCATAGTTTAATTAGTGGACTTAGACTAGATACAGCTTCCACGCAGGATCCTATGGAACTGTGGATCAAGAAGGCGGCAACAGACAGTGATTGAGATGTCATTTATGTTAACATCTCCTCCTGCTGCAGTTCTCCATCTCTCCTTGCCTGATTTGATCTACTTTCCAGGCTCAGATTTTTATTCACCATCACACACTCTTGCTTGATTGCAAGCTGCTCCGCTAATAGAGTACATTGTATCTCAAGCTGCTGCTGACAGCAAAAGAAAGCTCCCAGCCTTACACTTATCTTGTCACGATTTTTCCGCTCCATCTTTGCCTCCTGTTTGTTATACACCAGCCTGATTTTCAAGGTCCCTTGTGTAACACAGTAAGGGGAATTGTTGAAAAGAATATATCAATGGGCCAATAGGCTCGACTATAGGAGCACAGGGGTGTGTTCAAATGAGACACAGAGACAAGAATGTAACTCAAAAGAACCGGCCAACTTTAGTGACATAAACCATAAGGTTGACAAGCACAGGTTAAAGACACTTTACAATGGTAGA
>NW_005187422.1:1027595-1078869 GCF_000239375.1 Pundamilia nyererei
CTTTTCTCCTGCCAGCACGCGACTACCTCCACACATAGCAGCAAACACAGAGCACGTAGGTGGGACATACAGCGGCAGACTGCTCTCCCATTGGTCAAAACATACTGGGACCTGTGCATTTCGATTGGTTGGGCAGGCTGTCCACCTCTCCTCATATCAGTCCTTAAAGTG
The DNA here is from genome assembly GCF_000239375.1 of Pundamilia nyererei. Lineage (NCBI taxonomy): Eukaryota > Metazoa > Chordata > Actinopteri > Cichliformes > Cichlidae > Pundamilia > Pundamilia nyererei. Next base: position 1,027,767 of record NW_005187422.1, read on the forward strand.
GTACCCTCATTGTATGTGGGTTACACTTGCAAGGTACAGTATTCTGCAGCATTGTGTGACTCTTTCTATTTTGCCTGTTTTCATCTCCTCATTTTATCTGCACTCAGGAGAGCATCAGCAGATGGAAAAGAGACATTTTTCACAAGCTGCAATTTTACCTTCACCACAATCTTACTGAGGTTTTGCTTCATTCAACTGCATGACAGTTCCACTTTGTTTTGGACATCAGATAGGTTGCAGTTTGTGATGCTATGACCACCTTGTTTGGATGAAAAAATATGACTTGGTGCTTCTTAAACATCAGCAAGTGATATCTCATGTGTGTTTTTTAGCTTCAAGATAACTTCAGCCTATGGAGCTGCCAGACTCCACCACCCCTTTTGCAGTAAAACCCCAACCCTGTACATTAACATGTACATTTACTTGCTAGGTAGCAGCTTAAATAGATTTTTTAAAAAGAAAGTTAAATGTTACACAGTCATTTTCACAAAGTTCACTTCCTCTTTATGATCCAACAGATTGGAATGAGCTGACAAACTTGTGTGCCTGATGACACAGAGACATTTGGTAGATGCAGTGCAAAAAGCCAAAAGTTTGTGGAGGAGCTGCTTTATGTAGGTAGAATGTTGTTTGGTTGAAAAGTAAACTTGAACAGTGCAGGAAATGACAAATTTTGGCATTTGGAGCTCAAATGCCCAAATGCCAGTTCTGTTAAACTGCCTGTCTCCTTGTGTGAATCCTGTGAACAAACCTGTTGACCTTTTACACTGCTCTGCACATAACTTCATGTCTTTGGGAGAAAGCCAGAGAACTCAGAGAGAACCCACGCAGACTTGGGGAAAGCATACAAACCATCTGGCTGGGTGGATTCCAACCCAGGACCTTCTGCTAACTATCATGCCATGGCTGAATTAAAAAAAAAAAAAGTGGCCTTAATGCTTTAGCACTGGATCATCCTTTATGCAAGGAAAGGAAAACTGTCCCAACCACTGAGCAACACACCACCGGAGCACTCCCCAAGCCAATCGATCAACGTAACTGATGAGTGATGCAGATCTTAGTTATCATTGCTGCAATTTAAATTTTACATCATAACTTGCTCATGTGCAGATATATTTTGAAATGTTACACCAACAGGTGATCTAGGTTGATTGTTGATTGTCTAGTGAGAAGTAGGCTTCTGCCACATCATCACTGATAATACTGGGCTAAATTTCTGTGTGATATAAAAATGCCAAATTGTGATATTAGTGATATAGCGACATCTCGGTTCTAAATTGTCTAGCCACACAACGAGAAGAGCCCAAACATGTCTGAGAGCGAGATCAACCTGGTGCCAGCCTGGGAAAAGGGAGCTACTTCAGCAGCCTCCAACAAAGAACAATGCTTTCCAAAATATGCAAGAAAAAGGCTCCTGCTAAAGGTGGAAAGCAAACTTGTCTCACCACAAACAACCAGGCATCATTTGCACACTCGTTAGTTGTGCTTCGTATGACAGGAAGAGAAAACAGTGGAAGGAAATCACTGGTTATAAGATGGAAACATTGAAGCAGATGGTTGCAAGGAAGGGAAAAATCTTCAGGCTCCTGAAGACTTACAAGGTTAAAGTTTTTCAGTTACTGTTAAATTAAAGTGTTAGGCAGTGTTATTTTACTTAACATTTACAATGGAAAAACTAACTAGGCTACTTTTGTGCTTACATTTGACTCATGCTGTGTATACACTGTATATAATGCCACTACTTTTGCATCACAGTGGTGCTGCTGTTGGCACCTTGTGGCAATAGACTAAATCATGTAATCTGTGGTGACAGAGTGACAGTAGCTCATTGGAAAAGAAAGATGGGAAACGTCTTCATTTTGGTTTTGCAGTAGTTACATGCTACTGTCCGCAAACTGCAATCGCTGATAAAATGATCAGTATTTCTTTCTATGTTGTCAGAATTATGATTGTAATTTTCTTGAAATATTGTGATACAAATTTGAGGCTATATCAGCCACAGCTCATGTGAAGTACTCAATAACATGGGTTTGGAAAAATAATCTTTAAAAGATGACAGAAAATTATGAGATACATCAAAATGATGAAAGTGAAGCAAAGGTTGTAGTGTAAGGTAGTTTACTATAGTCTATCTTTTGGGATGTTGCTGTAATGACAGTTAATAGGATTTTGTCAAGCTTAATTAATTTTATTTCAAATGTAACCAAAGTCTTAATAAAGCAAAGAGTCAGGAGGAGCTCTTTCAGCGAGTGGCAGCAATAAAACCTGATCATGGTACATGAGAGAGCATCTGAACAAGCAACCAGCTGGGCAGTTATTTAAAAGGTGATTAGAACTAAGCCCTCGGATGGCAAACATGGGAGATTCAGTTTAAAACTTCTACAGTCATCCAAGTCAGCCTTGGAATTTTATATTTTCATTGAAGCTGATTTGGGGAAAAACTCAGGAATTAGTACAGGAGAATACAACAAAACCCTAGATTGTGTTCAAAAGCAGTGCTTTTTTTAAACATTCAATGCTGGCATTTTTCTGCAGTATTTTATTTTTAAATCTTCTGTTTGGGAAGAAGCATATGGCCAAACTGGGTTTTGGCAAAGAATCTAACAAGTGGTCATTGGTTAAGATTGCGAAGGCATAAAAAAGAGATCTGGAAATTAATTTAAAGAAAGAAAAAGTAGTGGAAAGTATTCGTGCATTGTTATGGTTTACTTGCTTAAGACTTAAATTCCAGGCCAATAAATTCCTGCTCCACAATCAGTACATCACAGCCTGCATATACAACTAATTATCAGTTACTCACAAACAGCCGTCCTTAGTGTAGCCTAGCTCCAGTTAAGAAAAGAACAAAACTCACAGTCACACTAGGTCTCATTAACATCTAGCCACTTCTTATAAACTGAAGAGCACAATAAAGCAGGCGGGTGGCACAGAGATGTGTAAAGAACACACTAATAATATAACATACACATTGCCCATAGCCCACAAACAAAAACACAGTAAAGCGTAAAGCAAGCTGCTCATTTTGTGAGCAGTGTGGCAGCTGTTGACATTTGTCTGTGTAAAATGAGCTACAGCAGTCAGTTCATTATGGTACTCATCTTTATGTACGCCACTGGCCTCCTCTAAGAACTCCACTTTACTGCACGCTCGCGCTTAAGTACAAGCAGCTGCTGTGGTCCTTTTTCAGGTTTCTCAAATTTGCAATTTTCAGACGTAACACCTGCACTTTAGCATTTAGCCTGACCCAGACCGCACCTGTTGGTCACGCAACATCAAGCAACATGATGACTGTTTGATTTTTGTTCACTCAGCGTGCTCTAGTGCACTAAATCAGCGTATTATCAGAGTATGTTGTCTACATTAAATAGAACTATGTCATTCTCATTCTCGTAATTTTTCTGACCTGTTGACTTGATAGGTGGCAAGATCAAAATACCCTTAACCAGTTGTCAAAAATGACCATTTTAACCTGGCAGCTAGTTAAGAGTACTACATAGATTAGTATTAGAGAGAATGGAACCAAATCACACAATGTTTTGCCCTGGAAAATCTTCACTAACTTGATCTCCACTTTGCTGCAAAAAGGACACACTACTTATTAGATCAGTCTTTAATACTGTGGATTCCAACAAGGGTTTCAACGCCAAATACTCAAATACTTGCTTCCCTCAGTAAACATGCAAATCAATAACTTTTATGTGAAAGGTGCTTTTTCTGGATTTTTGGTTGATATTCTGTCTCTCTCCATTAAAATATTAAAATGAAACAACCTTAAAAATGAGACATTGTTCATTTCTTTGTAAGCGAGTAAACTTACAAATTCAGCAGAAGATCAGATAATTATTTCTGCCACTGTACCAACAAGTAAATTATATGGGTCCTTAATTTTCTTCCTTTGACTGTGTTATCTATCTGCAACACTTACACGCCTACATCAGACAGTGATTCATGACACGTTGCTCCAGCAGCAACCTGGGTGGCTGAATAATGAAGCCAGTACAAAAAAAATGTCTTGGATGGCTCCAAAAGCGAGTCAACATCCAACTTCAGAGATTTAATCAGCAGTTTTGTTCTCCATAGTTAATTCCCCCTTTTATAATAACTATTCGGTACATGTTTTTCTAACTCACTCACTTGGCTTAAAATTAATTGTGTGTGACGACCACTATAACAGGCGGATGCTGATACAGCCTGCTGCAGTATGTCTGTGTTGTAGGTATGTCTGTGTGTGGCACTCTGTCATGATGCCCTCTGTGCCCTGTCGTGTGGGGGTGTGTTTGTCTGTTAATTCTGCTCAACTTCCACCAAGAATCGGGTGGAGCCACCTGGGCTTCAGTTAGCACACCTGTTCTCCATTGCTCTCTCTTACGGTGTTAAATCTGGACATCTCGTCACCATTCTTCACCAGATTGTCACTCGGTAGCACTAATAAGTCGTGGCTACTTGCATGCAAAACGTAATTTTACTTACTCATCCTGTCCACTTTGCAACACATCTATTCTTGGAGCATCAGCGTGCCACTTCTAGAAACAGTCTGTTTTATCTCTGTCTGTCTGTGGAGAGTCAAGGTCACCCATCTGAGAGCAGAATTTATAGAGAAATCTGCAAATGGACCAGTAAGTCGAGCTAGAGTTTTTAAAAAAAAAATTGGATATACTTAACAGGGAGCCGCACTGGATCGGCACATGGGTGGAAGGGAAGCATCTTTGGAAAACTAAGTTGTGAACTGACCTCGGAAAAAATAACTTGTGATTTTGTGGTCAACCTGTGGAAACTACCCAAAGAATAGACTGAACCTCAAACTTTGAAAGAAGTTTTGAGTATTCATCATTCTTTGCAACAATCTGACCAACTGTGGTACTAAATCATTCATGAACTCTTTACCCTTTGAAAGCCTTGTAGGAGTAACTCTTGAAGTTCTTTTCTGAGATGCGCAGTGTCTTTCAGATTTTAGACCTGGTTATTGAATAAAATGACTGGGCGTGCATTAGAAATAAGTGCGAGAGATCTCTGCCTGTGCAGCTACTCTTGGACAAACCTGGAAACAGTCCCCAAACCACATCTTTAGGGAGATATACTGAGGTGTCAAGACTTGTCATTAGGTACAGGGGAAGTTGTCAGATGTTGAATTTATGGGTGAAAGAGTTAAATCTGTTAACCTTTTTCAGTGTGTCTGCATTGTGTGTTATTTTCAAAGGACAAATGCACCCATACTCTTCATGCACCCTAATGTCAGCTGATAATTTAACAATTCACACTTTAAATAATGTTATTTCTTGCTCAAGCAAATCAAAATACCACGGTCACTAGGCTAAACTGAAGGCTGATATCACCAACTTCTGTGTGATGTCCCAGTGGCTATGTCAGTGTTTTATATACAGCCTCTGATTCCGCTTTAATTATGTAAAGTGAGATCAGGATGAAAAGGAAGACTGCCGTGATAAAGGTCCTTGGCTGAATTCATGCCCAGGACTTTGCAGTTACATAGTAACTAAAAAGTGCCCAAGAGCCACCTTAGCTCCTGCCTTGTGTGACATTTCAAGTTAAGTTAAAGTTGCTATCCACAGGCAAAACTGGAAAAGGTCTACAACTAGTAACTACCGCAGGCACTTTTCTCCACACGTTACTTGGAATGTGTTCTGTGAAATGCGCTCATTTACATTTGCTTTCCATGCATTGGCCTCGCTTTCATCCGCAGCGTGACAATGTTAATCAGCGTCATGGCATCAATGCATTTTATTTTTTTTCCCTTTCAATTTTCTCCATCGTGATTACACACATGCCACTGATAGCTAATCCTGAACCCAGTGAGGTGCAACAGTGTGCCACAGCTACTCAGTTAACAAGGTTATTGATTTTGGAAACCACCCTCGAAGTCTGGTTGCCCTTCAAAAAACACACTAATTGCTATTTATTGCTTACTTTCGATGTGGTATAATGACTGATAATACTCACAAGGTCCTGCATGCTTCTTAAAACAGTTCAACATTAGACTGAGTGTGCAGAGAAGGATACTTCAGTGGAAAAAAACACTACTTCAAGCAGACACTTCAGACTTCTGTTTCAAACACCAGGCCACCTGTGTCTGCTTGAGGAGGAGGAAAATGCAGAACCTCAGCAAGGAGATGAATTTCCTGGTGATGTGAGAGCTCCCCTGCTTTTCTTTGCTCTCTCTGTTGGATTTGAGCAAACCCAACAAGTCTGCCTCACACACACAATGCAGCCATCATTTATCCGCATGCCTCCAGCAAGACATCATAAATCTCCCCCCCAAAAAAAGAAAAAAAAAAAGAAAAGAAAAAAACCTCTTAGCTGCTTCACAACACAACACCCCAATAGAGTGGCATCCTCCTTGGCGCTCCCCTCCTCCCCTCATATTAATCTATCTGTGTGCACCGTGGGTCATCCATTAGCTGTCCTAGTTTCTGACTCCAACATTTACAGAAAAACCATGCTGGCAGGCCTGACAGGCAGTCAGCACAGCCTTGTAGTTCCAAGGTTCTTTTTGATTCCCGGGACCACCAGAGATGATGCAAATGCAGGATGGTTCACTCCGAATGAACCTTGCGATGATTAATCCATATGCGTGCCACTTCTTCCAAATGGCATTTCACCAGGGGGCTGTACATTAAACTCCACGGACCTCCCCACCAGCCTATCTGTGGGATGCGTGTAGCTGCAAGCGCTCATAGAGATCCATTCACCCCGTGCCCCCGTGATGTCACGACTGCCCACTCCATCGATACAGATTTATGCCTGTGCACATATGAAGAAGGTATTGACATTTAAATCAAGCAGAAGGATTAGTGAGAGCAGACAGCTGCTACTTAAGATAGGCACTTATATCCATAAAAACTAGATGTGTTTTAGAGTTCAGGGCTAGGACTGGAATCTACACCTCTGAAGGGTGTCATCCCCGCTGTGAGTCATGCTTCACATAATGCCCATTTTCCTTGACGTGCACACACACACACACACACACACACACACGAAGGAGTGAGTGATACAATGTGATGGAAGGGGAAAATATTCATAGGTAGCACATGTCCCAGTATTCATGCCGTGTGGGCGCCACTAAGCAGAGTGGCATTCGTCACAGGAGGGTCCATTCTGAGCCTGATCACCAGCGCTTTGCATGTTCCGACGAAATTGCTTTCCAGCCAGCTGAAATTACAAACTGCTTATCAGGTGCATACTTCATATAGTGTTGGCAGAAGTGTGTGGATGACCCTATAATTCAGAACTCAGACACAGTTTAATAGCGAAAAAGCTCGCCCGTAATTTGTCTAGTTGACAAAGTCAGATTTTTGTTGGAAGCAAACCGTCTGGTAACCCCGCCCCCCCCCTCATATAATACTAATTTGCAACCAGTTTATGCAAATACCTGGCTCCACAGAAGCTTTCATTATTTATTCATTAAAATAGTAAGAAAACTGTTCTATTGAACTTGACTAAAAGTCACAAATAACTAAACAAAGCAAAAAAGCCATCTTATAATGTATCCAATACATCTCTAACTAAGGCGTGTTTACTGTCCTTGTGGCTACGATTGGGGGTAATCTGTATAAACCGATATCTGCATAAAAAACCTGAGCATGTGTAGACACAAGAAAAATAAATATAGTACCCGAAGCTTCTGAAATTCTGTTAGTAATTAATATCCAGTTCAAGAAGTATTGGTTTTGGTTGCATGCAGATAAACAGTCCATGAGAAAAGCAAAAGAAAAAAAGCTCAAAGGCAATCTCAAAACAACTGGCTATCCTCTCATGATGATTTTGTTTTTAAAGTGCTTTTCTAAACATTTATTTTCATTTGTACATAATAATAAGAAATCCTGGACTGGATATCCCTCAGTAATGACCGTTACTCTGAGCCATCAGGGCATTTTCAGTGGCTGCCCACGTCATCTGACTGGGGAAATTATAAAGCTGAATGTAGTTACAATCCTTAAGTTTTAATCATATCAAACATGTTTTGTTTTTTTGTTTTTTGACATTACCGAGAGTGGTGTGACTTAAACTTGTTATACTTTCCCTTCAGAATCATCATCTCGTGCATGCCTGGACGGCTTCCAGTGCTACCGCTATTTTATTTAACACTCCCCTGGAAGCCCTTCACTGTGTCAAAGTGATCATTTTTCAATTTGATTTTTGTTTCAGGAAAAAAGAATGAAATTGCACAGAGGCAAATCTGGCTTGTACAGCTGGTAGCAAATGAAGATTGTGTCTTTTTCCCCCATAAAACTTTGGGTCATTGTGGCACAGTTGCACAAAAGTTCAGGTTCTTTTTGCAGTATTTTCTCCCCCAGTTGACTCAGGACATTACAGTAGAACTCTGTACTGTCATCCCGGGGGCTGAAATCATGGCGCACAACCTCGTGAATGTCAAAAGAAGGGAAAAGCATGCCCCTGGTCCCGCTCCTGCCTTCGGGCCTAGAAAGTGTGAACTCTTCAACAGAAAACTGCCAGAAAGCCGGCTGTCATCACCCAGCAATGATACCACCTAGAAAAGTCAGGTCAGTTTGAAGGAGACATTGATGTTTTTTCTCTGCTCGTAGCTTGAGATCTAAAGGGAAACTGCAGAGGTGCGAGTGCAAGTGCAAGGGGAGTTCCAGGGAGCAAGTAAAAATAAACAGTCTTGCTGAAAGCAGCCTGGAAGTGCATGAGAAGATGACCTTGAAGAGGAAATTTAAATCAGGTATTGTTTCTGACCTAATAAAGGCCAGTTCCCACAAGTGTTTGAATGCACCTCGTATTTACACCGATGGGGAATCAACCACTCATCTTCACATTCATAGGAAAGAGCATGGATGTGACATGGAAGACTGGATCAGCTGTATAGGTGCAAATATTGCAACAACATACTATATTAAAAAAACACAACATTTCTCATAGTAGCAGACAGGATTTCAACTCCTTGTAACTGTCTTTGTTTGGACAGCATGTTATGTACAATACACATGGAGCTCAACACTGACTCAAGCTGGACACACCTGCAAACATGTCCCTGTATGAATCATATAATAATGTTTTCATGAAACATACCGATGACCTAATTACCTCCATAAAGGAGATTGTGTTTTTGGTGGCGCTTGCATGTGTGTGTGTGTCTGTGTGTGTGTGCGTCTGTGTGTGTGTCTGTGTGTGTGTGTGTCTGTGTGTGTGTGTGCGTCTGTGTGTGTGTCTGTGTCTGTGTGTGTCTGTCTCATTCTGTCTGTAAACCCGATGACAAAAGGTTTTGAATGAACTTTGTCAGAGTATTAGTGGAATCATTTTAACAATCCAATCAAATTTGGCACATCCATCAGAGTCTTTAAGGTCAACCTAACAATTCATTGGTGGAAAATTGACAAAAAAGCAATTTTTTTTTTAACATAGAAACAATCATTCTTACAAGAATGGTGAATATTTTCAACATATAGAAAGTACTGTATAAATATTTGAAGTGACCTCCTCCACACTCGATTAATCTAAATGTCAGACAAATAATGCCATAGAGAGCTGTTTATTAAAGCTATGTTTCTTGCTGCTGTTGTTTGTATTGACAACATATTTAGAACGGAGATTCTAAATATCACATTACTTTGGACCCTCTGATCCCTTCTTCAAGGTAATATAAGGTCAAACTTTCATAAAATAGTTTTTATCTTTAAAACTCTGCTTACAATTCTAACATTTCAGGAATTGTATTGCTAAATGGAGATTCTAAATATGACATTATAGTTTGCATCCAAATATCGTGTCACATTTAACCTCTGCCCTCACAACAAGCTCAGGTTATTCATATGCAGTTATTTACAAATCAGTACATACTATCCATTAACTACTACTAAATGTGTGTAATCAAAGTGAGCATCTGTCATGCTACCCTTATCTTATTTTTACTGCAGTACTACTTTCTTAAAGTAAGTTTAAAGAGAAGAGAGAAAACAAAATGAATATATACAAAATACTGCACTACTCCCTGAAAAGACTGGCATGGTGGAGGGTTGCACTGCATCAGCCGGAGTGACTGAACTAAGGCTGATGCCAAAGCAGCAGCTAGCAGATTATATTAGAATGTAATTCAGCCCCCAGCAGTGTCCCTCCTTTTTTCAGCATCAGGTTTTTGGCGCAGGTGTCTTTTAACCAGTGTAAGGATTGCCCTGGATTATAGCGACAGACTTTCAACTGCAGATTGGGAGCAGTTAAAAAATATTCCTTTTTTCTTTTTGGGCCCTCCAGATGGCGGCTTATGCCTGAAAACGGGCTCTCTATCCACAAATATACAATTATATGGAAAATCTGTGATACACTTGGGCTCCCCTGAAAAATGAATCGCAGCACTATGCAAAAGATTTAGGCATTAAAGATGTTTCCATCACACGACACCATCCGGGAGGCATCTGATCAAGTTCACACTGACTCTGCAGCGAGACAACACATCAAAATATACAGTTGGCGTCATGAAGAAATCTCTTCAGCCACAAGAAGAACAAGGAGTCATACAACAGATGGTGTGGCCCCCACAGAGTCCCCATCTGAACATTGTGGTGTCAGTCTGAGATTACATGAAGAGGCAGAAAACTCACAGGGAGCTTAAATCCACAAAAGAACTGTGGCAAGTTCTCCGAGATGTAGTGAAAAATCTACTGGGAAAGAAAATATGAGTTGGGGAGACTTTGTGCTGCTTGAAAAACAAAGGGGGAAAACAGTTTCAGATGATGATTGCTGGACAGCAACAAATCCAGAAATCCAGAAACTTGCTCATCAGTATTTTTGAAGAAGCAGCAGCTCAAATCATGTTTCCTACCTTGAGTGATTGATAGGCTAGTTATTTCAAACCTAACTCTGGGGCTATCATTGAAATGTTCTTGGAGTTACCACCACTGACTGAAGGCTCTGAAATTTTAATGAGTGTACCTTTAAGGTCTTGTTTAAATATTGAAGAAGTCAATGCTGACTTGAAGGACAAGACAGGACATGTTTGCTTAACTTATTTGACCAAAACCACAAACTTTTTCTTATCTTTTGTGGTTAGAACATAATGGCATGCTGGGATCAAAAGGGAAAAGCATCTTCTCTGTGTTTTCTGGTCAATGCAAAACAAACATGCCTGTATAACATTTGAAAGTGGCATTCCTTTGATTATCCTCTGTATGCTGGCCATCACTGTTTCCAGTCCTCATTTATGCGTGGACCTTTCAGTGGCCAGAATGAGTTGGAACAATGATCAAAGAAAAATCATTTTCTTTTTAGGTTAATACGAGGACATGGATATTGTTCCAAACAGACATTAAAAATGTGAATGCACATGCACAGAGGTTGTCTGAATAAAAGGAAGAGGAGACTGATTGACTTTGTGATGCTGTGGGAGTATTTTTCTCACATGGTTTTTGTCCTCTTGTCCCAGTAGAGGTAAGGGTCACTGCAAATCAATACAAAGTTTTTTGGAGTGATCATCTTTGTTATATGATGAAATTTTTGATAGAAAATGTTCTATCTTGATAGAAAAGGTCTATTTTAGGATAGCAATGTGTATCTGAGTGACTCATTGATTATGGTTTTCCTTTCTCACTTGTTGCACACACCAAATGGAAAAAATGTATGCGTCAGATACATGCACACTGATGAAAGTACTTTCTGAAGAGAGTGTGCAGTCCAATAGATTCATAGCTAACAAGTGCATGAGTGCTCCCTTCCACACTTGCACGATGACAACTACCCAACATCCCCATTTAACTCAGGAGTTAGCAGGTTAAAGACCAACGAACTAAAAAAGCTGAAGTCTGCAGTGCTTGGGTGAAAACAGCTACAGGCTGAAATAGTTCTTAAATGGTATTTTTCTACTTGACCACTCAAAGAACTTTCTATAACATGTGTCATTCACACAGGCACTTTTTTCTGTGTCTAGGTGCTCTCTATCTAACATTCACACTCAAACGCATAGGGAGCAACTAAGGGTTTAGTATCTTTGGGATACTTTGGGATGCAGACTGGAGAAGCCAGGGATCAAACCGCCAACCTGCCAATTAGGAAGTGACCTGCTCTACTTCCTGAGCCAAAGATGATGCAAAGACGGCTATGCTTCCCCCCCAATTTTTGGATAGGTGGAGAGAGTTCTCATTCTCATTGCTATGCAGACGGTATTCGGTTATATTTACCTGTCAAGTTAATAGCTAAACTACAGGCATGTCTTAAAAGAAATGAAGACCTGGTTAGACCATAGGTTTTTCTCCTAAATTCAGAAAAAAATGATGGTATTGCACTCAGCTGTAAAAGTCTTAGGAACCTGGTATCACATCAGATGCTTATTCTCGATGTCATTACCTTGGCCTCCAGTAACACTGTGAAGAATATTGGAGTCATTTTTGATCAGGATATTTCCTTCAGAATGCAGAATAAACATATGAAGGACTGGCTTCTTCTATTTGCAAAATTTTCCTAAAATCGGACTATTGTAATGTATTGTCAGGTCGTTCTACAAGTTCCCTGAAAAGCCTTCAGTTGATCCAAACTGCTGTGAATCAGTACGAATAGGAATAAGAAAGTAAAATAAGATTTTTCCCATATTAGCTTCTCTCCACTGGGTCCCTGTTAAATCCAGATTCAAATTTAAAATCCTTAAAAAAATGCCTTGAAAAATCAGGCCCTTAAATATCTTAAATACCTCATAATATAATATTATTCCAATAGACGTGAAATGGACATGCATGCAGATGTTGCATTATTGCATGCAGAAATTGCATATACGTTGGCTTGAAATAAAATATCTGCTGTTACTGCAGATAACTGCAACTTCTCCATGTGTTTACATTTCACGTGAGAGGGAAAGCGTGAAATGGACATGCTGGACTGCTGTGTCTGAAACACGCTTTGTCGTAATATTGGTTTGCTTGATTATGCTGCTATAGGCTCAGATTGTTGCATGTCTTCCTGCGATGCACTGTGATGCTCTTAGCTGTTATTCTTCACTCACCTCTTTACACTCTCCAGGTGTTTATATACCACTGCATCATCTCATTAAATTTGGTCTGTCTCCTGTAGTGTGTGTACTATCCTGTCTCCCTGTTCCCTACTTTTTCTTTTCTCTTTCCTCTCACGCCCCAACCTGTCACTGTCACAGCTGCCCCTCCCTGAGCCTGGTTCTGTCAGAGGTCTCTTCCTGTAAAAAAGGAGTTTTCCCTTCCTGTCATTGCAGTGTGCTTTCTCGGAGGATTGCTTGATTGTTAATTTGTTCTTTGTGTTAAAAATAAATCTCTTCTAAATGAACTGAACAGAACTCATACAATATAAGTTACATAAGTTAATTAAGAACTTCTTTGACTGGAAAAACAGCAATTCCAAAAATGTATAATGAGAGAAAAAAGCCATATCTTTATCCTCATTTTAAAAACATCAGCATGCAAACACTGCACCAGATTAATTTTCTTTTTTTTTTCTGTTAATTTTTTTTAGGTTATCAAAAATTTTAATAATGCCCACAAGGAAGCCAGCTTTCCCACTAAAGCCAAAATGTGTTTTGAGGCTGCCCAGAATCCTCAGTTAACTCAGAGGGTGATTCCAAAAGTCTCATTTGTTGGATGTTATTGTGCAGCTTGGGAGGAAACACAGGTGTGTCAAAGAAGCTGAGTCTAACACCAGGGGAGAGAAAAACAGCACATCTGTTGTGGGTCACAGTGTTGTCAAGCAGACAGACCATATGGGCTGCTTCCGCTCAGCACCAGCCATATCTCAGCACCACTAAGCTGACAGGAATGACACCTCCGGAGAGGCTGTGAGCTACGTTTTAATGAACATTGTACGTTATTAAACTCATTATGTCTAGACTCTCCTTGCCACTAAGTCTCTCTCAACCTGCTCCTCTATTGTTTCTCTCACTCGCCTTGCATGCATATGTGCAAGCATGCGTACGCATGTGCCTTTCACCTTAAGATAGCAACACGCACAACCTGTTCTGCTCTCAGCAGCCTGTGTTACACGGGCTGTTTGCACAGTGTATAATGTTCGGCACAGCCTAGGCTGGCTTTCAAGAACCTTTAGGCACCAAATGCAAATTTCGGTATTTCCTACGCACCGAATAGCAGAGATGCTAAGCGCATTAGTATTCATAGGCAATTGCAGCCAAATGCATATTTTATTTCCTGTACACATGTCATGTCAACCCTGACTGATTTGTTTTTGCAGAAATCATTTTGATCAGTGCCATTAGCCCCTTGAGACATATCTATACATTAAGGCTAAGGGAGAAGTAATTACCTTAGTGGATTGCTCGATTTTGGCTCAGTTTGCCAGCTTGTATGGATTTTCAAGTGGAACCTTGTTGTAATTATCTTTGCAAATTAAAAGACATTAGCAGGCATCTTGGTAGTTGTGCAGGGGCATATAACTTGATTAGCCCAAAAGAGGGAATCAGCGCTACCAAAGATGTAATTTGAGGTGATGGATATTTCAGGAGTCGTTTCAGCCCGACCCACCTCTTGTTGGACGTGCCCTGAATTGAGAACTCTCGCTATGGAGAGAAAAAGACAGATCTGACGTGACACAAGTTAGGAGGACAAACGGAGAAAATGAGGAATAGAGAAGGAAACCGTAGTACGGCCGGACGGGTTCCGTTACAGTCGATTATTTTGATTTACTCGATTCTCTAAAGTCCGGGTGCTCTGGATGTAAAATGAAGCTCTTACTGTGATTGTTTACATAAATCCAGCTTGGCATTTCAGGGTGAGTGAAGATTAAACTTAGCCAAAGAAACTAACTCAAGTACAAATTATTCTGGCCTTGAAATAAATAAAATCACAGAGGTTGGCATCGCTTTCTATTTCTGAAGTCATGTAATAATTAATGCATTGATATAAAAGATAACACAAGTTTCATCATATTTCACACATCAAACAGCGCTGTGATTTGGGCAGCTGAAAGCAAACTCCCTCAGGAATTTTCTTCCACCACCCAGATTTTTAAAATTTTATTTGTGGATATAACACTAAAAAAGAAGAAAATCTAAACGTGTAAAAGTTGAGTTATAAGCCTAAGTGAGCTGCTTTAAGTCTTACATTTCATTGCAGGCTTTTAGCTCTGTCAGTTTTTAGACCTAATGCATGAATGTTGGCACCAATTAATCAAAAGGTGCAAATAAATTAATCAAAATGAGTCATTCATGGACGTGCCGTATCCGTTTGTGCGATCAGTGTAGTAAAACTTGACCTTTTTTCTCTCTCAATAACTCATTTGATTTCTGAGATAACTGCACAAAAAGGTCCAGCGATGCACATTTAACAATTAAGAAAATATCCTGATTTTGCTGTTTTCATGTAGTTAGCGAGCTCTCAGAAAAGGTTACTGCACTGTGTTGTCATATAATCGCGTTCCTGCTCTACTCGTATGTTTCGCATTATGTGATTTACTCATTATCTGATTTTGTCTCAAAGAGGGGAGGATTAAGCTGGCTGTGCCTTAAGATATATAACCAGGAACAGTGCTTGAAAGTCAAAGGAGGACAAATTTAAAGCAGCACAGCAGAAAGATTTCTACTTGGAGCTTTGAGTTGTCCAGATTTCAGGGGCGCATTTGTTCGCTGTGTTTCTGTTGTGATTGAAAGGCTGTGTGAGCATTGCTGACTGCCCATTAGATATAGCCGAGAGAAGTCGGGAACAATTGCAATGCAGTGTTTTGCTGGGCGCTGGTCATGTAGATATTGATCAGCAGCCAAGATGAAGGTGCTTTTATTATTGATACCTGTTTTTAGAGAGGCTGTAAATGTGATTCATAAGCAAGTAACAGCAAGTTAAAGGATAAAAACAGCTCCAATTGAACTGTTTGGACAGCTGGGTAAGTGCATGGCTGTTCTTTGGCATCTGCTTGGGTTTAATTATAGTTGTATGCCTTTTAAAGTTAATTACAAGAAATGTGTTAAAACTGGGCTGTAGGTAAAGCTATTACTGGTTCCAAATTAACCACAACTGCAACAAGTATTTGGCCCCTTTCTGATTTCTTACGTTGTTTGTGGGATTTTGATTGAAATCAAAATTTCTTCATGAATATTACCACCTGTTGCTTTGGCGTGGTCTTGACAGCGCTTGAGGTCATTTTTTGCATTTTCATGTGGACAGAAATTTTTCATAATGAATTTGGAAAAAACACAGTTTAAAAAACACGCATGCATGTGTGAACATGGTCAGCTACTGAGGCACACAACAGTAGCTGACCTGAGAGACAGCACCAGTGCTCAGTCAAAGGTAAATAAGGATAATTTTGAACTGTGAGTCATGCAAAGCTATAGAAATTGCATTGTTATTTGATTGGTTAACAGCTTGAATGAGAAAGTAAATACTTGTCAGCTATATCGCTGACATATATGATTGTGTAAAAGTTCTTCATATTTTGTGAGGAATGTGGGAAATATGGGCAGATTTGTGTGATTGTAAATGTGCAAACATAAAAGCCAAAACAAAGTTTGTTTAATTTTAAGCAGCTTGAATGTCAATATTTGATAATCATCTTTATTTTTCAACACAGCCTGAAGTGTTGGAGACAGCTTTCTTATAATTTCTTTAAAAAGTCTTCAGGAATAGTTCTCGGGGCTTCTTGAAGGACATTTTAAGTTCTTCTTTGGATGTTCTCTGACCTCAAAACGTCCCACAGATAGTGCTCATTTAATGTATTTTGTCCTCCACTTGTCCACTTTCCTCCAATTTTTTAAGGGCACATTGCAAACAAGCTTTTGGCAAGTGGCCCTTTTCAAATGATCTTGTTGATGCAGAAACACAATTAATTCCCGTCAAACTGTTATTTGTGTCATTTTTTGTAAATTCAACTAAAGAAATCGTGAAAAACACTGTTCTGGATCTTTCCCAAGTCTGACATAGGTCATTGTTAAGTTCCCTAACAAATAAATAAAAAAACATTCCTGGAAATGAGTGAAAAATCTGCCAGTGTCCAGAGAAAAGGTTTGGCTGTCAGAAAGCCTGGAGAACGGTTGCTCAAGACCACTTAAAAAAAAATACAGTGGGGCAAAAAAGTATTTAGTCAGCCACCGATTGTGCAAGTTCCCCCACTTAAAATGATGACAGAGGTCAGTAATTTGCACCAGAGGTACACTTCAACTGTGAGAGACAGAATGTGAAAAAAAAATCCATGAATTCACATGGTAGGATTTGTAAAGAATTTATTCGTAAATTAGGGTGGAAAATAAGTATTTGGTCACCTCAAACAAGGAAAATCTCTGGCTCTCACAGACCTGTAACGTCTTCTGTAAGAAGCTTTTCTGTCCCCCACTCGTTACCTGTATGAATGGCACCTGTTTGAACTCATCATCTGTATAAAAGACACCTGTCCACAGCCTCAAACAGTCAGACTCCAAACTCCGCCATGGCCAAGACCAAAGAGCTTTCGAAGGACACCAGGAAAAGTATTGTAGACCTGCACCAGACTGGGAAGAGTGAATCTACAATAGGCAAGCAGCTTGGTGTGAAAAAATCCACTGTGGGAGCAATCATCAGAAAATGGAAGACATACAAGACCACTGATAATCTCCCTCGATCTGGGGCTCCACGCAAGATCTCATCCCGTGGGGTCAAAATGATCATGAGAACGGTGAGCAAAGATCCCAGAACCACACGGGGGGACCTGGTGAATGACCTGCAGAGAGCTGGGACCAAAGTAACAAAGGTCACCATCAGTAACACACTACAACGGCAGGGAATCAAATCCCGCAGTGCCAGACGTGTTCCGCTGCTGAAGCCAGTGCATGTCCAGGCCCGTCTGAAGTTTGCCAGAGAGCACATGGATGATACAGCAGAGGATTGGGAGAATGTCATGTGGTCAGATGAAACCAAAGTAGAACTTTTTGGTATAAACTCAACTCGTCGTGTTTGGAGGAAGAAGAATACTGAGTTGCATCCCAAGAACACCATACCTACTGTGAAGCATGGGGGTGGAAACATCATGCTATGGGGCTGTTTTTCTGCCAAGGGGACAGGACGACTGATCCGTGTTAAGGACAGAATGAATGGGGCCATGTATCGTGAGATTTTGAGCCAAAACCTCCTTCCATCAGTGAGAACTTTGAAGATGAAACGAGGCTGGGTCTTCCAACATGACAATGATCCAAAACACACCGCCCGGGCAACAAAGGAGTGGCTCCGTAAGAAGCATTTGAAAGTCCTGGAGTGGCCTAGCCAGTCTCCAGACCTCAACCCCATAGAAAATCTGTGGCGGGAGTTGAAAGTCCGTGTTGCTCGGCGACAGCCCCAAAACGTCACTGCTCTCGAGAAGATCTGCATGGAGGAATGGGCCAAAATACCAGCTACTGTGTGTGCAAACCTGGTAAAGACCTATAGTAAACGTTTGACCTCTGTTATTGCCAACAAAGGTTATGTTACAAAGTATTGAGTTGTATTTTTGTTATTGACCAAATACTTATTTTCCACCCTGATTTACGAATAAATTCTTTACAAATCCTACCATGTGGATTCATGGATTTTTCTTTCACATTCTGTCTCTCACAGTTGAAGTGTACCTCTGGTGCAAATTACTGACCTCTGTCATCATTTTAGGTGGGGGAACTTGCACAATCGGTGGCTGACTAAATACTTTTTTGCCCCACTGTAAGTCTGGCTTCTTGGAAGTAAAAAAATATAAAGAAGTGAGACGCGGCTAAAGGCTGTAGCTCTGTATTGTATATCACTGATTCCAAAGTTAGCTGTTGCTTAGTTACATCTCTGATTTATTCAAGTGCTGTCACCCTTTGGTAGGTTACAGCCCTTTGTGAGGCACAGCATTCTTTTACTGAAATGTCACTGAATGTTACAAACGAACAAACTGCTTCAGTTATTGACAACTGATCAACAGCATTACGCTGGGAAAACAATGCATCTATTACATGATAATCTAATATATGATATCATCCATTGTTTATGTTCTTCAGTGTCACAATCAAGAAAATGCCCCTAAAGTTGTTGCAACATATAAAAAAAAAGCTAATTTAAGAGCAAAGATTTTGTTGAAGGTGACGTGCACAAAGGCAGAGCAGCACAAAGCAGCTAATTAAGACATCGCTGACTGTATCTCAATGATAATAATGCAAATACAATGTAAAACTCTTGTGCTTTATATAGGAAAATAATATGGTCCAATTTTTTTTGTGCCAGTGCCAGTGAAAATAATTCTAGCAGCAATTTAGTACATTGTTAACATTCCTTTTAAGAGGTAGGGTTACAGGGTCCAGTTCAATCAAACAATCATTTCTTTTCCTTGATTTATTTGAATGATTTTGGAGAGCCTGCAGGGAGAAAATTACCCAGCAATTCAAAAGGAAAAGAAAAAAATATGATTTTTGTTGCAGAATTCTGCTTTTTCTACTAGTAAAGCCTATCTTTATGTTTACTTTTGGGAGTGTCTTGACCGTCAGTTTGAGAATGTAGCGTGAAGCATCCTGCATTCTTTCATTTATTTTGCCTATCTCTGTTTACGCTGAACAAATAGCATTGAATATCTCACCCAGAAGCTGATATAAGACCATTTCAGTGCCCAGGTTCTGACTGTAGTAATCATATTCGGTTGATGGTGGCCCGTCCGCTATTTCAATACATTGTAATTTATTGACAGTTTTATAAGGACAGCCTGGAAATAAGGTCTTTCAGGAAAGAAAGGAAAGCTGGCGCAGTAAAAAGACAGAGACAGAACTGCAGAAGGTGAAGTGGCTGTTCCGTTCGATGGACAAAGAAGAAGAGGCAGTGTGCGGCAGTAAGAGAGCAAAATGCTTCATAGCCTCGGGGGTGTGCGCCACTGAAAGAGACAGCCTAATGGAAGGTCCCTGTGAGGAGTGTTGACAGTCTATTTGCTTCATCCCAGTCAGCAGGTCTGCATTCAACCTCTGAAAGCAGGTGCACTGTAAAATCAGAGCAGGAGGGGGGATGTTGTACTTGCAAACGAATACCTCCTAATTAAAGGCAAATATACATATTTAATAAGGCTGGAGTGGTCTCATCTTCACCTCCTGTAGGGGCGTCTGCATAACGTCCATGCTGCACTAATTAGTGGCGGTAACACAGCATGAGAGTCACAGAGAGACAATGAGAGGGTGAACAAATCTCTCTAACATTAGAAAAGCATAATCTGGGTCCTGCTATTACCAATAATTTGTTGCATAATTTCATTTATTTGTTTTCAAGCACTGCATCTCACACTCTGAGCTCTGACATAAGCCATTATTGTGTAAAGTGCTTAGAATGTGGGTCACATACCAGAGCAGTAACCTTGGATTTTGGGGGAGAAAATAAAGGCTTCTTTGTTGGAGAAATTCACAACATGACCGCGGCAAAAACAGAGGATGTATCTCTTGGATATACTGTATGGATCCATACTGGGAAAAAAAAGGTTAAAATGGATTGACTGCAAGATATTATTTGAAATTGGGAAAATTAATATCCCTCTTGGTATAAAATACACATCAGAGATAGCCTGGTGAAATCTTCACAAGTTTAGCAGCCACACGCTGCCTGTCAGCTATGCAACCACGACGAACTGATGAAAATAATGAAACATTTTTGGCAGTTGCCTCCACGAAAACCCAAAAGCATTTTGTTCTCCCAAGGCAGAGATGCCTCAGGAGCAAGTGTGCACAGCAAGATAGTGACTGCAGTTCCTCCAAGGCCCCGTAGCTATATTTTTAAGAGGAGCTTTCTATTTTAAGCAAACCACCACTGTGCTAGGCTGCAAGCAAGTCGGGGCTGGATGTCAGAAAATGCTCAGGTATAGCTTTACTGTGGGCTTTACCGCCACACTTTGCTGCTGACAAGAAAATATTTTGTAGTATTTAGAGAAGCAAACAGGTTGATCATTTAACAGATTGGGGTAAAAAAAAAAGATTCACACTATTGCTCAGTGATGAAAGTACTGCAGTGTGCTGTCTTATAAACTTCTTATTAATTCCTAGAAAAAACGAATACTAAATAAACCACGTCCTACTGCTGCAACAATTAAACCACTTATTCATTGCTAAAACTTTTCAATTCAATGCAATTTTATTTATATAGCACCAAATCACAACAACAGTTGCCTCAAGGCGCTTTGTTGAACATGTTGTGACTTTTATTATGAAGTAATCACGGCTAATGTGAGTCTCGTTTTTACCAATATTGTTTCTCAAAAATGTGGCGCAATGGAACAAGAATTAGAATCCCCCTGAGCTGCTAGATGAAGAGCTGTGTGGCATGCAGCACACCTCCAAACTTCATTTTCACTTCTGTTCACAGACTCACGCACTTGGCAGCTTGGCAGGTACTCACAGAATGATGGAAAATGGACAAGTACTGTCTGATTCTTAAAAAAAATTATAACAATGATGGTTTGTTTTGTGGCCCACATAACACTGTAAACTGTAGCTTTAAACCCCATTTGTTGTCGATACCTAAAGGTGTCATATGTTCCAGTCAACTTTAGAAAAACATTATTTGGCAATTACTGATTTTGAAAAGTCACTGACATCAACACTGATTAAGAAGCACTTGGTAGTTCATTGCAATTACATCAATAGAAGACAGCTACTACACTATCAAAGCTAGTGAGCCAGAATCAGAACAACAGTGAGCAGGAATGATTTAATGAACCCACCTGGGTAGAAGGGAGCAGTGTAACTGAAATTAGTTACACTGCTCTTTTTGTGATGCCCAGCCACCTGCTATGACAGATGACTGTGACCAGACTCAAGGTAGACATCCAGCTGAGAGCATGACTCCTTCTCTCACTCACAAAATCCCATTAGAGGAGAGGCTTACAGATGTGAACACAAGTGCACACCATCTCCACTACCAGTACCACTAGAACCAGCGAGCTCACATGAGCCACTCTGACAGTAATCCTAGAAGCAATGGGCTTAAAGTCAAGGATGCACAGTCTTCTTTCCCCCCATGGACAAAAAGACAGGAAGCCAAAATCAGTCGGTTAGCTGAGGTTTAATAGGATGTCAAGACAGACAGGTTTTGGATGTACAAGAAGTATGACAAGATGTGCATAACTGAGAGTCAAGAACTGAGGGTCAAGCCAAATGAAGACTCACAGCTCTAGCCACTGAAGAGATATACCAGAGAAGCAGAGGCCAGGAGAATAAGTGTCCTGTTCTCCAAAGACCCATCAGTGGTATATTCTCAACTACAAGAGAACAATAATACAAGGGAGGACCAACCAAGAGCTAAAACTGAGCAATACTGGAAGAAGATTTGAGAGAAAGAGACATCACACAAGAAGGTAATGACATGCTATGGATGCCTGGAACCACAAATAAGAAGGCTGCTAACAGCAGGCACTCATCCAGACTGGCTAACACAAGGCAGAACAATCCTGATCATTAATGTGACCCACAATGGGACCATACCATCAAACCATCACCCGATTACATGCCTCTTCAAAGAAATTCCTCTCTCAGGCACATGAGCCACAGCTCAGCAACGCACAAGCTCCTGGTTGATAAAGAAATACACCAGGACTTTAAGACCTGGCAGACCAACATAAGCACTGGATGCACTGCAAGAAAATCTTTGACACAGTACCGCACACATGGATACTGCAGTGACTGGCACTACTCAAGACAAATAGTGTGCCAGCAACATTAATCAGGAACTTAATGGGATTATGGAAGAAAACACTAGAATCCAACTCCAAGGAAATCACACAAGTTCAAGTCAATCAAGTGTGGAATATACCAAGAGCAAGCATCAGAGCATAGAGTAGGAGTCTACCAGAGCTTACAGGAACCAAGTTGTATACTGTGCAAAGAAACTATCCATTACATAGCAGCATTGTATAAGATGCAAGCTAGGACAACATGCACTGAGGAGCACAAGTGTCAATGGAAAACAATGAATAAAGAGGGCTAAGGTCCTGTAGGACTGTGAGTTCCATTTAGACAGAAAGCTGCTGGCCAACAAACCGGACATAGTTGTGGCTAGAGCATAAAAATGCAGTCGTTATTGATGCGGCAATCCCAGCAGATGGCAAAATCTTAAAGAGCAAGCACAAGAAATACCAGGGGCTGAAGGACAGCTGAAGCAGATGTGGAAGTTAAAGTCCGAAGTCATCCCAGTGGTAACAGGAACTTCAGGATTCCGGGCACAACATCAGAAGTATCTGTCCACAAGAGCGCAGTCCTAGGAACAGCTAAGATACTGCACAAAGCCCTCTAACTCCTAGGTCTCCAGACTTTGAGGATCACACATACTGCCCCCCAGGAGCTGAGAGGGAGGTTTTAATATACACAATTTTTTCTGTTAGTTTTTCGGGGGAATGAAATGAAGCCAACTGCTTTAGGGCGCCTGCTGAAACAACTGATGCTGCTGTTCTTGAAATACTTTGTGGCTGCCATTTCACTCAATAATTAATGACTTATTTACACAACACCAATGTGCTGCCATGCACAAGTGTTGCTATGGTCACCAATTGAGCTTGCATGATCAAGTTGCTTGTGAGATTGCTGTCTTCGCATTTCACAATTCAGATGAATAAATAATGGCTTCTGAAATTCAGTGCTTTGTTTTGCTTTCCCAGCACCCATTAGTCACACCAGAATTAACTTAGCGTCCGCATGTTTTCATGTTTAGGATTTCTGAAATGACATGTTTTCACACGATAAAAAAGGAGACAAGCAAGAGCACCAGAGTTAATTTACAGTGAAGCACACCAAAGAAGTTAAGTGTGAAAGTACCCTTTGGCTTTTTGCCTGCACTAATTGACAGCGGCACAACTGTGAAAACATACATGCTCATGGGGTGCAATATGTGACTTTCATTATTGGAAGAACACAACATGGCAGAAAAAAACTGATAAAATAGTAAAAAAAAACAACAACAAGAAAAAAAAACAAACCTTGACATACTTCAGAATATTCCAGCTTTTTCCCCCTTTGAATGCTGAAGAGGTTAAACTGAAAATTTCTTTAACTAAACAATCTGAAAAGGAAACATCCTTGAATGATTTTCAGCTCAAACAAAAGTGACAAGAGGTCATAATTAAACTGTAAAAATATCACATGCTGCAAACTGGATGCAGTATTTTGAAAAAAACCCTCAACGTGCACATTTCAAGCGGCAAAATTTGATTTGAGAGTTTCTTAGCTAGCAAACTTTAAAATACCTTTATATAGCACACAGCTTGGAGTCATACTCTGTCTTATGAAGGAAAAATCGGAGACAGCGATAGCAGACTGTATCAGAACTAGGACAGCTTCGATGCTTTCAGCCAACTTGGATAACGCAGCCAACCTTTGAGCCCTCTGCCAGCCTTTTATACTCCTTTCAACTCTGCCCGTTTATGGCAGCGCCTAAGAAAGCAATGTTTTGGCCACCCTTTAGAAAAAAATACCCCCCCACCATTAAAGAATATTGAATGTCTTTTTAAATTTTAACCAGATAACTAATCGTTTGTATTAAGCTCCAGTTGGGATTTTTAAGCTTCCTCCTTTTAGATCATTAACACAGCAACCCATGTTTCTTCTTTTTTATTCAAAGCTCTGGTCACACTACTGAGATATATCCCAGCTACATATGATAAGATTATCCAAATTAAGAAACCATCTGGTGTGCTGTGCTGTGTTGCTGAGAGTTATTTTTAAACCATTTAAGAATACAAATGAAAAAAAAAAACATCAGGAAGAGAAGTTCAATTTGCATCCTACTTACAAAAAATATATATTATTAGCTGTGAAAAGATAGAATGTTTTCTACCTAAAGTCTAGCCAGTGCATTATGTGTTTGACATTAAAGTGGTGCTTAGGGAGCCCAAACCCAATCAATTTCACTGACGCTGTAACAGAGAAGCCAATTGCTTAAGTGTTCAGATATTCTGATTGGAGTCCCAGGTGACCGGTGCTGTCAGTAATGAGATATAATAAGTGCAGCCCTGGGAGACTTCTGTTCACATAATGCCTGGGGAGCCAAGAGTTGCGATGGCATTTGAAATCTAATTGGAAATACTTTTGTAGTGAATAAAGGGGGACACAAGGCGCTCTTTCCTTGCGTGGCATAATGAAGTGTAACAAAACTATTTAAAACAGCAGCGGCGTGGCAGGTATAAGTCATCAGCAAGGCTGCTTTTTAAAACCTCGCTGTTTAAAAAACGAGTTTGGACATTTTTCGACACTCTTGGGCGTCGTGATTAATTTTAATTCCAATTTACACGAGGAGTTAATTGGGGTTAAGGAATGACATTTACCTTATTTCTGTCATGAACAGTATGCAATGAGAAAGCAATCAGCGCTGACCTCTGACAGGCATCCACGTATCGACATTAATGTGAGCAATGAACATGAAGCTGTGGGATTTTTGGGAGCAAAGCCAGATCCTTTTGTTGTTGTTTTTTATTTTTTATACTGAGCCAAGCAAAGGGACTGATCGTCTCTCTCAGAAGCAGGAAACTTTCCAAAATCTTCAGTGATTTCTTTTCACATAATAAAAGGTTCTGTTCCAGGAAGACAGCTTATGTCTTTTTAAGTGATTAAGTATTTATTTGTACCTTTAGACCTCTATCCACAGCACATACACAAATGCAGCTGGTCGGTGCTTCTTATCCATAGCCTATAAGCAGATCCCATCACCCCAAAATGGGTTATTGCAGGTTGCGGCCCCTCCCTGTGACTGGTTTTGTAAAAGAGACTTTTTGTTCCTCACCACTGCCAAGTGCTTGCTCGTGTGATCATTAAGCTTCTTTCTCTAAAGAAGCACCTTGAGGACTGCTGTAAACCGGTGCTATATATAAACAGCACTGAATTAGACTAAATGTTATATAAACACTTAATATGCAGATGCATTTGTGCATCTTTGCAGATTAACGCTGAATAACTCAAGCTTCAGATGTGCTACTAGCAGGCTAAAATAGGCTGCACATACAGACCGACGTGGATCAAGTAGCATGATTGCAAAACTACACAAAAACCCATTGTTTGACAGCGACATTTCTTTTATTATTTGTATACTGCTTCTCATTTCTGTTAGTTCTTCATCTGCTTTTCTGCCAGACCTGCGTCCAATCAGCTAATTACCCACCCAGCATTTTGTTCTTGTGCTATTTTGTCTCTAATGTATGATCCGTGACTACGGTCATTGTGTACGAGCACTGCTTTTGCCTGTTCTGTGGATTGATTGGATTTAATATTTTGGAGATTATGTGCTTTGTGACTGCCTACCTGTGTATGACCCCTGCTTCTGCCATTAAAACAAGCAATTTGGGGCTTTTGTCCCGCGTCCAGCACGATTCCCGCTTCTGAGACTCCCCTTGATTAAAGCCCATTACCGTTATATTATGAAAGTATAACATTTCATTATCGGTCAACATTTTCAGTGAACTTTGCAGTGGACATTTTACAGTGCACTGTCAAAGAGCTGGCCTTACCTACCACTGCAAGCTGTTTACTATT
Source organism: Pundamilia nyererei (assembly GCF_000239375.1). Taxonomy (NCBI): domain Eukaryota; kingdom Metazoa; phylum Chordata; class Actinopteri; order Cichliformes; family Cichlidae; genus Pundamilia; species Pundamilia nyererei. The sequence goes on from NW_005187422.1 coordinate 1,054,153, forward strand.
TCAGATACTTGTGGTTCTGTTGAAAGTGACAGGCCATTGCCACTTTGATTTTTTTTTTTATTGTTCTATAAGGAGGCAATCCAAAGCACTGCTGAATGGTTCCTCTCTTGAGTTTCTGTGTTACTGTGTGGAGAACCTCTTTTCTCTAATGCCCACAGCACTTTACTCTGCATCTCCACCTGCCTATAAACACTGTGGCACGTTGCACCGTGGGAGTTCACTTCCAATCAATTTATATTTATCAGCCTCTGTTGAGCTACGAGCATTTCTCAGATGCTACAGCTCCGGCAGCATTTCTAAAGCCCGCCCTTCTCCGTTGCATCTCATTCTATCTATGGCTCGTTTCTTTTTCATCCACTCCTCAGCAGCCTCGCTCTCTGCGTTTATATTCATAGCATGCATATAGGCATAACTGTCACACACCTGATTTAAATGCATCTCAGTGGGGAAAAAAAAGAGCCCGGAAAGTACTTTAGGTCTGCTCTGTGGGGATGGACCCGAGCGCATGTTTGTGGCTCGCGGTGCTGGGGGGGAGGCAGAGCTGCTTAGCATGATGAGACTGGAGGTGGTGACACACGAGGCGAGGCCATGTCAGTGTACAGGCGGCACATTTTTAGATCCAGAGTCATGCTCCAGATGAAGCATTAGCCTGAAAGAACATAAATCTTTCGTCCAAAGGCCTCGACATCCAATTAACTCACAGACAAAGAGACAAGTGCCGAGACTCTGGACACCAAAACTATAGCTTTTTTCCCTTTCTTCCTTTCTTTTTCCGCTAGATTTTAAGGTCATGCTGGTTCATAGCAACCCTGTCATTTTTACAACATGTCATCCTCTGGTCTTAAAAAAGCCACCTCCTGCGAGAGCAAATTTATGCTTAATATTCTGCTGTCATACAACACGCATTAACCAAATCTAGCATTTAAATGACCTTGAAAAGTGTTGTTTTTTCCATGATTTGCATAGCACACAATTTTAAGATTACAGCACAGCCCTAGAAAGAATGAAGATCATTAACCATGAATTTTCATATCCCTAATGCTCCGATTTATACTGGTGAGGCATGTTTGTATGAACACTTATGAGAGGATAATTGATAAAATCCCAGGCACTCTAAGTAGACAGCACAGTAGACAAATTGATGGTCGAGTAAAACTTTATTTTAAATGGACTGAGGTCAGAGCAGGATTTTTTTTTTAACCTTGAGCCAGAAGATCTTCCTCTTTTGTTTTTTTCCTGAGAAGTGCACTTTGCACGAGGGTGAATTGATACAATAACAGATGTGTGGCGAATGCAAATGTTTGCGTAAGAGGAGGTACGCCGATCCTTGAGAGCAGCGTTTTGGCAGGCTTTCATATCTCAAAGGCATCTCTGGTTGGAAATACCATCCAGAAGTCTCCACTGATCACACCATATGACATCTACAAAATGAGATGCTTTATCTGAGATCCCCGTGAAAGCCATTATTCCTGACAAATCCGCACTTTAAGATCAGATTTTTCTTCCTGCTCAGTGCCACAGAACAGATAGCACTGTCTTTGGTTATCACATCACATTTTTTCCTCCATATTTCACAAACGGTTGAATGCCACATCACATCATTTTTGACAGCCGCACTCAAGCGTTTATTAACTTATCCATATACTGCTAACGACATACACAGCTCTCTGCTACCCTTGTATTTGCTATACTACTATGGCCTGTTGCCCCTGTAGCCATGTTCAACCCCATGCTCCTATTTAGCCGTTGTTATTTCCATGGCTTACAGAAGATCCTTTTGGACACTGAATTGCCTCAACAGCAAGGACTAGAAATGACAATGATGCCACTGTTGACTGGACAAGAAGAGCTGCTGGTCTGGGAAGCACTCTTGGTGCGGTGTAATCTGATTTGACATGTCTGGTCAAACATGAGGCAGTAATAAAATATAGATGTTTGGCTTATACGATCCACACATTTTAATCTGAGGACAACGGGACATTCACATCGGTGTACAAGAACACATGCGTGCCTTTGCAAGATTACGACAGACTAAGGGTGTACTCACACCAGGCAAGGTTGCCTCGTACTGTGTCCGAGCGTGATTATCCTCCCCCCCTCCCTATGCCCCTGCTGGCCTGCACTTAACGATACACATCAGTTTGTCTCAGCATCTCCACTCCTTTCTTATGCTCTATCTCACTCCCTTTTACAGATGTGCTGTACAAAAACATGTACAAGCACAATGAGGTTCATGATTTTCTGCATTCTGCAGCCTTATTAGGATTTCTTGACGCCATATAGATTTGTTATTAACACAGCAAAGCCCACAGAGGCCACCATAATTGAGGACACGTTGGAGTGACATGCGTGGGCATTATTGGCAGTCACACTACATGCGTGCTCAATTTAATTCAGTTCAATTTCATTTTAGTTATTTAGCACCAAATCACAACAATGTCAAGGCACTTTAAATTGTAAGGTAACGACTACAGTAATAGTCCTGAGTACTGAGCCACGCCCAGGCCAGCCTCTTCAGGCAGTCCATGGCAGACAGCACTAGTACTTGAAATGATTTCTACTTTGGGACCCAAATGTTCACAGGCATGGTGAGGCATATTTGCATGTTAACATGCTTATACTTATGATAACACATTGCTACGCAGCAAGATAGGTTGGCAAACAATTGTATTAGCAGGCTAATTGGCAAATAATTAGCCTGCTAATAGTTTCTAATTGAATATAAAAACCATGAATGCAGCAGAGTCGTATGTGTTTCGTTAGCTTTTTTTGGTTCTGCTTCACAGTAATGGGCAAAATCTGACCTGGAAAAATAAACACGGTTTAGCTTAAAAAGCTTTCTAACCCATCTTGTAGATCAGCGGTCTCCAACCTCCGGGCCGTTTGGTAAAGTTGAGGCTCGGGTGTGAAATTTATGGTTTTCAAGGTTTTTATCGTTTTTTATTGTTGTTGGTTTTTTTATCGTTAACTTGGTTTCCCTGGGTCTTTTCCCGTGTGTTATGAATATATCTTCTTTTTTTGGTACCGATACTGATTTTATTTTGTTGTATTTATCCGCAACACCTTGAAGGCCGGTCTATGAAAATATTGTGGGACATAAACCGGTCCGTGGTGCAAAAAAGGTTTGGGACCGCTGTTGTAGATCTTATTTTACTAGATGAGTGAAAACTGTGACAAGTAAGACATAAAATACTGGTTAACATGCATATGTGTAAGAGTTAATGGTATACTATTCAACAGCTACTGAAAAAAAGGCAAAAAACCCACCCAAAACAAAATCACTATCCAAATCACTACAGTAATGAAAATCTTTTGAGATTGCGCTTACAACCAAAGCTTTGTGTCAAACGAAGGTTTTATGTCATTTTCTGGACATCTGCCGGCCAATCAGTCCTAATGAGCATGGATGGCTTACCTGGACTTTTGAGCAAAGGCTTGGTCATTATACATTTATCATTTAAAAGAAAACAAGTCAGATGAATCAGATTCTAGCAGTAATTAAACACTAGTGATCCAATAATGTGGGTCAGTCTGACATTTCACTAGCATGCCAACATTGTCATCCAAATGACAAAGTTAAAGGACTGATTAGAGCAAAGTCTTTGAGCAGAAACACTGTAACTGCAGCATGGAAATAAAGTGCCAACTATTGAGTTTTTCTGGGAGCAACATGCTAAAAATACTGGGCATCAGAGTGACTGTTGTAGAAATGTCAGCCAGAATGAGTCTAAAGAAACAAGAACATGCAATGATGTAGAATATGCATATGGAGAGAAAGTTCAAACAGTGCTAAAGGCCATTGCAAGGAGCTGTAAGGAGTCCAATGGGATGATATCTGACAGTATGCTAAATATACAGCTTCTGCAGCTGATGCCACAACTCTAATGGCCTGTTCTAGCACAGCTTACAATGGAACCGCTGTGATTTAGGGGTTTAACATATGCTCTTTAAACCTCGGCGCTCTCTTCTTGTCATGAATATAGGAAAGTTTTTTAGTTGATTGCTTTTAGTTACGTCAAAAGATTTGGACATGTAATATATAATCTTTATAACAACCTCATTAATAGTAGTGACTTTTTTAAACGTGAAAATAATTATTGTGTTACAGATCTCCACACACACTCCAGAAACATAACACATGCAAAACAACAAATGGATAAAACTGGTGGCAAAAAATGGGTTTCATTAGAGTTTAATTAGATCATGAAACTGCAAATTATTCACCAAGTTAAAGTCTTGTAACGTACTGTAACATCATTTATGCTTTTCTTTGCTCGTAATGAACAGAAATGCTAAAAGATGACTAAAATATTAATTGTTCGTCGTGTTTGTTTTCAGCACACTCTTGTTTATTCTTTATTAAATTAAAAAACAACAACTACTAAGCCCAGCTGACACTTAGAGTTTTAATTAGAAAACAAGGTGCTGCACCATAACTTGGGGAGACTGTGAGCTATTGTTTGGCCGAGGAGATCAAGATAAGATCAGCATGGCAGTCACCCATCTCTCCCACAGGAACACAGTGAAAAACACAAAGTGTCTTCTAATTTTCTTGCTTGCTGATGCCTCAGGGGTAGAACAACATTTGCGAAGCCTACCCTGGAAGTGTGACCTTGGGCCCCGGCCTAGTACTTAGACGGGAAAGGCTAAACAGGTTTTGCATACCAAGAGAGGTGGCTCCTTGTTTTCAGTCCAGCAGGGAGCCACATAATAGCAGGCTGGAGCAGGTCGAATGAACCCTCCCACCAACTTCCCCTCTGTTTACTTTGTCCTGAACACCTGCTGTCTCTCAGCCTGTAAATTAGAGGGTGAAACACAGGAGCAGTGTACTGTATATGTGGGAGTGCAGCACACAAGGATTAATTGCCAGCCCAGCGATAAGAGCCCTCCTTTGCTCCGTTTCTCTCTATAGTCTCTCATCAGACTCTAGAACTCCTGCTTCCAAAGCCCTGCGAGCTCTGCATCCGTGCTGCCAAAATAGATCCCCGTGCATGAATGAGGATACATCTGCCATGACAGAACCAAAGCACGGCCTTCACACCTCCCTTTCATTTATATATTTATCTATCAGACATCTGCTAGTGAATTTCAGTTGACTAAGAAGAAGGCAGGCTGCAGGTAGTTGGAAAATTAGGAGAATTCTGCCATTTCTCTCACATATTTGGACCTTGGTGCCTGTTTTAAGGAACGCAAGCCCTAAATGTGTTTTACATTTTTCAGCAAGTGGCTACATTTGTAAATAGAAGTGTAAAACCCTGGGTTACATTGTGTTCATTCAGCACTCCATTCATTCTTGTACTAGCTTGTTCCTTACAAGATTAATTAGGGGCTTTTACTTGTAAATGCCCATTATAACACTTCACCACTGATTTGTTCACATACAAAACATTTAGAATCTTGAACTTACATATTTTCATTGTACTTTATTCAGGGAGACTTAATCTAAGTGGTGTTTTACTCTAATTTTAATCCAGTTAAATCAATACCAGTACCATTGGTGCGAAAAAGTAATCAGTAACTAATTACTGATTGCTTCCCCCCAAAAAGTAATCCCGTTACTTTACTGATTACTTATTTTCAAAAGTAATTAATTACTTAGTTACTTAGTTACTTTTTAAAAACACAATTTACAACCTGAAGAGGTGATAAAGCGATAGATATTTCAGCCCAATTCTACTTTTTCTGCATAATCCATCATACAAAATGTAATCAAATGGAAAAGTGTCTTTTTAAAACGTGTTTTATTAGTTTTAATCTTTTAATTTTATGCATCAAGCAAAAAATAATAATAATTATATGCAACATTCACTGACTGGAAGAAATTTGTTTAATATTTAAACCTATTTTCTACACATCCCAGCACATAAAATAAAATATTTTTTGTGTTTACACTCACTCTTTCAAATAGATGCAAGTAAAACACAGCAGAAAATAAATAAAGTCAAAGACTAGCGGTCCTGTTGCTCTATTTTCACCTGTAAAGCAGGACTGCGGTAGGCGGAGGTTTACCCTGGTGCAGGTGTGCCGCGGTCAGTTGAAGAATCCGCGAGTTTCTCTGTGAGTTTCCCATTACGTCGTAGCTACTCGGTGCTTGCTTGGAAGTTTAGGGGTTTTTTACGCTGTAAAAAAAAGTTTTCTTCCCACGCACAACGTGCACTAATGTTTTCGTCACTTTTTATGGAATCAAACTCAAAGTAAGGTCAGTACTTCCACGCTTTAAACGCTGCATGCTCATACTCTCTCCCGCACTCGATATATTATCCATTGTTGATCTGCACACAGATGTTGTCATGAACGTCGCCATGAGACATTCTCGCAAAAAAATCACGGTTTTAGTAACGCAGTAACGCAGCGTTCCTACGGGAAAGTAACGGTAATCTAATTACCGTTTTTGCGATAGTAATCCCTTACTTTACTTGTTACTTACAAGTAACGCGCTACTGCCCATCTCTGCTGGTGCCACAGTGGGAGAAATGTTTCATCACTCATCCAAGTGGCTTCTTCAGTGTCATTTGACTGCAGGTTTCCCCAACCTTGTTAACAGTACCACTACGTAACAATGAATCATGACCTTGGTGTCGTGGTTGTTAAGATGCCAATAGTGATGACCATTAGTCAACGGCCATGAGTACTCTTCACTCAGAGTTTGGGAATGCCTGCAATCAGAGCACTGTAAGATGGTTAAAGGTGTACTCTTAGGCCCCCTCCTCTTTTCAGTGATGGTCAGTTGACCTCCTTGACTCCAAACTCCAATCCTTACTGTCCAGAATGTGCACATCCTGAATGGAAAAAGTGTCCATTAGCCTCTAGGTGTAAATAGATGACAGAGTCCTGGCCTGATGAGGAAGCTCTTTTGTGTTGTGCCATCCACTTATTGAGGCTGTTTGGTACATACATTCCCAATGTATGATTCAGTGCAATCCTCTGAATCTTAACTGTGTACAGTGTATTGCTGTCTTGTCCTGGGTACCAGATCCTTGGGACAGACCAAGTTTTGTCATAGTCGAAAGGTTGGAGAAATCTGCTGAGAAACATTTCTCCCAAAGAAAACTTTGTGTCCAGATGAACAGAATCAACTTCCTGGGATTTCCTTACTTGGATTGTTGAGCATGCATCAAGATGAAGGATTTACTAGTTTTTCCAGTCCAGTGAAAAACTTTCTTCACATGAGTATACATGCCACATTGGCTACAGCTATGTGGCAAAGAACCTAGCATATTGGTAAGGAAGTCTGGACTTCCTTATGCATATGTATCAAGTTTCCTGTTTGGTCCATGTAAAATGCCAGATATGTATCACTGATATTTAGAATATTACTTTAATAACCACACGATACATTGTATTTCTGATAATTACATTAACTCAGCATGGTGCTGTCTATAGCTAAAGAGGGATCTTTTGATGTATTGTATAAAATTCTGCATATTTAGAACCTTCTCACCTTAGTTTTCTCAGTTTCTTTGTTTTGGCACGTCTTTGTTTAGACACCCAGAGGCAGCACAAAAGTCTGGCACGAATCTTCAAGCAACAGCATGTCACAAGCCATGACTGAGGTATCTACAAGCAGTGTACTGGTAACACTAAATTTTTTAAAGATTTTCTGAAAATGACCAAAATTATAATATAATATTTAATCTGACTTGTCTATGATCGTCCGTTGCACTTTGAACAGCTCATTGTAATGTTTATTACAAACTTTATTACTTGAATAAACCAGAACGAGTGCAGTTTTAATATAATTTAATTCAACCCTTCTATACTCATTGCAAGTGAAATATTTCAACTCTTTTTTGGGTTTAATTTTAATTGCTTTGATAGTGGCTTTCTGTTTGTCTTCTGATTTCCAAATTTGTTTAGAAGGGTCAGCAAACCATTTGATAGTAGGCATGTTGAAAACGACAACTAGTTCTTGTCAGCAGACTGATCCATGAAGTGCTCTGAAATCTTCTGAAGGATGGCTGCGTTGACTTTGGACTTGATAAAACACAGTGGACTAATACAAAGTACCTCAAATCATCCTCACTGAACAGTCCATGCAGTCCAGTTCTTTTTCTCCTTAGCCCAGGCACTTTTGTCTCATCATGGCTTCCTGAGTTATTAGTGCATCCACATCCCCACACAAGCATGTGTTCAGCCAAGGATCTGCGACTGTTGCATTACTGACACCGTCAGGTCCCCGTAAAGCTCTCCGTTGTAAATGTCTCCCTTCTTGAATTGGCTTTTCAATTCCTGTCAAGGCTGCGGTCATCCCTGTTGCATGTGCATCCTTTCCTCCCACACATTATCCTTCCAGTCAACTGTCCGTAATATTCTTCATTACTGCACTCTGTGAACAGCTAGCCTTTTCAGCAATGACCTTCTGTGGCTTGCCCTTCTTGTGGAGGGTATCAGTAACAGTGGTCAGTAACATGTTGCCAGCCCGATGATGTATGTGTGTGTGAGTGTAGCAGACAGAGATATCCAGCATTTATGCACCTCGAATGGTAATAACCTCAAATTTGGCATGAAAAATTCTAATAATTTGAAAAACTGTAGCAATTGCAAAGGGAATATCTTTCACAGTACTGAAGCTCAGGTGGTGATTTTTTTTTTTTAACTGTCACAAAGCCAACTCTAGTCTTACATCCAATTACAAGTTAGAATCAGAGGAATGCATATGTCTAATTTTCTGGAAGACCCACGTGCTAAATAATTATTTCTAAACCTCAAAGGGTGCAAAAACAAACCTCAGCAGACGTTAGTTGCATTTTTGTAAGTTGGTTATACTTCTTTCGACATGACTCACAGCGCAGGCTTTTATATCCTATCATCTACTTAACTGCATTCACCTGGGGTTCCAGGTGCACAATAGTTGCTGATTAGAGGTTTCCAATTAAAATATGCAAGGCTTGAGTGCAGAGGATCACAGTTGAACAGTTGGTTTACTTATAATTATAGTTTTTTTTTACAATTGAAATGATGATGCAAATCCGTGAAATCTCAGTTTACTGCTAAGTACTGAGCAAGCTACTGTGTTTCTGTTTATAAATGGGTGAAGGAGGATGGAAGCGCAGCTATTTACCTATTTGCCCTAAGATACTGTGATGTCTCACAGCAGGGGAAGCAAAAATAATGAAGTGAGCATTCTGTGTGTGCTACAGCTTTGTGGAATAGACAATCTTAGCTGAATTTTTTGGTAGTCTGTATAAGATATAATATAAATGATTGTGTGTATGTGTCTCATAGATGTATTATATATAATACTACTGATTAAGTTGGTTTTAGCAGTTTGCTGTTCAGGGGCATGCAGGTGTGTGTTACCAATGCCAAGAAGGGAAGACATGAGTAATGATGGTGGAAAAAAGAGGATTGTTATTGCCCATTAATCTGAGAAGGTCCATCATTCAACAGTCAGAAAGATTTTTGTTGTTGTTAAACTCACATTGTTTCATTTTTAGACTGGTTAAAGAATACATTTTTATCTTGTAACAACTTTCAACCAACCAACCAACCAACCAACCAACCAACCAACCAATGTTTTCATTCTGAAAAAAGCTGGTCTGCTGGTTTAATTCATATTCTGGTTAAAGTTGAGAAGCACTGAGTTTTTCTACATTTGCCTTTCTGTCTAATGGCTGCTTTGTTGTCGCATTACAGTTTAATCATCTTGTCACATCCATGTGTTGGTTTTGCTTTTACTACTTTCATTATTGGTTTTTTTTCATTGCCTTTTCTTTGTATTTGAAGTTGTTTTGTCTTCTTTTGTGCCTCAAAAAATAAAATAATAAAAATAAATAAACCCTACGGTACTTCACAATTTGCAGCTGTGCTTAATTTCCCCTGCTCCCTGTTTAAAAAATAAATGCAGCCATTATTATTATCATTACTACTTGTATTATTGTCATCACTTGGAACTCGAGTTGTCATAGTTATAAAATTGCACATCCTTAAGAATGGAACTATCAGAAGTCATTTTCATGCTGATACACTTACTTTGGCAATTTTGAATTGCGGGTTGAGAGAAATTCAATTTAAATTATCTAACACAGTTTGTTTATTGTTGATAATAAGGAGATTATTAAACAGTGTGGCTTCTCCTCCGATGCTCTAAGCAGAAAAGATGGAGCTGCATCACTCCTTCTATTTGATTAAGGGATCGTTTAGAGTAGGCTGCAGCATTACAACTTCTCCCAGACTTGATTTGACAGCCTTAAGCCTGTCTGTTTCTGCAGCTCGCACATCCCATCTGTTTGTCACCTCTTAATATGAACAGAGTCACTCAAGCTGAAAATGTGTTGCGAGACTAATATTTACGGAATACCAGTTATCCTAATGCATGCTAGAGCTAGCAGCGTAATGCCTAAACATTGGGCTCATGCTGCAGCCTGCATGACAAATATGTGCGGGTGTTGGTAATGGGAATGATTAGAAAAAGCAATCCCTGGAGAATTATGCAGTCTTAATAGAGATGCAGCATTTGGGATGAAACGAGGGGAAAAAAAGATTGACCATGTTTGACAGTTATCATTTAAAGCAGCAGTGATGAATATTACTTTAACATTGACAGTCATTTCCACTGACTAACATCATTAGTAGGTCACAGCCGCATAACAGCTGCACTCTGCCCTGTTAACCCCTTCTTTGCTCAGCATTTGATCCCACCAGCCATCATTCTGTTGATTCATCCTTTAACGAGGGTAAATGTTCACACGATGCTTAAACAGTATGAATCGACATTTGCATGCAATTTAAAAAAAAATGTGCACATTACTTGGTTCACTGCAGCTGAAAATGGTTAGTAGTTAATCATCTGAAGATTGATTTTTGCTGTTTTTATCTAGCTTTAAAATCTCAGTGAGCATTTTAATGGGATGGGAAATGTGTCATACTGCACTGGGCCAAGCCGAGTCTTTCAGTGGGCCAAGGGGAGCGCGAGACCTGGCAGAGGCAAGCTTCAAACCCAGAAGCTTATCTCACATTAAATTATTTACAAGCAAAAAGAAATGTAGTTTTCAACGGTAATGGAGAATCTCTTTTTCTGCCCTCTGAAGTACAGCCCCGTCTTGTGTTTTTGGCACGCTGTCAGAACCTTTTCAAAATCACATAAATATAAATCAGTACCAATTTAAAAATAAAAAAAAATGGAGCTCATGTGCAGAGATCAGGGACAAAATGGTAGCACTCTGATTTTCTCTGTCAAAGTAAAATTCTTCTCTTTTACCATGACTTCATGGTATCATAACATAATGATGTAACATCATATTTAAATGTATTCTGCTTGGATTTGGTATTTGATTTTCTTTTCTTGGGTGGTTAAAAAAAAGGCTTCTTCAGTTCTAAAACAATGGAGATTGTTGGAGGATGATGGAGAGTCTCATGAATTTAACCCCTAGTGGTAGTTAAATTAATGGGACACAAATGGTGTGAGGAAGTGTGTGGCTCATTTGCATCTCTGGAAGAAATTGCCTCACCCCACCATCATTTGAGCTATTGGGGTTACCTGAGGCAGGGGTGTGAGTCCTGAGAATGGACCTGAGGGAATGTACAAAGATGTGGAAAAGACTCAAGGGGTAAATATGGGAAAAACTGACCACAACAAAGGAAAAAATGTCACAGCATTTTATTTGTTCCCATTATGGCTGGGACTGCATTTAAAACACTGGGACACGACAGCAATTAATACATAATGCGTGCCAGAACTGTTAATGCCGGCAACGACATCGACTCTAAGTAAGGCACATTGTAGGCTCAATTCTAGACTCAGTGCAGAAGACGAAATCAACTGAACATCATCATCATCATCAAATTTTATTCGCCACATAAAGTAAACTGCAGTGCAATGAACCCGCCCCCCGACCTTACACACACAACACAGACATCACATGGGGATACAAGTCAGAGAACGGTTGCATTACAGAAAAACCACTGAAATGTACACTACAATGGGAAAAGTACAAGATTGCTTTTCCCATGTATGTGTGTGCGTGTCCATAGTTCAGCTGAGACAGTGTCCTTCACCCTATCAGGCTAAGTAAACATTCTGCTAGCCAACCCAGGTGGCCTTGCATGGGATGGGAAGAATAGTCATCACACAGTCCTTATCAGGGAGTTTTTGTTCGGCTCCAGCCTTGGGCCCGTGCAGCTGGCGCCGTGGTGTCCGCATGTTGATGTTGTTGATTTTTCTTTTATGCGAGCAGCTCAGGAGAATTTTAAAGCTGTTCTTTAACACTCCGACACTGGTCTCTCAATTTCCCATTGGAGAACCGCGAGCCTCCCCATGATGGTATCAAACTTCTGGTCCGTGGTGTTGTCATTCTTGTGATTCTGAGACCCCACAACTGCAGTGAGCCGTTCTGCGATGTGATCCAACTTTCGCTCAAGGGTCTCATTTTGAGCAGGCCTCTCTTTGATGTATCCCAATATACGCTCAATGGTGTTATTTTGAGTCTTCATGGCAGCTCTAAGCGCTTCAATTCCAGCGGGCAGCCTTGGGGGGGTTTGAACAGCCGGTTCCGCTCTCTTAATTCTTCGATAAGCCAGGGCCAAGCCAACTCCGATCAGCAAGAACCCTGTTATCATGGTTCCGAATAGGTAGATATCTTCAGCGTCCTCAATCGACAGTCCCGCCAGGCACACGATCCTCCAGTTCTGCCATCCATCCATCGTGTATCCGGCAGGGAAAGTCCCTCCAGGGCACTCGGGCTCTCCCGAACCCAGACTTCTCGTTGAGAAAAGGGTGTCAATAGCATTCAGAGACCAGTTGATCAAATCCATAATTCTCTTTTAGGTTTTAGAGAACGACAGTGAGAGACTGGTGTTAGCTGGTGTAAGCCATAATTCTAGATGCACCCCTCCATACTCCTCTCAAACCAAATGTTCAAATGTTCTTACAATGTGTTGTGTCATGCGTTTGTTGTGTGGTTTGGTTTTTCCCAGTTTGGGGTCATCACCCTCCTCACTGACCCGCACAGCATATACTGTGTTGTTAAGCTTGTATTAGGGTGTTTTATCCTTCAGATAAACCATATTTTTCCGAGGGTATCGCTCGGTCTGAAGTACAGTGGGATATTATGCTTGCTCTTGGAGTTTCCCTAGAAATCTTGAAGATAACTTTAGAGCTTCTGGGCTTTTTCTTATTATGTCTTCAAGGTCAGTTTTAGTTCTTGTACTTTTGCATTTTGTCTTTTTTAGTTGTTGATTCCTTGAGTTTCACTTTATCCGTGTGTTCCCTGAGTTTCCTGTTAAGTCTTCTCTCCGTGGTAGTTACTTCCTGTTTTATTTTGATAGTCTCTTATCTTGTGTGCCTTGTACCGAGTTTAATTTCCTTTGTTTCATTATCCCTGATTTATTCCTGCTGAGATTTTCAGCTGTTTTCCCAGAAATGGAGCTAGGATAATGGGGAGGTATTTAGCAACATTGCAGATTGCTGAGTTTATACTGCTGTCATAGTGGGACTCCTCTGTCAGTCTATGTAAGTCTATATATGCAGGGTGTATCATCTCCAGGGTACGGGCTCACTGACTGAGGATTTATTACTGAGTAGCATTTTCATATGAGAGGATGACAGGCAAGCATACAAATGTTAATGAGTTATTCAAGTATTTTTGGACCTGATTTCAGAATATTTGTATCACTCTTTTTAATTGTTGTACACAGTTACAAGGATATCGCTGTGTATTATCTCAAGCTCTCGACTTCCCTGATCTAGAGGCCTGAGAACCTATACAGCCATTATTACAGGACCTTCAAATACCTTTAACATACATAGATGTGAGAATATCATCCAACAGCCACAACAGTGAATGAATAGAATCAGGATATTTTAATAGTAAAGAGCATCATTTTATCCTTGGCGTTGGACATTTTTATTGGGCACATCTGGCTAAAACCAGTGTTCTGTTTTAGTTGTGAATGTCTCAAGGAAGTGTTGATCTAATTTATCATTTTAGAGGCTGCAGTTTATATTGCAGTACCTAGAGAGATGTATTTTGTTGAACATGAATATAAATAGAGTGGGCTAAATAACAAACAGCATTCAGTATAACACTGTGGGACCCTCCTGCGACCACAAAATAAATAAAAAGAAGGAAATGGATGAATTTTGGAATTATTTATTATTCTGTTTTTCTGTCTTCTTGTTCTTCTCATCCCCCAAACAGTCGTGGAATATAACTGCCGTTACCTCAGTCTGGTTGTGTCAGAGATCTTTCTGTGGAAAAGGAGTTTTTCCTCCCCACTGTCACCAAGTTCACGGGAGCATCTGGGTTCAATGGGATTTTCTCTGGGACCGTGTTGTTACTGTTATTTAATAATGCACATGAGCTTTTTTTGCACAAGAGCTGAAAACATCATCAAAGTAATGGTGTACTTCTTGACACTGTTAATTTCTCAAATGGAAAAATGATGTCAACATATCCCATTTTCTACAGATTCTTTTCAGTGTCTTGTGGATAGACAGGTGCTCTTTGAATGACTCATCACACTCATTGTTTTCCTCTTCAGAGGCACCAGTATGGACTGATGGTCCCACCAGCTGTTTATAGAGTTGTGCAACTGTTCATTCATTTCATTTACGGGGTAACGCTTAACAAGGTAAGTCATTAAAGTACTCAGGTTACTGTTTTGTTGTCATGGATAACACAATGTATTAAATTTGCTGCTCAATAATATTTAGTTACCTTTTCAAATAGTCATCATCAACATTTAGATTTTTTAAATGCAAGGTTACTCCAGGTTAATGCTGTAGTACTTTGAAATACTCTTAAATGGCATGATGGCTACCTGCAACATGTTATATAAAAATGTTTATTTTGATGGTCATCATCAGACACTCAGTTTGGTTAAAATTTGTGTCCTATTTGGACTGAAGTGTGATTTATGTAGGTCAGAATTTCAATGTAAAGCTCAGGGGGTCAGCTCGGTGACTGAGGATTAATAATGGAGTAGTATTTTTTGCAGTATCTCTTCATCTTTTTTCATATGAGGGGAAGGCAAGCAGTTACAGCACTTTTCTGGTGAGCATTCATAAACATTTTAAGTTTTACATTTAAGGAAAAGTCTATTGGGCCCATGGTTCTGTAATCCTAACTGTGTTCTCACAGTCCAGCACAGTTCCTGGGAGCTTGGCAACAACATGCAAGTCAAGTGACACAGGCACAGCATGGCATCCTTGGGATATTTTTGGTGACCTTGCTAATTGTACTAACAATATTCACACTACCAAGAATAACCGCCCAGCTGTGATTGTCACATCACATTTAGATTTTTCTCCCAGCTACATTTGCATTTGCACATGAATTCCATTCCATTTATCATCTGCACATATAGCACGGATCACATGCTGTTACCGGGTGCGGCCAGGGTCATTACATGAGGCAGATTTCATGGCTAGATTGCTGCGTTAAGCAGTCTAGCCATGAAGATGCAGTTTAGCATTAAACTTTAATTATAACCCTGTTTCAGCTGGTTCTTAACATGACTTATTTTACTTGTCAAGATCAAATATGATCTTCAGTCTAAGACACTGCAACTCGTCTGAATAAACGTTATCACTTTTGGGACAAGCAGAAAATTTTTCACTTTTGCCTCTGAATTATAAATGGAGGAACGTGCTGCAGATTTTATCTACATGTGAGGCATCCAAGTGTTAATTAATTAAACAGCCCTGTCTCTTTACTCGGCTCCTTAATTACAAGTGAATTAAACAATGCCCAATGTGAATTATGTCTAATCAGAGGAATAGATTTCACCAATTAAAGTGCCCTCCAGACTCGAGGTGAGAGTAAAAATATGTCGCAGACTTGCTCATAAATCCAAGTATTGATTTGAGTCAGAGTGATGCAATTATTATACAGCGGCCCTCCATCTCCATTGCAATGTCAATTTCCATACACAGAAAAAGACAATGATTGGGAATCGTTAAGCTGACCCTTATATAAATTGCTTTACAAGTCAAAGGATCTACTGTGTTTTGTGTGTGTGTCCTAGAGAGCCAGATTTGTGATGGGAGTCCTTGGAAAGCGTCCATACGTTTTGATTTCTTGCACAGGCTACACTGTGACATTGTTTTATTAGGAAAACTGTTTTTTTTTTTCCAGAATACAATCCTCCTTTTTTTCCATTGTCTTTGGTCAGAAACTCAGCCAAAGTCAGAACAGTAATGAACCATGGAGGTAATTTATCACTCTCATTTCTTGTTTAATGATGTGGACATACTGAAAACCTGTTGAGACTATCTTTGTAATTAAAGGTTACAAGGGAAATGAATATTATCTTTAAATTGTGTTTCAGTGCACTCTGTTTAAATAACCGTCAGTATGTGCAGAATTTACATGTGACTTCATTGTAAGTCATTTTTACAGTGATTTCATCTTTCTTAAACAGGCATACAGTGGGGGACATAATAATTTGATCCCCTGCCAAATTTGCAGGTTTGCTCACTTCCATTTTAAATTAAGTCTCTAATTTTAATGAACAGACATCAACACAAAAAACACATAAAATGTATAAATTGATTTGCATTTATTGAGTGAAATCCCCTCTGTGAATTGCTACCTTATTGTGATGGAGAGGTTTGTATATATTGGGGGGGTTGCCCCTGGTATGGTCTCCCATGGTCCTGGGTGAGGGACCAGACAGAGAGCAATTCAAAAACCCATATGAGTACAGTTCACCTTGCCCGGGATAAGGCTGCCAAGGCTCCCCCTCTTCCATCTCAGAGCCAGGTCTCGAAGAGATTCTGTCCAAGGTCAGGGACGAGTATCTGCCTCAAGTGGAAGAGTATTTCGGGGTGTTGTTCGCGAGTGAGGGTGGAAGGGAGCGACAGGTCGCCAGACGGATTTGCGCTACGGCTGCAGTGATGCGGACGCTGTACTGGTCTGTCATGGTGAAGAAAGAGCTGAGTGTAAAAGCGAAGCTCTCGATTAACCAGTTGATCTATGTCACTATGCTTATCTATGGTCATGAGCTTTGGGTAGGTGTTCCGGGCATGCCCCACCAGGTGGAGGCCTCGGGGCAGATCCAGGACATGCTGGAGAGATTATATCTCTCAGCTGACAGCATACAATCAATCATTCACTCTGTCGATCACAGATACTCCTGATCTCACCTCATCATGTGTATAAAGCACACCTGTCCACAGAATCAGTTTCTTTCATTCCAACCTCTTCACTATCATCAGCAAGACCGAAGAGCTGTTAAAGGACGTCAGGAACAAGACTGTATACCTGTTGAGTCTAGAATGGGCTACAAGACCGTCAGAAAGAAGCTTGGTGCTGTTGGTGCGATTATTTGGAAATGAGAGAAGGATAAATCACTCTCAGTCAGGAGCACCATAGAAAATCTTGCCTCAGGGGGTGAGGCTTTCTTGTTATATGTAAAATTGTATTGTATTTATTTATTTAAATTTTTACTTTTTAATTATTTTACCTGCATTTTTTAATCACTCTTATATTTAAATGTTCATTTGCTTTTTTATCTAGGGATTGAGAGTAACGTAGTTTCTATTCTCTGTATGTCCTGTACATGTGGCAGAATTGACAATAAAGTTGACTTGACTTGACTTGACTTGAAGAATTATCAATGGAAAGATGATGGATCAGCTTAAAAATGAAAGGAGGAGCTTGTAATTGATCTGATGGCAGTCGGAAGTATCGTTACCAAGAACAGCATTGACACTCTACATCACAATGGCCTGAAAACTCACACTGCCTGCAAGGTCCCCCTGCTCAAGAATGCACATGTACAGGCTCATATGAAGCAAGGCATCAAAAAAAATTGGGCCAAGGCAATGTTTACAACTGTATAGCTTCCCCTCTTCTTTCAACAACAGCCTATAAACATCTGGGAACTGAGGAGAAGAGTTGTTGGACTTTTGGGAGCCTGATATTGGAATTCTGCCTGCTCTTCTTTGTCATATTTTGTATTTCATAAAATTCAGATGTTTTTGGTTGGAGAAAGGTCTGGACTGCAAAAAGACCAGTTCAGCACTTCTACCATAAAGCTATGCATATGTAACTGATGCAGGCATTTGGATGTGAGCGTATGTTGCTGTATAACCTATATATTCCTATCACCACAGTCTTTTCAGATGTGCAAGCTTCCAACTCCATAGGCATCAGAGCCGCAGATGTTTAAACTGAGCCCGATAACAAGCAGAATGGTCTCTCCCCTCTTTGGTCTGGAGAACACAGTAACCATGTTTTCCAGAAAGAATTAAAATTATAAATTGGTCTGGGCCCAGAACAGTTTCTAACTTTGCCTCAGTCTATTTTAAATGAGCTTTAGCCCATGGAAAATGGCATTTCTGGATCCTGTTCACACTGAGCTGCTTCTTTTTTCATGACAGAGCTTTAACCTGCATTTGAGGAAGGACATGGTGAGCGGTGTCCGCAAACAGTACGTCCCTTTGTTCCTGAGAACATGCAACGATTTCCACGACAGAACCATGTCTATTTTTGCATAGTGCTACATTAGGACCAAACCTAGATGATGAGATATTCAAAAATATTCAGAATTTTACATGAGAAATATGAATTTGCAATGATTCTGAATTTCACAAATCAGTGACAGACTCTGCCTCTCGAAGATGCTCTATTTATGCAGCGACTTATTGTCTATTAAGCTAATTAGCTCTAAAATCTTCTTCCAGCTGTTTCTTTTTAGTACCACTTACTTTTCCAGCCTTTTGTTAAACCTGTCCCAATTTTTTGAGATCTGTTGATGTCATCAAATTCAATCAATTAATTGTCTAAATTTACACCTTTGTGCCTTCTACTGTGAACATATTAAATATGTGTTTATAAGATTTCCAATATGGACAAATTTTAAGTATTGACATACACGATCCAGCAAGATGCGGTTGAGCCGTACATTTCAGTTATCACAGTTATCCTGTGATAAGGTTTTAACTAAATACTTTATTTTATAAATTTATATTTCATATCTCTTTCAACAAAAGATTGACAGCATTTTGATTCAATGCTAATACAGATGCTTGCAAATAGCCACAGCTATGCATAATAGGAGTTTATAATGAGATCTGAAATAAGCCACATCAATTTATAACTTTTCACCTAAGTGAAAAATTGGAATGATGCACAAGGTCTCATTCCCACAATGATTGAGATTTATAAAAATGCAGCCAAACATACCCATATCGTTATCTTTCTAAAGCTCATAAAAGAAAAGTGCCTGTGCTTATTTATCTCTAACACAAATGTATTATGCATCTGCCTCCAGCAGTGTGCTGTCTGAGAATATCATTGCCCAAAAGTAGGTAAAATCACTGAGATATGGCGAGCTGCCAGTCAAATGTACAATGCATTTTAATACTTCAAAGTCCAGTCAAAGTGCAGTGAAGTAAGATTAAAATGGGGCTTCTCCTATCTTTGTGTGTATTTGTAGATGTTTAGCGAGGTAAAATGGTCAAGATGGACTACAGTCTAATTATTCAGGGAGTCCATAACAATGAAATCATTCTCTCTCAAAACCACTGTAATTAAAACAGTCTCTCTCTCTTTCTTCTCTCTCTCACTAGAAATGAGCACACAAGTCTCTTGGAGCAATGAATGCCTCTAATACAAAGCGCTGGAAACCATTTTTCTCCCATATTCACTGTTGCCGAAAGGGAGTTTTCAAAGCTAGGCTATCCTGTGATGTTATGATTATAAGCTCTGGACTAAACTAAAGACATCTTAGAAACGTGGACAGCAAAGGCTGAAAAATGACGACATGCCGATGCCTTCAAGAGGCAAGTGATGACCATCCAACCTTTTCATATCACTCACAGGGGTGAGTCTGAGAGCTGTCCCGTGTAACGAATCGAACGGCACTTTAAAGGTAGCAAAAGCAGCATAAGTACAGATATCGTCTTAATGGTCTGTGGACAGTCTGGGAGATTGAACAATGATTTCTTTGCTGTTTTCAAAGGGAGTAAGTACTTTTTCTATGTAAGACATCTAACATGAAGTTTGTCAGTCCAGGTCTGAAGCATTTTAATGCTGAACTATACTGGTTACTTTTCCATTGTAGTCCAGGACTCAAAATGGGAACATCAATGATGTAAAACGCACATCTTTTCTTCATATCTAGTCTTGGCTGAAAAATATTTCCAAAAAAAAAGTTGCACTGATTTTGGATGCATAACTTCAACATCTGTTGCCTGGATGTCCTTGTTGGACTTGGAACATACCATCATTGTTTTAGATTGAAATGAAATAAAGAAAACAGAATCATGATGAGTAAGAAAGGGAAGAAAAAAATCGATTTTTGATTTCTCAATCTGTATGCCATTTCTTATTTTACTGATCCATACACCGATTCAACTGCATCATTTGGTACCAAGAGGTTGTGTTTTTGGCGTGCGTGCATGTCATCATTCTGTTTGCAATCACAGAATGATGCAACCATGCATCATGCAACCAATTATACGGATTTTATGCACGGCCGTTGTTTAAATAAAAACATGTATTGTACATGATAGTCGGATTGGACCACTGCCTGTACATCTACAGCGAGATTGCAATATCCCAACCAGTTTTAAGTGGTTTGAGCCATGTCTAAATGATACAAGGATGCCTTCAGCCATCTCACTTGTTACACCAGGAAATTACAACTCTTTAAATTAATAATTTTGTTTGCTGGCCAAGGTAGGCAGTAACTCAGTTAGCAATAGTTACACATCCTTATAACAAACCCACAAATTCACATTTTCAAGAAAACAAAAAGACAACATGTTTGTTTGAGTGGAGAGCGGTGTCAGTACACACTGCTTCTTCTTTCATACCATGTGACCTAAAGTAAGTGTGGAGTATATATCGGGAAAATAGCTGACCCAAGAATGGACCCATGGAGGAAACCACAGAGCTGACCTGAACTCTTCAACTGCATCAGATAAAGTTCTGTGCGGCAGATGGAAAGCAGCCTAAAGCAGTGGCACTGATGCACTGGCCCAGAGAGTAGGAGTGAATGATCGCCTGTGTCAAAACCTGCACCAAGATCTAGGGGAACTAAAACAGGATTTTCCACCTTAGTTACTAAAAGCAAGTCATTCATCACCTTGAGCGGAACTGCCTCGCTGCTATGAGGTACGAGGAAGGCAGATTGAAATTCCTATAGAGACTATTATTGCCAAAAGGGTAACTAATCAGTTGCTTTTTCCCCCAAGAACCTTGTTCAGAAATGGAGTAGGGAGCAGTCATGAATACTTAATTGGAGTGGGTGGATTCTAAAAATAAATGTAAAAATGTGTAGATTAAGTTTCAAGATTTATTTATTTTTGGGTGTGGGGGGGCAGTTTGAGTTCTGCTTGTTAGGGCGGTCGACATATATTAAGCCATATATAGTTTATTAGTTAAACTATTGCACATCTAAGCAGTGTAGCTGGAGCTTCTTGTACCTCAAAGAGCCAAATGCACCCATTTTAGGTTCTAACTTTGAAATATAAGGGATTATATAAGCTACACTACTCTAATTTAGTGCCAAGCGGTAGATAAAAGGTAAAAAAGATTTGCTTTTCTTCTCTCTGCTCTTTTACAGGGTTGTCAAGCTCCATTACAGCAGGAGACAACCTTCCAGCCTCACCTCTCGGAGCACTCGTGCTGCTCTACAGCACACCAGTCACCAGCCATGCTTTTGCTATCTAATGCATAATTTGGTGCCTAATTTGACAGTCTTCACTTCAGCCTGTTTTGCCTGTAGCTCCTCAGTCAGCAGAACAAGCGCCGGCTGTACCGCGTGCTATTTTTATCTGAGTGCACATCTCTTGTTGATAGGTAATTGTTGAAAACCCTTGTCTCATCAGAGTCTGGGAGCCTGGCATTGTGCGGTAAAATAAAACAAGGTCACAGCAATGGGCTTTATTTACTGTATTATGAGTTTGACTGTGGTAGGGAATGGTGTTTCAAGACATGGAGAAAATTGAAACAGAAGCGAGGCCGCACATCAAACTGTTACTCCCCATACTGGATTTCTGCACGTTATTTGGGAAGCCAGTCCAATTACTACACCCGAGGCCTTCACCAGCAACTCTTGCAGAAGTCATCCGATTATCCTTTTATAGTTATGAACCCAAATCCCCACCTCCAACCCCCCCTCCCTAAAATCCTATTTGTTGATAACCCTGGCTGTGCCGGCTTAAGAAATCTGAAATGAAACCTGGGGAATACTATCCAGTGAAGTTGCCGTTCTCTCAAGTAAACACAATGCCATTATATCTGCCTGTAATGAAATCGACCAGCACAGGCCTCTCGATCTCATCTGCAGTCATTGCTGGCACTCTGGAGATGGACTCCCTGTACGCATTCACTGTGTTGAGTGTTTTATCAGCAAACAATGATTCAATGCTTTGTGGTCTACCACAAGCTGTGCTTCTCACACATCAAGTGGAGTGCTATTAGGGAATACTTGGGGTGAGGTGCGGTGGGGGCTGGTGTCTAAGGACGAGGTCTCTTTGCACTGCAGGAATAATGCTGACTGAGCCATTCTGATAGACAGGCCACATCTGTATGCAGAGCTCAGTGAGGTTCGGGAGTCCTGTGCGACAATAGCAGTGTTTGGCAAAAGGGGGGAAAGCCATGACAAAATAAATGCTGATTGACTTTTGGGGAAAAGTCTGTTTCGGTTCAGTTTGCCAAAGTCCTCAGCTCGGTCTCAAAAAAACTGTGGATATGCTTTTTGGAAATGTATTGTTGTAAAGTAAACCTTATTTGGAATGTCTGCAGGCACAATTATTGACTTTTGACACTCCTAACATATAGGAGAAAACTAAGTGGTACCAAATCACTCAGACGGCAGTACAATATAGTTTGGAACAATCTTTTGTGTCTATTTTGCTTGACCTTTGAATTTCTTCAGTGAAAAAGGCAATTGATCGGCGAGTGTAAGAACACAAACTGTACCGCAGCTCAGTTCCCAATACTGACCTGCTGATGAACTGTTTACTTTCTCAGCAAGACGCTTCCACATTATGTTGTACTTTTTTAATAGTTACAAAAAAAATTGCATATGCCAGGAAGCAAGTTTCACACAGTGTTGTGCATGCTCTCTGTGGGGGTTTTATCAACTAACAGTTCAAAGAGAAAGGTAACACTCTCATCCAGCATGAATATTATACAATACAAGTTTCTGCAACGTTTTCATGCTGAGATATTCAGAGTTCCTGTTGCGTTGAGCAAAGAAATGTGGCGATGATACTGCTGATTTTACCAGCACTTACTATGCAGATAAAAATCTGTTTGGCTTACACACTTTGAGAAGAAAAATTGCATTGGGGTTTTAGAATATTTTGGATAGATGCATACAGTACAGTGCAAATGTCTTGAGTCACCCCTCATTTCTTAATATTTTGCTGGGAAAATGGGAAATGGATGAATCGATTTCTAGAAATGTTGAAATATACGTGGAAACACAGTGTATAGATTAAAAGCAGAGCTTAACAGTCAATATGTGGTTTGACCCCCTTTATTCCTCAGCACCGCTTAAAGAAATTACAAGTTCAGAGTTGAATTCAGGCTTCTTCAGGATTATTTCACAAGGCTTCTTAAAGGATATTCCAAAGCTCTTCTTTGCATGTTGGCTGCCTTTTGTTCTGTTCTCTGCCAACATGATCCCACACTGCTTCAATAATATTGATGTCTGAGCTCTGGGGAGGCCGATCCATGACTGATAGTGTTCCACTGTGCGTTTTTCTATCCATGTGATCTTTTTCTGCAAAGCAGTACATTTGGGATCATTGCCACTCTGAAACATGAAGCCAGTGCCAATTAGATGCTTCCCAGATGGTATTGCACGGTGGAAAAAATGGGTATGCAACTTTCTTTGTTCATAACTCCATCAGTTTTGACAAAATCCTCAACACAGCTGCCTGAAATGCAGCCCCAAACCATTACATAGCCTCAGACACTTTTTTTTTTGCAGATTGTCATTGCTTGTGTTGATCATATTTATGACAATTTTAACTAAAAGTTTCATATTTGCATTCATTTCATCAGCCCTGATGTCACTGATTTTCAGTCCAGTTCACATGTTAGCAAATCGCAGCCTTTTCTCCTCCCTGATGAGGCATCAATGAACAGTAGTTGGATGAGCTGAAGGGCCACATGCATCTCTTTTTGCCATTTCTTAAGGATATGACAGTCACCTACACTTCATCTCCTATGGATTAGTTTTAAAGCCTGCTGCTTCTTCTTCTGTTCACCTCTTGTTGAGTGTCCTCATTTTTTAGGACACATTACACACCAAGTTTTTGGCTAATAGTGCGTTGCAGTTTTATGTCTGTCAAATTGTGTTATCTTTAGCTTTTTACATAGAGCCAGCTAAAGAAATTGGAACAAGTTATGTGTTTTTGTGTCAGGCTGCTAATACACTGATGTCAGACACCGTAATCCTGGCTCACAGTCTACGGACTAAATCATCCCAAAGGCGTGCAAGCAGGTTGAGGTCAGGACTCTGTGCAGGCCAGTCAAGTTCTTCCTCAGCAAACTCACCCATCCATGTCTTTATGGACCTTGCTTTGTGAACTGGTGCACAGTCATGTTGTAACAGGAAGGAGCCATCTCCAAACTGTTCCCACAAAGTTGGGAGGACGAAATTGTTCAAAGGCTTGGATGCAGCTGCTTGATAGGTTTGTAGCTTGAACCCATCCGCTGGAACGTTGAAGACAATATAATTACACTGCAAAGCAAGACACAAGTAGGCAAGCTTCTTCATGTTTCTCGTGCACGGGAGAGAACCGGACAG
>NW_005187422.1:1079159-1118065 GCF_000239375.1 Pundamilia nyererei
CCATAAAACAATAAGACACGGTATGACCTCTCATGCTCCCAAAGTGCTGTCTAATACACACAAAGTTTGCAGACTATCAAGGATCAAAACCTCTACCAATCTACAACTAATTACAAAACTCTAAGCATATATAAGTAAATATTTCTAAGCATAAATGACAATCAACAATACAAACCTAACACTGCTCACCCATGGAACCCATTCCCTGAAGATCTCTACGCACTGTTCGTAAATTAATCTGAAGGCCACAAGAGGTTTGGAAGCCTTCAACGACTGACTGCAGAAAGTTGGAAACCTCTGCACACTATGTGACTCATCATCTGCTGATCCCGCTCTGTGATTTTACATGGCCTACCACTAACAGCCGACTGTGAAATACTTAGTAGTGAGGAAATTTCACGTCTGGTCACACAGGTGGCAACCTATCACGGTACCACTGAGCTCCTGAGGGTGATCCATTCTTTCACAAATGTTTGTAGAAGCAGTCTGCATGCCTAGGTGCAAGAAAGCTCCTTGGAAGCAAATATAAAGAAATGAGGGATGCTGCAAGACTTTTGCACAGTACTGTACACTGATTTTAGGTGTTTACACTGCAAGCTTTGCATCATCATGGCATGTACTAGTAATGCTGTTTGATCGTATTTGCCTTCTAGGTGAAAATGTGCTTGGAAAAAATACTCAGCGGGACAGAATGTGAGTAAGTAAAAGTTTTATTCTCTTGGGTTCATCATCAAACATATTCTGGCAATTCCTTTTTCTTTTTTTTTACTTACTGTACCAAAGCACACCAAAGCACTCACTGTTAAGCATCTTCTTTTTTTTTAAAGGGTGAGCTTGGTTGAAAATTCAGCGAGTTATGTTGTGAAAAGACCTCCTGCCTCCTTAAATATGCATTCCAAGACACGGCCACCCCGTAACAATATGGCAGCTGCACTGAAGCACAAGATTCAGCAGCGAGGTAATGGAGCTAACAAAATGCAGTCTGGTTACAATCGTAAATATGTTTTGTTCTTTTGTGTGGTTGAAGTAAAGAACAATGTATCGCACATTATTTGTTTTAAGTTTGCAAAGTAAAAAAGTTGGGATGGTAGAAAGTGAGGCAAAAAGAAATATGGTTTAGCGTCTGTAATTTGCATGTAAGCTTCTGGTGGATGTTGAGATTTGTCATTTTATGGCTATATTTGCAATGATGCGTTGAGGAGGACAACACTTTTTTGTCTCTGGAAAAAAAAGGCGATATCTGGACCTCTTTGTCTTTGGTCTTCACTTGATTACACAGCTTCCATTTGGGGCACCAGAGAGAGGCAACTGCACTGCATTTGGCTCTCACTTGAATTAATTTGGGCACAACATTTAAATGTGTCAGCATTAACATTCACACACCTTGCCATGTTTTCAGTGTGGAATCGTGACATTGAGGAGTGAGGAGTGCTGTCTTTCACACTAGGAAAGTTACTTGCTACCTAAATGCTAATCAAGTCCCTAACGGAGCTAGAATATGAAATGATTTTAGTGTAGTGGCTGTTGGGTGCTTTGGAACTTCCTTGCTCATCATGTGACTCACAGTGGACCATGCCAGAGCTGCCTGATTAAATTATTTTATCCCATTCATGGCCATGCAAAAGCCAGCAGGAGGTCAGCCAGCTAAAAGCCAGCTGGAGTGTGATTAATGATCTGCGTGCCCCAAAATGCAAAAGTGTGAGGAAGATTTTTGAGCATCCAACAAGCAACTTTCATCTCAGTGAATAGAAAGCAGTTTTCTGGTGCATTATCCAATTTTTCTGATACATTCATTGGCTGCTAAACACAACTTGAGACCCAGTCTGCTGGTGTAGATACAGCTGCCTTTCTCCATAAAATTATCTTGCATCCATACTGAATGAAAACATATAAACTGCAAAGCTTTTTAACACTTTTACACACTTCCTTCTTCCTGCCTTTCCTTTAGTTGGTGGAAATCTCAGCTTAAGTAATGTAATTTATGATGACTAATTTTCAGTCTCAATCAGTCACCAGTGAATATTTTCGTGTCATATTTTGCTGCTTTTTGATGGTAATAAATGAACTTAAACAGCTTTTATGTTCTCCTTAGAGTTTCTTGCATATTCCCTAATAAAGACTGAAGTTTGGAAACACCTGCATCACAATTTTCTTACTACCACGAGTACCGTTCAAGTTGGTCATTAAGAATGCTGGTTATAAAGAGATATACGTGTACAAGTTTAGCTAAAACCGTAATCAGCATGCCTAGGAGATGCAGAGCTAGTCTACATTTAGCTCATGGTTCTAAAGTTTGCATATGCAGCTTTGACTGCATGAAGATAAAAATCCCTATAAGATCTATGCTTTATCATTGTAGTATTGTTAAATATATGTTTTATTGCATTGCATAATTAAGTCAGTATTTGTACCAGTGAGTCTCTATGGCACAAAACCCCCACAGAGATTTAAAGTGTTCTGCACACTCAGCTTCATTCATTCTCTTTCTACTGTTGGATCTGTGTGATCTCAGTGATGGGATCTTCCTAAAACGTATAAGGGATCTTCCTGAGATGGTAGTCCCATGCACACAGATCTTTTTGTAAGCTCTCCTCCTCAACCACCAGAGCTGATCACACGCATTTAAGGAAATGCTGGCAATTCCAACAAATCCATTACAGCCCTTTTAGAAGTGCACCTGAAGATGCTCTCTGCCCCATGTCACTTAATACAGCATCAGTCCTGTGTCCTATAGAAGCCGTCAAGCTCCCCATGGCTGGTAAGAAAGGCAGGAAGTCAAACATCAGAGTGAATCAGTCTACAGGGAGTGTAGACCCTCTGCAGACAACTCCCTCTACCTCTGAACTGCTCCTGGTTTTGGTTTAACTTGAAGATATGAGAAGGATGGAACAAAACAACATCATAGGGTCACTCACCTGCTGTTTAAACCTGCTTACACTGAGCAGCTGATCAGAAGAAAGTTGGCTTAAGGGGAAAGAGGTCATAAAATGAAGGGAGCTAATTTCATGTAAAGTACATGAACCGATGGGCTGCACAAATCCCAGTGTGAGAATGACAAATCAGCAGAGCCCATATGTAAAAGCATAGAGCTGGAAAGGATTATCCTGGGTTGGGTTTTCTTGTGCACCACAGAAAGTATTAAATGCATATTTCAAATTGTCTTTTATTTGCCCTATTCTGTGGGTGCGAAATAAGCCATTTATATGTAGTTTATACACAGTTTTTAAATGCCAGGGCTCAAGGAACACCTGTGTTGTTGCTCCTCTGTCAAACCAAACTAGCTCACTAGCCAGACCTGTTGTGACTGCACATTGCTTGTATCCCCCCTCTGCTTTTGCTAAAGTCTTAATAATTCATCCGAGTTACATGTTTAAGGCTGGTGGGTGGCATCTGTGAGACTACTGCACAGATCACCCCGGAGCAAGAGAATCCTGTGTCGGTGTATCAGGAGCCGCAGCAATCACACTCTTCCTCGCTCACAGGGAAATCCACCTGAGATTCTGAGCACTCCCTCTGAATCGTGTGACCCTGTGCTGTAGTGGCAATATATTTATAAGGCAGCGGACGGACTGACAGCAATTGAATACTTGGCAGTATTTATGAGTCGGGTGGAGGACCTCCAAGTAGTGGTGGATAATGAAAAATGATGCTGATGTTGTGTGAAAACACTGAGTGGAAGATATGTGAGTGATATTAAAGTAATGAAATTTTGTTGGAATCAAATGCATATAATGGTGTATAAAAGTAGGAAGTTTGGCTGGAAGTGATGCACAGCTGTCAATTCAATAATGTGTCCATCCTGGTGCAGAAACTTATTCGATTGAGCAGAGGTTAAACCCGATGATATGACTACACAATTCTCCTGCAGGAAATTTATTGTGCCCGACACTAAGCAAATACTGCCTCAGAACAACACACAACAAAACAATGAGAGGATGAGAGGAAAAAATGGAGATATGCATATTTGTAATGTTTGGGGGGGTTAAAAAGCTTCGCTCCAACTTTTAAACTAACATGTAGCCAGTGTGAAAGCCAGCGTAAGAAAATCCACAGACTTTACAAATTCCAGTCAGCTAGCAATTGTTCACACAAAATTGTTGTTGCTCTGATTAGTGCAACAATATCCATTTTAATGCTGGAACATCCTGATCTGACATCTTGGAAAACACAGCATGCCCGGAATATAAAATCAATGGCAGCCTTCATTAGAGTCGAGCAAAGATCTCTATCGACACGTACAAATGTACTGAAAGTGAAATGGATATATTCAACAGTAACACATTCTGTGTGTGCTCCGAGGAGGAGGAGGAGGATGAAGAAGAGGAGGGAGGGGGTAACCTTAGACAACATGCCAACAGTGGAGACTGCTCTTTCTAAGTAATAAGATTAGCCGCCAGCATGTGTGCAACAGGATAGTCTCAATTGCAGCGCTGGTCAGATTTACTGTTGCAAGCTGCTAAAGGGTTCCCAGTATTGTAATACAGCATCCATTAACTTTCACATTATCTTTCAATTAACTTTCATTTCAATATATACAATGGATCTATTTTATATCCGATAAGAGCAAACATCATCTTGGCCACAATTACTCACCGCCTCACTCAGCAGTTCCCGAGTGCAAGATGCTTCCTATAAGGTTTGTTTGTTTTCTATATGTTCTTACCAATACCTCCCAGCATCGAAATCTATCATATAACAGTTATTTGCAATGGTGGGTGGGTTGTGAGGGCCGGGGGCGGGGGAAGGGATGCAGTTGGCAAAAGAGAGAGTGTGTGTGTGTGTGTGTGTGTGTGTGTGTGTGTGGGTATGTGAACTTGGCAGAGACATGAGATGAGAAAACACACTCACCAGTTCCATTGTCTCCTGGAGATTGTACATCACGGTTCAGCCCGGGTGGTGTTTTTCTAAGCTCTATGGTGCATTTACAGTCCAAAGGGAGGATTAGCACTGAACACGCAACAGGATTTGAGCTTTTCTCTCAAATGGCTCAATTTTCATATCTCCTTCAACAGAGGCTCAATTTAGGGTTCTGGGAATGGACAGAACCACGAGACTGCTGCTTTAATGGATTTTGAAATAAACTGAAACACATGATGTACACTGTTAAATAAGACTAGGCTACAGATACTGTACCATCAATTTCTGTGGTGAGTTTGTGAGATTGATGTTAAAATCTGGTGGAAGGAGCTGGGCTTCTCAACATCCACCAGGTCACCAGTGAAACATCTAAGAGTGGCATTAGTGTGGAGTTAGTATCCACCCCAACAGCCAAATAGAAAAGCTGTTAAAACAAAATGCCAGGAAGAGTGTGTAGGCCTTCATTTGAAAGGCAGCATGTTTTAGTTTCTGACAGTTTTCCATTTCCGCATGTGTCTTAAAGAAAACGCTGGTGTGAGAGTTTGAGAGTTGCTCCAAGTATCAATAATCTTCAAGTATGAAGACTTTAAGAAAAGTCACTGGGTTTAATTCCACTATAAAAGAAAAGCTAACTCAAAATATGAGTTCTACCCACTTCTTGAATCCATGAACATGTGTAGATTGATTCCAAACGGTTCTCATGTTCCCTCATTTTTTTCGATCTCGTCATTTGTGTTGAGTGCCCGGAAGCGTAACATGCTGACGATTTGTCACCTAGCGCAGCGGTCCCCAACCCCCGGGCCTCGGACCGGTACCGGTCCGTGAGTCGTTTGGTACCGAATACA
This sequence comes from Pundamilia nyererei, assembly GCF_000239375.1. Taxonomy (NCBI): domain Eukaryota; kingdom Metazoa; phylum Chordata; class Actinopteri; order Cichliformes; family Cichlidae; genus Pundamilia; species Pundamilia nyererei. The sequence goes on from NW_005187422.1 coordinate 1,084,862, forward strand.
ATATGATGGTAATTCTGGTAAGTCTAGTCTCATGATTCAGTCAGAAAGACCCATTTATATACTTACGTTGACAGGACAGTAGCATACAGTATGAGCTACTGTGCCACTGATTTTCTCAGTCAGGTCTGCCTTTTCTTGTCACATCCAGCTTCAAAACTACAAGACGCCGATGGTGAAAACGTTCAGTTCGAGGCTTCAGTAGCACTTCACTAACCAGTGGATTACATCTTTTATATGTAGTCCATGATTGTGTGCTTACATATTTATATTGCAAATAAGACATAAATAAACATAAATAAAAACATAGAATCTATTAAAAAATGCATAGGAGGTGGTGTTGGCGGGGGGGATTTAAAATGCACTCGTACCTATTGTGTATGTGTGTGTGGGATATTTCTGGGGTCTCTGCAGCGAAACCTTTGGGGGAAGGATTAATAGGAGTGGGGGTCTGCTGATGCATGCTCTTGCTCCTTTGGGTCTCCATAATTCACATTGTCAGCTGAAGAGCCGGTGCAAAGCACCAACCCGGAGCTGTCTCTCATCATCACACACAGTCAAGAGCCTGTCAGAACAGATGAAGCCACCGGCTCAGCACTGTCGAGGAACATTGAGCCGTAATTCACATTCTCCTGCCCCGACAGGCCTCACTAAATCCAGGTCCTGCCACGAAGCACTCGCATCTGATCAAGGAAGCCCCACAGAGGAGCCCCCTTGTGATGAACTAGATTAGCTATGATCGACTCACCCTTGCCTCCCCGTCGCATGATATCGGCACCAATAATTGGTATGTTGCTTTCCACAGCGGCTCAGTATGTGCCTGCGCATGAATTCTCACACTGTGCAAAAGAAAATTAAGGCATATCTTTTCAGTTCATGCTTTATTTAGGATGCATTAGATGTGTGGGACACATATAATAACCTCTTTTCTTCTTCTTCTTTTTTTTTTGCACAAATTATATTTCAGCTGGGGATTAGATTAGTGTAATGATACGCAACATCACACTGCGGCGTCCTTTTGCCACAACCTAGAGACGTGAGAGATCATCAGACCCGGTGTAGCTGAATCTCACAATTATCAGCTGCAGCAGCTTTCTATTTGTTCTGATATACACGTTTTGGCAGATGCATACAAAAGGGACAAAGCCGCCGTGTCCCTCTTACAGCGAAATAATTCCTCTGAGTATATTTAACAGAGCATTTTCACAGCATCAGTCCACAGAGCCCACATCTGTGTTTGAGTGTCTTAATTAAGCTGTAATGAAGAAGTGTGTATGAGCTACACGGAGCTCAGGCATTTTTGGTGCCCAGTGTCAGACCTCATTTATACCATCAGGCTCTGTGATTGACATCCCGCTCTTTAGCAAACCAGAGGGCAGTATGAACGCCGGAAACACACTGAAGATATTATCTGCAACACCACTCCAAGTTATAGACAAAATCATGAGACACTGGAGACTGAGATCCAGTGACCTAAAACAAGACTATTGCACTAAGACGTGGGAGTTTCCCTGGAAGATATTTATTATCATGATCATTCAAGAGTATCTAAATGAAGCTGATTCAACATAACACTAGTTTAGGAATGGTAATCCCCACACCATCCATTGCTTTAGCGTTCCGCAGATACAAATGTATAATTCAAATAATTCAAATACATATTTAATTTGCTCCGGGCTTGTGTGCAAGAGAACAAATGACAAAGCAGAAAAACAACTGACATATTAACATATGTCATCTGCTTTTATGCTAGCTGCTCAATTAAATGCCTTTTCACATTTTCCGTGCGCATTTCTGAGAGCTGACATCCACATACGTTATACAGTAACAGGCTGTGCAAAGGGCTTCCTATGATGCATGCAGCATCATAGCGCCACACTGTATGTGCTGCATAAATTCATGAACACGCATGAACACGTGTTGCGCTGACTCATAATTCATATTCCCGCATATTTGCCGAGCTGATCCATCAGCAGTGAATATGAGTCATTAGTGACAGGAGAGCATTCTGAACTATTTTTCTTCAACATGTTTTATTATTATTATCATTATTATTTTTCAATGAGGACATCACTCACTTCATCACAGAGAGCAATGCTCTAATGTCAGACATCACTTCTCGGTGATGTTGCGGTCTTGCTGTTCCAATGCCTGAATCCAGATACAGTGATAGTGAAGTGTGTCTGTTTGGCTTATTGTCACAGTGACATGATGGAGATGCAGGTTTATTTGTTTATTTATTTCGATTTTACGAGGGTTTGGATGATAAGTGATCTGCAAATACAGAAGTTACCGATGTTGAGGATCAGTTATTTTAAAGCACACCCGGAGCACTGAAAATTCAGTCAGTGCATCAGAATATGTATAAATATAAATAAACAAGTCACATTTCTTATTAATGAATCAACGTTCTTGTTTTTGTCTTGTGTACATTGTGAGGCATTTAATAGTGCTAGCATGTACTCACTGTAATCTGCTGTTTTACTGCAGCTCCTCAAGAATGTAATAGCATGTGAAGACTGCTCTCTACAACGTTAGCAGTGATAACAGACAGTGACAGAAGAAGAAAGGCATTGTTAATCTAATCATGTACACATGATCATTTCAGCTGTCAGTTATTGCCATTCGCTCACAGTTCCACAGCGTGTACGAATATTACAGCTGTACTAATAACCACTGTGTAAATGTTTGACTCTCATGATCTACATCAGATCTATGTAGATACAGGTCACATTTCAGTGTCTTTTAGCTTCTTGGTTTTCGTTTAGCTTCTTTACTTTCCTTCGCTTTTACATAATTGATGATTCTCATTGCTTTTCTTTGATTTTTGATTTCTTTAAATGTAGCTGAGGCTGTAAATGTGGCCACAGGCACCAAATGTTATATCCTTCTGGAGTTATTAATTGGACAAATTGTGCAGCCAAATTTTGACCATTTCAATTATTATTATTATTATTTTCTAGTTTGACCACCATTTTTATCTTTTTATTAAAAAATTTAAATCCCAGGATACATTTAATAGGTTTTACTTTAGTCTTAAATACTTTTGGTCATTCATTTATAACAAAAAACCTCAAAACAACTGCATCGAAACATAGTGTGTGTTTCATGTGCACCAAAGGCCTGATGACAATTCCAGCTGAATAGTGGTTGAGAGCACTTTTACAGCACTATGATACATATACCAAGGTTCAAACATGTAACATTCATGCACAGTCATATTTCTTCCAGTTCAATTAAATTAATTTCAGGTGCTTGGTGTATTTAATGAATTTGATGCAATGATTACTCTCTCAGATTCACCACTCTGTTATTTGTTAAACTTGTTAACTGAGTTTGTAAAGTTAGTTAGCGTTCTCTGTGTTCCGCCCTCTCTCAGTTCAGTGCAATGAGAAACAGACTCTAATTTACATAGCACCTCTTTTATTCTTGCCTAGCACTGATATTACTTCTTATCCGGCAAGCTGCATCCACAGATATATTTTTAAAAATGTATGCACGTTTGCAAATTCCAGATGGGAGCATCAGGGGTATTTGTGGTTCAGTATCTTGCTAAGAAGACTTCAGCATAGGAACGCAAGTGCTGGGGATGAAACCACTTCTGAATAATAGGCATGCTATTCTAAGATTGTATTGTTGTATTATATATATATAAAAAGATTCTTCATTCTCAGTAAGCACAAAGCAATAATTTTGAATAAAATGCAGCTGAAATATATGAGATTGCCAAAAGTATTCACTCATCCATCCAAATCATTGATTTCAGGTGTTCCAGTCACTTCCACACTCGCAGATGTATAAAATCAAACAGCTGGGCATGTAGACTTCTACAAACAGTTGTGAAAGAATGGGTCGCTCTCAGGAGGTCGGTGAATTTCAGCCTAGTATGGTGGTAAGATGCCACCTGTGCAACAAGTCCAGGTGTTAAATTTACTCACTACTAAATATTCCACTGTTAGCTGTTAGTGGTATTATAACAATTGAAAGTGATTCTGGACAACAGAAACTCAGATGTGGCCTTCAGATTACAGAGCTTCATAGAATTGGTTTCCATGGCCAACCAGCTGCATCGAAGCCTTATATCACCAAGTGCAACGCAAAGTGTCAGATTCAACGCTGTAAAGCACACTGCCTCTCGACTCTAGAGCAGTGGAGATGTGCTCTCTGGCAACCCGATGGATGAGTCTGGTTTGATGGTTGCCAGGAGAACAGCACTTTTCTAACTGCAGTTTGCAAAGTTTAAAGTTTGGTGGAGAGGGGCTTATGTATGGGGTTGTTTTTGAGGAGTTCAACCCCTTAGTTCCAGTGCGAGAAATTATTAATGCTTCAGCATTTTGCGGGAACAGTTTGGGAATGTCCTCTCCTGTTCTAACATGACTACACACCAGTGCAAAACAAAGTCGATAAAGACATGGTTGAGCGAGTTTGATGTGAAAGAACTTACACTACCCTGCACAGAATTGTGACCTCAACCTTAGAACACCTTTGGGATTTCATGGGTTTTTTGAGTGTAAGGAATCCATAGAAGAGACGTGACTAAAGCAAAATGTAGATATTTTTTAAATGACATGTTTTCCTGCACCCCACAACCCCCTTTGCAAATTACTGTATTAAACAAAATGAAAAAAAAAAAGTACTTTCAGACTGAACGTGTATTATTTAACACTAAGATCATTCAGCATGGTAACTACTACTTCATCTTTACTCTATGTGAAGAAACTCTATTTTGTTGCCTTTGTCTACAGCCATGTGAAAATGGCTACCACCTTGAGTTTTCAAATGACTAATGGGCTTCATCAGAAAAGTCATTATAGAAAGGTATTTGTGCCAATTTTATACTTGTATCCACCTGTAAATGAGATATAACAGTTACAGTACATTTCCAACAGTAAGCAGATTGAAAGCTCAAAAGCAGATCAAAGCTTTTAGACTAATTATACATTTCCAAGCACTAAGCAGCAGACAAGGACTGTCACCTGCCACCTCACCTAATTTATAATTCTAGATGAGGTGTTACTGTTATTATCACTTGCAAAAGAAAAAAGGAAGCTAAACCTAGAGGATGTGGCTTTGCAAGTTTTCTTCAAATAAAACACCAGTAATCCCTTTAGGACAGACATGACGAAAGTGAAAAGTTGCTTATAACGTTTTCTGCTGAAGATTGTGCAGAGGAGCTGCTATTCCAACATATTCTAATACATCACAATACATCAATTTAAAAATGATTGTGAAAAGTACTTTCTTTGTAAAAGGGTAGGGCAGTAATGTAGGATGGATGTTATATTCAAGTGGAAAAGAGAAATTTGTATACATTTGTCCTGCTTTCGTGTAATAAACTTACATGTTTGCTTTGGAAATTCCACTTAAACATACAGAAAAAAGCATAACGTGTCTTCTGTATGTCAACTCTATTTGTAATTTAGTTTCAGGATCCAGAGGAAGATCTCTAATTAAGGTTTATTATTTGAACTTTGACATAGTCCTTTCTTTAAAAGCTGTATTAGCAGGAAATAATTCACGCTACCAGAAAAAAATTACAAAGCGGGAAAAAAAATCATCTATCACTGTCTTGATCACCAAGGTGTATGCACTGGTAATAATTTGTTGCCATGCAGTGCGCTGCAATAAAGCCGGCAGTGGAAACAATAATGAAAAAAGATTCACCAAGATGTCATTAGACGAGTTCAGAAATAAAAGCCGTGGGTATATATTTAATAAATATCCAATACTTTAGTTCAAACCTTTCCTTTTTTTCAGATGCACACATTTACTTCTACACTGATATTATGTTCAAAAGACTGAAGTTTCCCACAGAAGAGCAAAAAGTGTTCTCCCACTAACCTATAACATATAATCTGAGAGAATCCAGGCATATGGCTGCTTGTTACATATTAAATATCATGTTTAATTAAGCTGTTTGAACAGTCATTAATGACAGCTGCCTCTGTTCATCCACTGCAGGCTAATGATGAATCCAGGCTCAACACATACGGCAGCTATGGCTGATTACTTATAAGTTTCCTCAGGTAGCTACTGATTGGAAATACTTGGAAACAATGAACTGTGATGAAACACATTAAATTACAGACAGGCCCAGTGTATATCCTGGATATTATTTGTGATATTTATTTCACAGATAGTGTTTGGTTTTCACGTTATATCCCAAATTGCAGATTTACCTCTTAAGCGCCAATGCAAAAGACGGCGTCCCCATCCATGGATGCCCAGTCACAGAAAACACCTTTAAACAGCAAAAGATAAAAAGGAGCAAGAGAAGGCTGGTCTATGTACAGACAGAGACAAAGGAGAACCAATGTAATAAACTTAGAAATAATGCATATTAACAACATGAAACAGATATGTCTTAGTTACACACACGCTTCCTCAAAGCAAACCTGAAAATCCAACAGACTGCAAATGAAAGGAAAGACTTGACACCATCGCAGCGAGAAAGGACAAGGACGCCATTCAAACAGACGCGGAGGAGACAAGAGATGAAGAGATGTTCGCTCAGGATGAAGCAGGTAATTGCAGACAAGTCGTGATGTGAGAACAGTTTCGAACAAAGGCAGGACAAGGACTGTTTACATTTCCTGACAAGGATCTCTTGTGGGTGTGCAAGTAGCGTGAAGCTGTTATAGACTGCAAAAGCTCTGAAAGAAGAGGCTGGAGAGTGATTAGGTTGAATTCTTGGGCCTTAAAGACCACAGTTTGCATCATGTCTCACACTGTGCAAAACTCTTCTAATTTAAATCTTTCTATATTTCTGAGTCAAGTTCAAAAAAAGAAAAAGGTTTGTGAACCCTTTAGAATTACCAGCAAATCTCATACACTGTTGCTGAGCTTCATCTTAGTCATTACAAACACAATCTGACTAAGAAAACAGAACCGTTGTACTTGACTACGCATGAGCAAGCTGAGCAATCAGACTACAAAAAGCCCACCATGTTAACTCTTCCCCAGAAGTTAAAATTAGGGAAATGAGACTGCAAGTGTGGTTTGTAGAGGTGCCCTCTGTAAGTAAAGGCATACAAAGTGTGTGGTTAGTGTTAAAGTTTGCTTTTCTCCCAAAGACTGATTGGGGGTGAACCCATACCTCACAACAACTTTCGTAGGACCTTGAGGAGAAGGACTTTAGAGATGCATGAAGCTGGTAATGGCAACAGAAGCATTTCCAAAGGTATTTATTGATTCTCTCATTTGTTTTGTTGACAGAATGTCCACAAGCTGATCAAACTCAGAACTACTGCTGCTTGCCCTAGGAGTGGGTGTCCTGCAGAAATCGCACAAAAAAGCACACCTCAGTCGGAAAGAGAAAGAAGAACCCAAGGGTAACTCCCTGGACTTTGATTATATCTGTCCACACTACTAGCAGAAAACTGATGGTGTTAATGGAACAAAACAACAAATTACACCATTGCTCTCCTAAAAAAGAGAATGAACACCTGGATGTTCTGCAGAAAAAAATTAATTAATTAGAAAAACAAACAAACCTCCACAAGTAATGCAAAACTCTATCCAAACCTCAGGAGGTGAGTTATTATCCACTCCATAATCTGAACTGGATAAAGTCTGGCTAAACCAAACTGATGTAAACTGAAAGGCACGTCTTAAAAATGTAAAAATTGTGTTGGGTCGACACATAACAGATAGAAAATGTATGTTTAGGTGCTTTCCAGCTAGGAGCCTGCCACAAATACACATCATTGCTCCCATTTCTTTGGCTGAATCTACTAAAGACACGTGAACAAATTTCTCTAGCAAAAAGATAACAGTTTGATAAAATAGTATTTTATATCAATAAGGTAATTCCCAAACAACCAAACTGCATATCCCTGCATGGTGTACAGCATGTCTTTGAAACTTTTGAGGAAACTGGACAAGTGGAGTGAGATGAAACAATGGCCTTTCTGCATCTGGCAGAAAAGGTTTCAATAGAAGGCCTTCTATCAAACTGTTCTTATAGGAGCACACCAAGAAGAAAAGGCCGAGGTGTGCTAAATTATAGATGTTTTTTAAATGGACTGAAAATCAACAGGTCTGATCAGGTGATGTTTTCAAATTTAAAATGTAATCCAACAATTTAAAATGTTTGTTTCAAATTGTTGTCAGTAGAAGAGGTACAACAGTCACAGGTCGGCCTCCCCAGAGTCTGGACCTCAACATTAATGAAACAGTCTAAGATCTTGACTGCACAGAACAAAAGACAGTGAGAGTCTAACTGTTAGACTAATTAAACAAAATGACAAGAAAGCTTTCCCAGGACAGCACAGGCTGTGTTAAAGAACAAAGGTGGCCATACCAGACACTGACTGTCCAGCTCCTTAGAGCTGTACAAACTCTGATTTTGCCTTATAGGCTCTTTCCTTTTATATTTGCACATTTCAGTAAGTTGCTGCACCTTTCCCCCCCATTTTCCTTTTTGCACCAAATTGCCCAACATTTCTCCCCATTGCAATTCAATTCAATTCTATTCAAGTCTTATTTATACAGCACATTATCACAACAGCAGTCGCCTCAAGGCGCTTTATATTGTAAGGCAGACCCTACAATAATACATACACGAATGATCTTCACTAATACAAGAAGAAAGTGCTAGAAACTTCTTTAAATCAAATCGTTTCCACTTTGCACTGCAAGTGGTTATTGAGAATGAGACATGCAATTTTTTAAAGGTTGAAGTTTTTCACTTTACAAAACGAGTCAGGACATGTTGCACTACTTTATTATCTTTGCATGAAAATATGTTTTTTTTAAGACCCACAAGTCCCAATGATTTAAAATGTACAATCGGCACATTTCATTTTGATAAAGCTGTTGGACAACTTCACTTGAAGTAAACTGTTCACAACTGTACGGTTAGATTGCCATTGTTGACTGCTATTTCCAGCTCAAGTATCAGCTTTTCTCTCACAAGACCTGCTTCACAAAAAGTTGAATTATGCTCTAAAATGAAAGTAGAGGTTAAATGTCAGATTCTCTTTCTGATTTTGAATTCTCTTGATATCGCTATTCCTTTAGAAATTCATTATAGAAGATTAAAGGGACTGTTTTTTTTTTCATCCTTTGAAAGTCCAAGTCCTTGCTCAGTCCCATTTTGAGCTTATAAAAACCCATCTAGGGTGATCTAGGTCACCCTTTGAAAACAGAACGTGGTTAGCATTCAGAGGCATCTGCTAACCTTGTTTTCTAATTTGTTGTACCTTATCTATGGAGAGAGGCTACATGCCCACTCATTCGACAGCTTTCACAGCTGGGAGCAGCCCGGCATAGTCACAGTCCTCTGCTGTTGGCCACAGGGCTGCATCACAGGGACAAACTGGGGTTAAGTGTCTATGTAAAGGCCAGTTTGAGGGTAGTCACTGGGGGAGGGAGGAAAAACATCCACTTTCCCTGCTAAGATTGTTCCTGTTGGTCAGGGGTTTGGAATGGAAACCTTCCAGCTAGAAATCTGCTTGTCCAATCTGACCTTGAAAAATCAGAAATACCAGTGTTGGCCCGCTCCACAGCTCAACTATAAAATATAAAAATGCTTTTTAAAAAAAGATTTGTTACAGTTTTTGCTACACAGCCCTAAGATTAGTGCTGTAAAACCTTCGTGCTAACATAATAACCAGTGACCTATTTGGCCCTGTGAGCATCATGCAGGACTTGCCAGTGCTGATGACTGTATCCACAGACACCTCCAACACACAACCACTGTCTCCTGGTTTTACTGGCTGCTTCCTGGAAGGAGGCTTGACTTTATCCTCTGAGTAAAATCTGGGAGCTGGTCAAGGCGGTTTGGCTGAAGCCCACTATGAGTCATCGTTTCCATGTTGGGTTCGCTTGACCTCACTGGAATGTCAGAGGGGACTGTGTTCCACTTTTTCCTTTTCCCCCCTATTTGGAACATTTTCCATTACTAGTAATCTGCAGCTAAGCTGCTTTTAAGAACTTAAATACAATCCAAAACTTTAAATTTGCATTTATACCATCTTTCTTCCCTAATGGCTTTATTTTTTTTTAAAGTGGTCACACTGGTTTTAGTGCTGTCACCGTCCTTCTATCCTTTCTGAATTGTGGAATTACACACTGAGCTAATTCAGTGGCTTTTAAATCCCAGGAGGATAATCAAACTTACCAAAATGCTGATGTTGACCAATAATAATTAGAGTGGGAATTTACAGTTGGCACACATGCCTGACTGGGATGAATTTAAGTGTAATTCTAAATCATCGTGCATCACCTATAAAAATCCACAACAACTGGGACTTATGTTTAAGTCACATTACACTGCAGTGTGCAGAAAAACCATGTATCGTGAAGGATACTCATAGAATGCTTTCTTGCTCTAACTGAATACTCAAAACACTCTACAAGCATCATTCACCCATTCACACACGTATAAGCACTCTTTCTATACCTTCGTGTAAGGTTTGCTTGTACTCTGATGGATGCATCAAAGGCAACTCAGGGTTCAGTATCAACGCCCCAAGGATATTTTGAAATGCTGACTGGAGAAGCTTGGGAACAAATCACTGACATGCTGATTTGTAAACAGCCCACTCTACCTCTTGAGCAACAGTCCCCCTGACAGTAGCAAAATTTCTATTGCCCATCCCTTCAATTGTTTCTTTCTCTAAATTGCAGTAATTTACACAACCTTCTCTTACAAAAACACCTGAAAATAAAGTGCAGTGCTATTGGAAAGAGCTACAAACAATGAAATAGAAGTGAGATCTGTGCACGCACCTTTAGCTGAAATTTTTTACCTTGTTAAACAAAAGCAGGCGGAACAGATTCATATAGCAAAACAAATGTCAGGCACTTTCATCATTTTCCAGTATGTTTATAAATTCAACAGATAACTGAATAATAACCCTGCTGAAAACCTTCCATTTGCTGTTCCTGGTCGATCGGTGAATCTCTCCTTAATTTGCTAGTCGAAGTAAAGCAGCGCCATCAAATTTGTAGGAAGCGGTGATGAAAAGCCGGAGCTTTCAAACAGAAACAATAGCAAATGTTAATATTGGATCAGGTCCAGCTAATATGCTATTTCAGTTAATGATTTTCCTTTCTTCACTTGTGCCCGCATTAAAGATTGCCTCTGAAAGCCTCTGAAAGCTTTACTCTGCTGGTGGCTTCCACGCACTTCCCAGAGTGATGGATGGAGCTAGCCTCTGATCGCTCCTTTTCATATTGTTCTTGGGCCACACAGGGCCGATACCCCCTCATTAATAAACCTCAATGATTAATTTCCAAACCTCCCTCTTGTGTCCCTTCCCTTGTCGTCTGTAAAGAAAGGCGCCCTCCTAATTAGTGAACACTGATGGAGCGTCTATAATGACCAGGGACAAAGCAGTGCTGGTGCTAAAAAGAAATCCATAAATACTCACTGTGGCTGAAGTCTTTATCTGCAAATGCATGGGATCATTTTAGAATCTTTTATGCTAATAGCCATTTAGCCTTAACAATGTCCGCTGTGTTAATTGCCATAAGAAAAACATATATATGATTAGCACTTCCCTCAAAAACCTGTTTGATGAATATGTGATCAAGCTGACATTTCGCTTTGTTTAATTAATAAGATACCCATTGGCACTCACAGCCTTGAATACGTGGCAGGTATGGATGGATAGATCTATCTGTCTGTCTCTCTATGAAACGAATCTCATTTAGCAACTTTTGTCTCCTGTCAAAAAAAGGACGCTTGAGACTCTTTGCAGCTTGCGTCAAAGCGCAGTTGTTTTATTTTTATTTTTAACCAATCAGTCGCTCTGATTCTTTTAAATAAAGCAGAGGTCACGTGGGAGGAAGGTCGGACTCTTTTAATTTTCAGAAACATGAAGCATTTTTGGGGAAGAGAAGAGATAACATACCACTGAAAATTGCTGTCCTTCTGTCACTTGAAAGCACACTTATATTGAATTTTGTAATCATTTGCCATGAATAACACATGAGTGATTCTGTGTGAAAGACCAGAGCACTTTAATTATAAAATCCCGATGCACACACACTGAATCGGGGATAGATTTGAAAGTATGAAGTGACCTTAAGTTATTCATAAACATCTCAGCTCGAATAAATGCGTTCTGCCAAAACTAACAATGCTTATAGTGCAATGGTGTTACTGCTGGGGCTAATTTAGGAAAAAAGTTAAGCGAACTTTAATTTTGTTTTAAAAACCCTTTGCTTTAATAATATTTTTTATGAATCTGAAACAGCCCTCTGGTTGATGCTGTGTCACGTGTACAAAAAACAGAAAGAAAGAAATGTTGTGTTGCTCTAAAGAAGCATTCATATATATCTCATTACAACTGGATTTTCAGTGGCGATCATTTATATGCATAATAATTTGCAGTTCCTCATAAATAGTGTAAAACTCAAACATGGAGGTCAACAAAGGGTGAAAGCAAATGAGGCACCTTTTCTGAAGAAAAAGCACGAGTTCAAATCCCACAGCTTGTCTATTACTTAGAGACAACCCCAGGTCAAAAATAAAGGAACTTCTATTCTTCACAGATACTGTGCCTGTGCCGGGCTAATGATGGGGAAAATGCACAGCGGAGAAGGCAGTGCAAAGCTGGGCTTTGATGAATCGGGTGATTATGTTCTGAAACACTCCTTTGCTCTACAAACTGCTGTAGCACAAAGTAATCCTGTTTAGATCTCACTGACTAAAAAGACCTGCTTGCCAGCGATGTGTGAATCCCAAAAGTAGAAGCTCTCTCCTCGTCTTGCTTTGGATTATGTAAGGAGTTTTTTTTAGTTTAATCAAGCACTACTATGATGTTGCCATTTATGTAAAGTTAAAACGCCTTATTACTCATTACATTGTGCTTGATATTTGCAAAGTCCCTCTGTGAATTATCAACAGCAGCATCTATATGTTTTTTTGTGCTACAAATGTAGGGCCTGGGATTAAAACTGGGTCATAAAAGTTTATTTTATGACTAGAAAGATTCCTAATGTGTAACTCTCTTTAATTTCCTTGCATTTAATAATATATCTTTAGTTTTAGAGTAAATTTAGTTGGAGTTCTTGTGTTTTAGAAAGTGAACCATTTTTTCATTGTATTTCCAAATGTCTGTTTTGCATGGCACTAAATCATTAGCCTTTTAGCTGAAATGCTGTTATCAAGGATTCATTTGCCATATTGTGATAAGTATTGATTAGGGCCGACCCCTGTAAGTCAAAGTCTTGACGCCTCAATCGAACGCCTCGGATTCTTCATGGCGAGCTTGTCGCTTTGTCTCGACAAGTCTTCAACTAAGTGATCATATTAGCCATTCAGTCTGAACTGACCCATGGAAGAGTTCCTGAAACAACTTATACGAGTCTGACGCCAGAGATGCACTCCATCACACGACAGTGAGAAGTCGATTAACTTCAGAATGTGACTGTAGCTCATAATAACAGCTTTGTTGGGAGAGTGCAGGCTTGTTTATGGATATCACAACTGATGATTGAAGAGTAAAGCTCAAATGTGGTTTGTTCTGACAGCCTGTTCTTGTTATCAGCTGACCCTTTCCCCCTAAGGACCCTGCGTGATGTAGGTCCAGTGTTGTAGCAACCTGAGCATATAAGAACATTACAAGCAGCTGAAGGCAATGTGAAGTGCACGGTGATAGCAATGATCAAGCTACTTTAATCAGCTATAAAGCATCTGGATACAATTTAGTTTCAGTGTAACATGTGTCCAAACGTGTACGGTTTGCTGGAAGGAAAAAAAAAGAAAAACTTTACCACACACCACTTATCAGTGCACACTTGGGCTGAACAGTAAAACTTACCATCGGCAAAATAAATGCTTTAGCAACCAAAAAGAAATATAACTACAAACTGTCAGCACAAACTACAGAATGTTTTACAAACAGCAAATATCGCTATAACATTAGAAACTGCCAAGTCTCGCTCAGATGAGGTGCGAGTTATTTCATAACTGCTGTAAATGTTATCTTTTTCTTTAATATGCACACACTGTTTAAAGTGAAGCTAAATGAGTTTGATTTGAACAGCCAACGGCAACACACGTGCTCCCTGGCTCATTAATCCAACAAAGCTTTACGGCAGCCTGACATTATATGTGGCCTCCTTCAATTCTACTGACAAAATCCCAATTCTGTGGGGAGGCCTATTTTTGATATAGAAAAATATCCCTTTTTCCACAGTTAAAAGGATTTCTTACATATCATTTAACCTAGCTGGATTAACCTGGTAGGATGCTCGGGGCAAATATTTGCACAGTGGTCCCCGTTGACCCCCTTTTGCGCTTCCTTTTTTTGCAGTGTTTACAGCACCCTGTTGTGCAAAATTCCACATTGCACATAGTGACAACTGCAACTGCATAATTTGCCCTGAGATTCAGAAACTAAGCAATATCCCAGCTGGAATAAACACATCCCAGCTCCATGCAGGTTTTATTCGTGTTAGTCAGTTTGTGGTAATTCTGTTAAAACTTAATTTAGCTGAGAACAATTTAAACAACAATAATAACACTCAGGAATAGCTCAGCTAATAACATAGACCTTTTAGTTGTTATTGTACTTTGTTGCAGCAAATTCTCATACAAATATGCAATCAATCAAATTACCAAACATTCACTAGCACTTTAGGGCTCAGGGGCCCCTGGGGTCCTTGTTTTGGATTCCAAATTAAAGAAAGCTCCTTGTATGTTAGTAACTGGCTAAAAGCAAGAGAAAACACCAGCAGCTGGAATAAACATTTTTATTAACTTATAGTTTTAGAAAAAAACTCAACACAAATTCACAAACAATGATTAACATGCACAATTTTAGTATACAAGACAGTACAGTTACTTTTCAATATGAAAATGCCATTCTACATGTCAGTATCTCACAGAGATCAATGATTAATACACCAGTATTAAGGTCAGAGAACACACTATAGAAAAGCAGTAAGGTTGTCTTTGATGGCCATATTTGAAAAAGAAATATATGCAAGCTATATACACTGGACCTGGTGCACTTCTAGCAACAACCACAAAAAACCAAACTGACTGAAATGACTGAATGGATATAAATAGATACGTTGTTGCTCTGTGTTCAATACATTTCAGCCACTGCAATAATCCCTTTATTTACTTTCTTCAGATTGTACTTTGTAGTATTTTTTATAGCACAAGGTCAGAAACAATACTTTAATTTTCTTATGTGAACATGAGCAGACGTTACACATTAGGCTCAACTACGTCTATGTAAATAAAAGGCAGTTTGAGAAACTGCCACATAATTACGTACTGTAAATTAATAACCTTTTAGCCTGCAATCTGGCGATGAGGTTACCTTATTTGGATATTAATGGAAATATTAACACCACTCAGAAACACGCAAGCTGCTTTGAGGCCCGGTCACACCAGAAAACTGCACACCAAATTCATAAAACAGGCATCACAGCTTGACTGGCCAGTTTGTGAATTACTGGACATACTGTGGAGTTAGGACCACGCTCGAGCTAGGGCTCTTAAATCCTTCTGCTTTCTGTCTACTGGGTTATTTATTCCACGCTGTTATCTTGTTCCGAGGATTCACTCAGTGAAGACTTACCAAATGGTAGAAAAGGTTTGGCACTAGATTGGCTCCAGAGGGAGACATATATGATTAAAGACTTGCCTGACAATCAAAGCAGACTAGTGAAGAGCTATGAAAAAAAGGTCAGCACCTCAAAAGTAAAAATCATGTGATATACATGTAAAGTTTATGCAGCAAAATGCATAATATGCAAAAACACGAAATGTGCAAAGGAAAATGCCACGACTCTCACTTTCTTCTTGTACGTGAACTATAATTTCAGATACTTTGGTCCAACTCATTTTCATAGGAGAATATTTTAAATTTTACTTTAGTACATAGCTGCAAACTGTCCATCATATTTAAGTGTTGGAATACAGATAGATGTATCTGTATACTGTACAGCACTTATAGATTAAACAGTATATAGAATTTCACCTGAAATACATCTGGAAAACACCAATATTTCATGGTTAATGCTCTTTTCAACATGAAAATTAATTACTTTTCATTCCAGTCGTTGTGATATTTTTTTAGTTAGCCGGCCGAACCAGGCATTGTCATCGGTTGTGGGTTCTTGGACTATTTTCTCAATTCTTACAAACCATTCCTTGCCTTGGTGGGTGCACATGCCTGCTGAATCCATTTATGCTTTAAATCAGATAAAATCACAAACGTATTTAGCTGGCTCATCCAATTTAGCTCCAACCCGGGGAAAAAAATAGCTAGCTAGATTGCAAACTGCCAGGTCATTAGTACTGTCATAATGGGACATTAAGGACACACAGTTTATGCAAGAGAGAGGATTCGCACCACTGAAGCTCACAGAAACAGATCTTTTGTTGAGCAGGATACACTTAAACATACTGCAGTTAAATAAAAGTTGATAGTGCAGCAGAGTAAATTAGCCAGGCTAGCTCCCCCTATTTGGATTCTTATGCTGTAAGCAATGTCAGCGCCACCAAAAATTCACCCGTGTTTAACTCAAGGCAAGAAAAGTGACTGCACTGATCAAAGCAAGCCTGAACTGCTCTGGAACTGAAATTTCACCGTTTTAAATGCTGGTGTGACCGGGCCTTTCTGCTCTTGGAAAGAAAGATACAGTAGTACTGCTGCTGGAGCACGACAGGGTTTGTTTTGATGTGCAACTCAAAAGAATAAACCAGCTAATCAATTTCAGGTCACTGCTCCAATTCAAAGTCACAATCTACAAGTACACTACAAGCGGAGCAAATACAGTGATTTCTAGTCAAACCAAAAACACAACAACAACAGAAAATAAAAAGAATGTCTTTGAAGTCTTCCGATAGGGAGAAAAGTAGTGGAGGACATCTGAAACATCACTGACTGTAACACAACAAGTGCAATAAGAACACGGCCATCAGTCAATCAAGCAGCTGAATTGTGACGGCTGTAATAATGGGGCAGGAAAATCAATATCCCATTGACTGGTCTGCAGCAGTCTAATCAACAAGCGCGGCGCTTTATGAAACCAGTCAAGGAGCGGATAGGACAGCCTGATTATGTCGGACTTTTTTTACGAGGCCGCTGGGGTCCGCACACCTGCTCAGACATTTAAGTGAGGACATCCAGTCACCTTGCATCAATTCCTTGTGCTTTCATTCGACTTTGAGGTGGGGACTTTAGGGAGGGAGGGGGAGTAAAGAGTGCAAAATGCAGACGATGACAGTCTCTAGCTAATAACCGTACGCAGCCCCGTGTTCGGCAAAGGCACAGTAATGTGTAGCAGTTGGGTTGACTGTATCCTTCCACGTGAACATTGTCAGGACCCCAGCAATCACACCTCTGCTTTTACTTGGGTGGCTTTTGACAGACTCATCCACATGATAAAAAGGCGTGAAAAGTAGCTCCCTCAGCAGAGCAGCAATGTTCCTTTGTTAATGTTCAGCTTGGTATGTGTCCAACCGACAGCGATGAGGTGGGGGTAAAATGACAGCCATGCCTTTTGCTCCATTTCCAGTCAGGGCTCTTTCACCACGGTATTCGCATCAATTATTCTGATACCTTAATAGCCCATAAATTATGCTACGGATGGAGTCATACATTTATTATATCACAGACCATAAATACTGAGACCAGAATTTCCGTCATATATCTCAATCCATTGCGGCTTTCCTAAAGCTTCCAATCCCCTTTTGTCGTAGGTGCTCCGGTGTGTCAATGAAAATTTAATCAACATACCATTTCCGATAATGGGTTCTTCTACATGCCGAGGTTCCTATCCTTTCTAACTAATTTCTGCAGAAAAGAAAAGCAAACAATACCTCTGCTGCAACACGAATCTCTCTTCTAAGCTCTCTGAAGAGGAAAGAAAGAGGAAAAAAAAATTAATATACCTCTACCGAAGGCACTGTTATCCCAAAGTCCACTGTGCACCGGACCAGCTGGTCATCTGGGGTGTAGATGGTACATGTTCTCGATACGATGAACTGATCTAGTATACAGGTCGTCTAAATGTAGAGGAGGAACAGTACACATGGGATCTGCTCGACATTGAAATACCAAACGTTTCTATTCTCTGGAATCTGGGCTTTTTTTTCTGCTAGGCTGAAAATGTGGATAGGTATTTATTATTTAGAGGAGCATGAAACACAGCAAAATGCCACGATCTATCAGAGTACTGGGAGGGGGAACTTAGCTCAGGAGCCTATGGCTCTTGAACAGTCTTAAGTTTATTTTAGTGCACAGGTTAAGTGGGATTTGGACACAGTTGATCAGTTGGCTATTCATCTTTCACACATTTGACAAAACCTTGTAGAACTTTAAGCCTGCAATGGATGTTTTTGTTCGAAAAGGCTGCACAAATACTGGATAAGTGTGGTTTTAATGACTTGTGAGATGATCAAGTATGGATGCAATCTATCGTTATATTATATCAATTTGCTGAGACAATAACTTATTTTTTTCTTATAGGGTAAAACAAGCAGCCTCTGTTACCTACTTTGGTATGGACTATATATGTAAAGTCGGTTTTAAGGCATTAGTATCTCCAAAGATACTAAGATAAGTCATGTAGACATCAGAACTTCTAAAATGAAACCTAAAGCACGGTGGCACTTATGACACTGGAAAAAATACCAAAAGATTTCATGCACGCAAATCATCACATCTCTATCTGATGGTCCTTTAAGAAGAAGTGGCACGGTCTCTTTAAGAGTTTGGCGCAGTCCGGTCTTTTCCAGCCTTCCCCAGTCCAGCCGCTGAAACCCGGGCCTTGTGCCAGTCCAGTGGAGGGTTAACATAGGACAGGCTGACTGAAGGGATGGAGGGGGAGAGAGGGAGAGCACTCCATCGGCTGTGATTAAAGATCACCAGATGGAGCAGAGCAACGATGAGGACTGCAGAGTGACACAGCGGGCTGAGGTGACTCGCGCCCGAGCCCCGCGCTCCCATACCTGCAACCGAAAACCCACAGAGCAGCTCGTTAAGAACCAGAACTACCTCTCAACTCAAAGGAAGAAAACCCGCACTCTGCTGTGCTATCCTCTAAATTTCTGACAAGTCATCGTAAATCAAAAACCGAGCGTGACACTTTCCTATATCTACATTATTAGTGCCTTTCAACAGGAGAGGCTATCTAAGTATCCCGAGAAGATAAAATTGGTATCATATCAAAAGAGGAGAGCGCCAAATCGAGCTGCCTCACAATTTTGCACGGCAGCGGGATGGGAGCACAGAACTGCTTTATATGCTGCTGCGCTGAGCAGCCAGTCAACAAGGAATAATAACCCAATGGCAGAGATGGATGACACCGTGCACGCATTTCTAAAAAGGTCGCTTTTCTCGCACTGTCTATTACACCTGGTTGGAAAAGGATGCAATGAAGAAAAATTAAATGCTCTCTCTAAATTATGAATTCACCTGTAAGATTTATCAGTGGTTAAAAAAAGGAAAAAACAAGAAACTCACTTAATTTATGGATGTGGATAGGCTCACTTCCCACACCTTCGCCGCCCTCGCTCACGGCTTTGATCTGGATGAGATAGTTGTCGTTGGCTGAGAGGCTGAGCTCAGCAGTGGTTCGGTTGGTCAACACAGTAAGGATGTCATTGTAGCGATGTCTCTTCAGCATCACCTGAGGCAAGGGGGAGTGACTCCGGAAAATGAGCTAATGCAAACACCAACATTATTGTTTCTGGAGATAAATCACAGCTTTG
Source organism: Pundamilia nyererei (assembly GCF_000239375.1). NCBI lineage: Eukaryota > Metazoa > Chordata > Actinopteri > Cichliformes > Cichlidae > Pundamilia > Pundamilia nyererei. The sequence continues at coordinate 1,104,549 of NW_005187422.1, forward strand.
CAAAATAGTGGGACTTACCAAATACCCAGTGACCTTTGACTCTGTCTCCATGGCTACTACAGGGTTCCAGTGCAGCGTAAGTGTGGAGCCAATCATGTTCCATTGTATGTTGAGCGGAGGCCGATCTGGAGCTACAAAAGAAATCAGAAGTAAGTATACAGAGGATATGCTGGTTGCCTTTTTTTTTTTAAAGCATCTTTCTGGAGAAACATTCAAATTCTTGGTTTTTGTTGAATTTCCAATAAAGTCAATAAACTGCACTGTAGACAACACTTAGTGATAATATGAGAAAACTGTTGGTGTCCCAAAACTAATGCTAGTGGAAGGCCAGACTGTACCTATCTCAGAGGCAGTGAGTCATTTAGCTGGAGTCAGGTTAGCCCTAACAAAGGAGAAAATGTTGTTGGAAACTCCTACTGGCAAGCTCTACCTCATCCTGACTGTTCATCCCGTTTTATTTTATCTTTTTTTTTTCTTTTTTCTCAGACACTCTGGGGATTCTTCACATGAGACACAAGGACCGTGTCACAAACTTAACAGAGATTTCGCTGGGTTTAAGTTTAATGCCATTATTTCAAATATTTCTTGGTGCTCGACAGCTTAGCTAGCTGGCTAATAACCCGAGCCATGCAGTAGCAGGACCCTGAGAGAAGTGAGCGTTGTCATAATGTGATATGGCACAGTCGTATCAGGGGCCCAAAGATAAAGTAAAAAGAATATTGGACACACTGCACTTCTTTTACTGACATAAATGTTCCTTATATATTACATTTATCTTTATATTTGAACTGACTTTTCAATTGACTATGAATCGCTGACTCGGGATCCAAGTTTGAATACCACGAGTTAGTTTCATATCCATGGTAGTGGCTAACAATCCTCTCAACTTGCTTGAGGGTAAAAAGAATAAAACAAAATTGCCCAACCCATCAGAAAGTGATTCTTAAAGGAAATCTGCTTGATTTTTCAAATTTGATGTCCTAATGCAAACTGGAAAACTACTCTTTTGTATACTGCTCATCTGATGAGGAGAATACAATTTTCTTTTCTGTTATTTTTATCCCCATGTTATCGATATTTGTGTACTGAATAGAGTTTTTCCTGCTCTTTCCATTCTGAGATTTCCAAAATACATTCACATATTTTTATATATTGTTATAATGCCAGTTCATCTCAGAGGAGCTTATTTATAATAGAAGAGAACTCCAAAGATCAGACAAAGATCTCCTATAAGCAAGCTCTTGGCGAGAGTGGGGACTCCCTACTGTCCACAAGCAGAGACCACCAGCAGAGCCAAGCTCAGAGGGGGACAGCTTTTGGCTATGACCAGTTTCAGAGGTGTAAGGAAAAAACATAAGAGCATACAAAGATAGGAAAAAATAAGCACAAATGTGGTCTAAACCTGCAGGGGCTGTTTAAACAGATTTGCCAAACTAAAGACGACTTCCTGGATTTGTTGCAGGCGTGACGCAGTTAGGGCTACTTCTGTTTGGAAAAAGGAACAGTCTGAGCACTAACAGTAAAGCTGAACAAATGCAACACCCAGCATGGTGAGGACAGTCCAATGCCAAACTGAAGGTTACCATGTAAAGATACTTTCAATGTGCGTCTGGGGATGGACTCACGTGGTTTCTTTGTAGTGCTGTTGATGGGCACGGACTGTGGCCCAGGGCCAGCCGTATTGAAAGCAGCCACAGACAGGTAGTACGCCGTATTTGCTTTCAGCCCTGTGATATTAACCAGCGTGTAATTTCCAGATAAGCGCACTTTGCCAATAGTGTCAGGCTTGGTGTCATCTTCCCAGTACATGACCTGGTAGGAGAAGAAGGGTAAAAAAAAACGTCAGGCTCCCAGGTGCAAAGATTCAAGTGGTGCATTTCATTGCATTATTAAAATTCATAATCCATCGTGAAATCTGAAATGCTGTTTGTATTACAGAAAGGGAGGGGGAGGAGGTGGTGAATAATACATTTTTCACTAGTTGAGTCTCAGCCGCCCTACTTATATACAGAGGGCACTAGAGAGCCATATGATCACTGACCCAGGATCAAAAATTCTGCCTTAAGCCTTTCTAAGTCTAAGGAAAGTGGATCTTAAAGAAAAGAGGTTATGGATAAATCTTGAGAATATTGTTTTTAAAAGAATACTTTAGTTTAGCAAAGCATCAGGTCTGTAAAACTAGATGCAGAGCTAACTTTCCCCCAGGCTTTTAGCCAACACTTAGAGGTGCAGGTGACGCGATATTTGATAAAGCAAACTTGCCACTTGCTGTGGGTCATCTTTAATATTCATGTATCTCGAATTCAGTGACAAGACTTGAGTCAATAAGTGATTAAACTGAAATGTGAAGCCTGTCCTACGGGATACCCCTGTTTTTCAATTGCCCATAAATTGTTGTATTTCCAATTTGTTGACAATTAAAGTCATGTTTAATTAAGATCAGAAATCAAATCTTTTCAGCAGGATTATTAAATCTGAACGTCGACTGAATTTACAAGCCCAACAACATCTCCTTAAAAGCTGAGTGCCTCACACGTGTAGTCCTTGCTTTCCATACTGTTGGTGGCCTATTGAGATTCAGCAGCCCAAATCCACTTCAGAACCACATTTGGAGAATTGAGCTCTGTTCTGAAAGCACAATGTGGCCAGCACTATGGCAACTGCAGAGCTTTGTGCAAGGGGCCAGAGGTGACAGATACTGAAAGAGCACAGGAGGAGGGAGACTAAAAACAGCAAAGCCTTCTTTGCATTCTTGAAGCGATGAGGGATTTTTATTTTCCTCTCATGGGTTCAGTGTTGGGGTGCCAAAGTATTGCGATCACTTTGTGATGGTAACGCATTAAACAAAATCTCTTCTGAGATATATGCAAAGATACCGGAGAATATCATAAGCTAAAGAGAGAGACTCATTTAAAAAAAACAAACAAACAATGGATAAGACGGATAAACAAGGCACCGGGAAATACCCACTTATCATGTTATTTGAAAGGGAAATAAAAAAAGAGAGAAAAGAATATGATTTTGTAGCAGTTCGTACCTCATATCCAAGCACTCTTTCAGGGATGGTGGGAAGAGCTTCCCAGCTCACTTCAATTTGTGCTGCAGACACACTTCTAGCCCTAACCCTCTTAGGAGCCACACTGGGGACTGCAGAAATAGAGCAGAAATGTGGTAAGAATCCCACAGACTCATCCAACACCATCACACACACTAATAGCAATAAGAGGTAAGGCACAAAATAGACCTGTAGTTTCACTGAAAAGCTATTTCCCCCGCTCTCTTTTAATGGGATCTGTGACTGACATAAGGGAAGACTATCTGCCCGGCAAATTCAATTAACAGGATACCTCCCTGACAGTGCGGTGTGGTAAGAGTCTGCTAGGATTTCCTGTAATCTACCAGCACGATAACTAATATCAGGTTGACATTCCCAGCTTGAGAGTGGAAGGAAATAACAGCACTGGAAAAAAAGCAGCTCATTTCATGATTACTATTCAAGGTCATGGTTATAAGGAGGGAGATTATAGCTTATTTAAGCGTCACTCTCTGCCGCCAGGCTGAGAAGTTTGTACCCTACCTTCCTCTGCCGAGTACACGACGGCGATCGAGCTGAAGGGCCCCTCGCCTCGGTTGTTGTATGCCCCCACTTTGACGTCAAAAGGCGAGAAGGGTGGGATGGTGTCATTTCGGAAGACGTAACGCGCCGCGGGTGTGGAGATAACCGCTCGCGTCCACGTGACCGTGCCCACAGGCCTGAAGGCGATGATGTAGCCGAAGCCCTCTCCGTTCTGCAGTTCCTCGGGCACAGGCTGGGAGCAAAACACAAAACTATAGTGATATTAAAACGCATACAGACAAAAAAACAGACAGGCCCGTCTCTGCACTGTGCCTCGACTAAGGGATATCGTGAACAGACACAGCCCCTTTCTCAGCTGCCACCACCTAGAAGCCTCCACAAATGCCTTTTACCTTATCTTTTCTTTTCATATGTGATTGTGGCTAAAGAGCACAGTTCTTTCTAAAGAAAGTGTCCCCATCCCTGCTTTTGGAGGAATAAATGGCACTTGGGGGCTGAGCCAGATGAATGGTGTCTCCTTCTAATGGGGGTCATAAAATTGCTCCTTTCAATTCTGCACAATTAAGCAAAACCATTACCCGGCAATGGAGAGAACAGTAAAATGTGACAGATGACTTACCTCCCATGTTATCACTAATTCAGACTTTGTGCCGCCTCCACCTCCAACATCAGTGGGAGCTGTATCAGGAACTGAGAGGTAAAGCCCAAAGGGGAGCAATTAGAACACAGTTTACAAAGCTCAACGACAAGCCTCGACTTGTAACCTTATGACGAGTATGCCAGCTGCAGATACTTCGCCTTTCATTTTACACCCCACAAATCCCCCACTTTGTGCAAACACAAGCATTGCAGAGAATAGTGACTTACAGACTTTGCCCAAATGTCAGCGTGCATACACCACAAGCCAAGATTTGTAATATTTTGCAAATGACATTTGACTCAACCCACTCCTTTTCAATTCCCACTAGGCTGTTTGTGCACTGCAGCGTGCTGGAAAAAACGACAGTGTAGGTGGAGGAGCACTCAAGCACGTCCTCATAGTATCCTTTCGTAAGTGGAGCCCTGATTTAGTAAGCAGCGTTTGTGTTTGAAGCCCAGGAGTGGTTGAATGCTTGGAATTGAGATTCCTTTTTTTTTCCTACCCAGACTTGATATCCTTCTTTTTTTTGCCATACCTACAACTTTAACTACAATAAAACATTCATTATATATAAACAAAGTTATATGAAAAATATAACTGAAAAATATAAAATGTTATGATTTAGAAAATATTTGAGAGTTTCTGTAACACTTTAAGGCTTTGCATGCTGCTCTACTGAAGCAGAAGATGCATGTTTTAAGCTACGTACGCCAGGTCTGCAAAGGGGCTAAAAAGGGGGCTATTTTCAAGAGACGGGGCAACATAGGATAGAGTAAAATGACAGGCTCATCAAAGAAGCCTTAAAATTGTTAAAGCGTACCTGTTATGCTTATTTGATGCTCTATATTCTTTGACTCTACTAGAGTAGCTTTCCATGATTCCCAGTTCAGACTAGTCCTCCGTTCTTGGTGCCTCAGTTCATCCTCTGTCTGAAATAAGCTGTTTTAGTTCCTTCTACAAAGTGAACTTCTAAAGCGAGTGATTTAGCCTATAAATGCTTCATTTTGAGTGTGAAGGATCCATTTCCAGTTGACACAAAATCTAAGGTCCATAGCCAGATAGTTCTTCTCTATTCTGACCAGGGGCAAACACACAGGACAAGGTCAGACTTTACTCCAATCAGTAGCAAAAATGCAAAATAATATTTAGAAAAAGTTTAAACCTCACAGTGATAACAAAGTGATAATGTGCTTGAAATTCTTGCAATTTAAAAAAAAAAAAAAGCCCAAACTATAACATGTACATAAGTATTCACAGCCTTTAACACATAAAACTGAGCTCAAGAATTGTCTGCAGACCTCCAAGACAGGACTGCACTGAGGCACAGAAACAGTTCTGCAGCACTTTAGGTCCCAATGAGCACAGTGGTCCCCATCATCTGTAAACAGAAAAAGTTTTGAACTAACAGGAGTCTTCCCTGAGTTATCAGGGAGAATGGCCTCAGTCAGGGAGGTGACCAAGAACCCAGTAGTCATTCTGATAAAGTTCCAGCGTTGTACTGTGGAGAGAAGAGAAGCTTCCAGAAGGCCACCTATTTCTGCAGCATTCCACCGATCAGGCCTGTATGGTAGAGTTGCCAGATAGAAGCAACTCCTCGGCAAAGGGCACACCACAGCCTGCCTGGAGTTTGCCAAAAAGCACCTGAAGGACAAAATCCTGTGGTCTGATGAAATGAAGATTGAACTGCTGGTCTGAATGTCAAGCCTCCATGTCTGGGGAAACCAGGGACTGCTCATCACCAGGCCAATGCCAACCCTACAGTGAAGCATGGTGGTGGCAGCATTACTGTGGTCATGTTTTTTATTATGGGGTATTTTGTGTGAATTTAACCAGTGTTGGAATAAGGCAATAACATAACAAAATGTGGAACCACTATAAATACTTGTAAATCGCAAACCTTATGTTCATTTTTACTTGTTTTCAAAACATTTCAAATGGAAACACCATGGAGTTTCTTGGTTTTTCAGAAGAATAAGCTACTTCATTATTTACACCCTGCTAGTACTGGTTTGGAACCCTTTCTGCCTTCAGAACTGCCTTAAGTCTTTGCCTTAATTCATTTCTCAGAGATTTTGGTTCATGTTGACACGATAGCATCACATAGTTGCTCCGGATTTGCTGGCAGCACATTCATGAATGTGAATCTCCTGTTTCACCACATCCCAAAGTATTGGATTGAGATCTGATGACATTTGAGTACTGTGAACTTCCTGTCATGTTCAAGAAATCAGTTTGAGGTAAACAAGGACATGGTCAACAACAAAACTGATGCTGAAACGATGCTCAGTTGTTACTAATGACATCAGGATCTGCCAGAACAACTGTCCCACACCCTATTTTACCAACATCGCCTACACCATTGATGCAAGGAGGGCTGGCTGTTATTTACACCAAACTGACCATACCACTGGAATGCTGCAGCTGAAACTCGGACTCCTCAGACCAGGTAACGCGTTTCCAAACTCCTGTCCAGTTTGGTGGGCCGACAAATTTACAGATGAGCGAATACTATTGGTAATATTACCTATTTGCTTATCTGTTGGTATCATCATTCGCAATAAATTCCCACAAATGAAAATGTAAAAAGTAAAGAAGAGGGGGGTTGAAACACAGTTCATTCTTACTACATACTTTGTCCACTAGAGGGCATTCTGCAACGTCCCTGTTGGCAACACAGCTTTGAAGTGCCACAAAAACATTAACCAGCTGATCCGAGCACTGCAGGGTAATGAGTAAATAAATGACTAACCATAACCAATTAGAGCAGGGCGATATGACCAAAAATATTTATCACGATATACATTTGAAAATTTGCGATAACGATATAACTGACGATATAATTGATACTAGACAAAATACTTTAAAACTCCACAACTTTATTAGTGCAAAAAAAAAAAACATCAATGTATTTTCACTTAAACAAGCAGCTGTTTTTTATGTGCATTAAAGTTATATAAAAATGTAACAGTGCAAATGCAAATTCCTTGCTGACAGTTTAACCAAAGGTGTTTAAGTGTGCCGTATTTTCCAAAAAACACGCTAATAACAACGGCCCGCTAGCATGCTCTACCAAAAATAGTGCTTTGTTGTGTATCTGACGGACGAAAGCTAAACCAGTTCCACACCACTGAAGTTGCAGCATTTTTACAAACCAATTCTGGCACATCCGTTTCATTCAACGATCCGCTTTCACCCTTCTCATTCTCCGTCACCGACATGCTTTTTCCGCCATGTCTGTATGAAAACAAAGGCACTGCGCATATTCTATCGCGATATTTCATTTTCTTATCGTTGCCCAACCTTAACGGTATGATATGACCCAGCCCTAAAACCAATGCTGGTGAAATCTGTTATATATCGAATATATTGGAATATCAGATTTTTTAAATGACCAAATATCGGTATTGATATCCTAAAAAAAAAAACACAACCCTATATTGGTTGGGATCTACTACAGATGGATGTGTGGGGAAACCCAGCAGATCAGCAGTTTCACCTTTCTTCTCCATCCTGATACTTGGGTTAATCTTCAGCAGGTAATCTTTACCATATCTAAAATGCTACAATGCACTGAGTTGCTACTATGTGATTGGGTGATTTGAAGTTTAATTATCAAGCAATTTATCGTTTCTACCTAATGAAGTATGTGGTATTCATTCCTGTGAAATCATCTGTAGCATAGCCGTCACTTTCTTGGACATATTAACTTTAGCTCACTATCACACCATTGCAAGTGTTTTTGTTAAAAAAAAAAAAAAGCACTCCGCCGTCAAGCAAACTGGCAATAACATCAAAAACCGCCAACACAAATAAAATAAGCGTCACTTTTGGAATTGATTTTCCACAGTTCTGTGGTTGTGCTATAATCTCAACTCATTTTTTGCCAAGGAAGACATAGAGTCCCAGAAAGTGAACATTTTAAAGTAAAGCTGATCCATCGGTGCTTATATCTGTTAATGTGTGTAGCTTAAATTTTTTTGATGTACATACTTGCATCCTCCGTCCTGGTCTTGGCTGAGGCTGGGCTAGGCTCGCCAAGACCTACAGCATTGCGTGCCACCACCCTGAACTCGTGCTCCACCCACGCATTCAGACCCACCACCGTGGCTGTCAGCATGTTACCATTGACCACCTCTGGCACTGCAAAGTGGAAATTCAGTTCTTTAATAGAAAAATAATTGAACGATAAACAACTGGACTCCAACTGAATGATGAGCAAATAAATATCCAGGCAAAATAAATACTACAGAAGCCTCTTTTCAGCGTACCTGTGTCTACAGCCTGCCAGCCCACGGTAAAAGGAGTTCGAGCCTGGATGATGTAGCCGGTGATGGGGCTGCCGTTGTCCCTTCCGGGAGTCCAGGATAACTGTGCTGTACTGTCTGTGATTTCCTCCACTGATACCTTGTCCGGAGGACCTGGGGGACCTGCATCAATCAGACAGTGACGAGGGTGAACCCAAGGTGAGCACCCATTTAAAAAAGCCTCCTCTCATCAAGCTCATAAAGACTTGTACACATTGTTACATATCAAGGCCATCACACTCGCTTTAATTAAGGGCTGCGCCCTTGGTGTGTACACGCTTTATGTGTGTGTATGTGTGCGAGTGTGGGATTCTTAAGTGATGAGTTCACCGGCTGTGGAAAGATAAAGTGAATGGGATCGTTTATTAGAAAAGGAAATAGGTGCTTCATGAGGAGGAGACATCAGTAAGTAGAAAAAGGAAAGAATAGAAAAGCGAGTGTTTGCGACTACAACATGCTCAGTCTTTACCATGTTATAGCCGTTTGCTTTGCTGCTCCATTATTCAAATGCTTTCCATGATATTTTGCTGGTGTGTAAATGAGCCAATTACAGTCATTTTCTGTGATAAACATTGCCTTCTCAAAGCACCTGGGACAGCTATTAGAGTTTGTTTAGGGCAGGAATACCAATGTAAATCACCAGAGATACGCTTGTACACGGAGCCAGATACACCAGGCACATATCAACAAAGCTACTTCAGCTACCTCAGAGCGAGCGTGTACACCATTACTGCATTTCAGTAACAAGTACAGTATATATTGTAAACAGGAGCTGACGTTACAGACTGAGACAGACATTTTTGCTTCCCCATCGTGTATCTTTAGCGAGAGCCTCGGGGATGTTTCGCACCCTTCTGTCAAACTTTTTTTGCTTTGAATACTTTTACACACACTCTGTGGTAGCCGTGCTACGGCGCTCACACAAAAGCAACCGAAATCTGGCCCTTCTCTTACCTTTGACGACCAAAATGGCAGAGGTGGACAGGTTTTCCACATCAGTGTCAATAACACAGACATATTTCCCACCGTGGTTCAGCTGGATGTTACGAATCATCAGATCCCCTGATATGCTCTGAAAGAGAGAAATAAGGTTAAGTAAGAGATGTAGCGTTAATTATTCTTCCAGCCTGTGGCTCTGGGATGCTTTTACATTTCATAACATCCAATACAATCACAGCGACTCCGGGCCGCTGATTTTTGCATCTTTCAAACACAAACAACTGACATGGCAGATGTACTCAGAGCAAATAACCCTATTGGCCGTCCTTCAGGCACTATCTAACCAACCGGCCTCCAAACCCCCTGTAAACAACTACCCGCTACACACAGGACACACAAAACAAACACAGTCGAGCTAATTGGCAAAGCAATCCTAATTATTCTCTAATTACACAAGCTCAAGCAAGATATGAGTCTAACTCCCAGTGTAAAGAGTAAATATTATTTTACATGGGCTGCATGCATGTGATGGCCGTGAGGAACATGCAACGAAACACAGCAGCAGATGTTAATTTTCTTATCTGGAAAAGGGGAGTTACTGTGTGTGGCTACATAAAGCAGAATTACCTTAAAAATGAGGTTGTAATTCTGCATTTTTCTTTGTTTTCAAAAAGAATGAAAATCATTCTTTATTCCTAACATCTTCTAGTGCTTTCGACTACAAAGACACCTCTCCTAAAAACAGCTAGCAAGTACGGTGCATAGCTCATTTCTCTGTACTGACAGAATATGTTAGTGATCAGAATAGTTTTTTTTCCAGCATCCGTGAAAGTATTTGTTCATTTTAAAATTCATGTGGGAAAACGCGGCACAAAATTACTCATCAGTCGTACGCAGCGAATCTAAACTGTGCAGCTGATTTAGCTCTTCATAGCTCACTTAAATATTCTTTCAGTGCATTCCAATTAGCCGAGCATTCATCACATCGCAATGAAACAACCCAACCTAAAAGCTATCATGCTACACTTCAGCATGTCTGCGTCATTCAATCATCTTGTAAAGCGAGATTATTAGAGCCCCCTTGCACAGCGTGACACGCACTTGCTACTGTACGGCATCAGATGGGTCTTTGGGGGGGATCAACTGATTGATTGTTTGGGGGTTTTCTGATGGGTGCTCAAAGGCAATAAGAAAAGTATTGAAAGTCAGCAGACTTAATACGCTTTATCCAGGCAACATTACTGCGCTCTCATTTGGACTGCTGATGGGAGTCGGGCCTTTTGAAAGTCACCTCTTGAAGTGGCCTGTCACAAAGCATGTCAGCCAGAGAATAAGAGTGTGCTGCTTTAGAAACTAGTCACCTGGGGGAGAGCCAGGTAAGACTCACTGCAGTCACAGTAGATCTCATCACCTCCAAAGGCTAGTGATCATAGTTCCACTGTGCCGCGACTGGGCATGAACACCCATGGATCTTCACCTCTCTAAGGCAACTGACAAAGCAGAGCTGAGCCGAATGGCACTTCTATGCGCCCAAGGGATAAAGTGACTATCTTTCTTGCTCTTTTTTTCTCTTTTACCCTTCCTTTCATCTTCTCTCCTCTTCCCTGACAGTTTTGAAGCGCCATGCCTGATTCTCCTTCCAATGTCAGCCGCCACCTGGCCGACCCGAGAGCTTGCGATGCGTCGCGGGCTTCCTGCCTTGGCAGGAAGGAAGTGATGAGGCAGATTTGCTTTAATTATGTTAATTAATTCATCAGAAGCTGTTGAGCAGGGGGTTGGTAATCTCTCTGGACAGGGGAAACAGACTCTGTGAAAACTATCTCTCATTAAATGCCTATGCACAGTTCAATGTCATTAGTAATTGCCATTTGCTTTCATGAAGAAACGAGTGCGCCGTGTCCACAAAACCGTGAGCGTATTGAGATACGACGTCAACTATTACCACATGAATGGCAGTGATCAGACTCTAAAACCTCGGATGATAAGCGGCGGTATGTGAAGCAAAAAGAGTGTGCATAGCAATTTGAAACTGACAAGCTTTGAACAATTAACTTTGCCCTTCATCAAAAGGAACAAATATTCAACAAAAAAATAATAAAAAGGCATCACTTATCAATATTTCAAGGCATATGGATTTCAAATGAACATTTACTGGTGCCAGGCCTGCCCTTGGTGAATGCCAGCCAGCTCATTACTTAATTATTTCGGGACTCTAGATTCATAAATAGGTATGCAAATTCAATTACAGCGCAGGGAGATGATAAGAAAATGTTCTCCCTTGAGGTACAGGAATTAGAAGTTGAAGGGATGAAAAGTATAAAGACTTTATTAACGAGGGCCCTCTGTAAGACTAAAATGGCATTTCACTGATATATTTTTAGAGGTGTAACACATGGCAGCCCGCACAGGCAATTCAAAAGGTAAGGATCCCAATTACAGAGCTGATACCGCCATTCAGATACTGCGGTATCTGTAACTGATATCGCTACCTTTTTGAAATTCTGTCCACAACTGACCACAGAGAAACCTTCAAATCTTCACCTAAATCTCTTCGTTTGAGTATTATTAGGGTTTATGAAGCCCTCAGCCGGGCTGTGGAGCATACCCTTGCGCGTTACACACTGTGTCCCAATTAATCCCAGAGTAGCCAGAAAGTATCTGAGTTTAATGCTCGACATGACTCACCCCACCCACTCTTTCAAAATGATCGCTGTCTCGCTGGAAGTCGATGAGCTGGCCGTTGAATGCCCACGAGAAAGAGACATCCAGAGCTGGATCGGAGGCAATCTGGCAGGGTAACACGATGCTCTCGCCAACAATAATCTCCATGTTAGTAGGCCTCATGGTGATTCTGGTGGGCTCTGGCCAGACAACAGATGACAGCACAAGCATGATAATATCTCTGCCACTGAAACCTCTAACACCACCATGACCCCTGCAACTGCCATTTCACTCCAATTCGCAGCTAAACCGAGCAACAGTCATTAAATTACCCATGAATGTGGCTTTTTTTCTGATTTTAATAAGCACTTAAATTCCAAGCTTGTCCATTAGTAACATTTAATGACTCTGCGGGTTCACATTTTATCTCCCTAGATCAATTTGGACGAAAAAAAAAAAAGTTGTTTGAAACAGGATTACTGAGATGGGAGCACATTCTTACTGGTGACTGTGGTGGATTGGGGGCCTCAGAATATGTTGACAAAAGGTCAGAGTAATTAAATTTCATGACATTAAATGGTTCAGCTGTCAGAGTATGAGAAGAATAGAAAGTAATGAGAAAAAAAAGTTGCACACACAACAGATTAAAAATAGGGGACTACATGAATGTTTTATGTCATTGCACTCATAAATAATGACCTTTAACTAAATCAGTGATAAGCATTTGTTGCTTACTTAACTGTTATTTTAGCTGCTATTTACCAGGCCCATTAATTTTACAATATCCTTGCTTGATAACACACGCAATAAGCTGAAAGAAACAAATACATAAAAATAAGGACAAGAAAGAGCTGACTTTTATTTTGGAAATACTTCAAGGAAACGTATTTGCTAATAAGAAAATTTCAAAAATACCGTATAGTTGATAAAGTCTTATCAACTATACGGTATTTGAAGTTACTTTAACATAAACAATCAAATCAAATTTAGCATATAAGAGCAGAAAACGCGCCATAGTACAGTATAACATCAGCCCTGGATTCTGCCCTGCCTGGTTTTGTTGTGGTCTTACCAAACTCACTGATTCACCATTCAGTCCTTCTCTGAATAGAAATCTTGACAATGCCTGCTGCCTTAAAAATATCAATGAGTGCATATTTCATAGAATTTCAGTTAGAAGAGCTGAAAGACGAGACTGATCGTCACAACTTCTGCCAGCAGTTACAGGATTTTTTGGCTCAGCACTTCATGGCATGTGTTTGAGTACACGTGTGTGGCAAGATCATGACCCATCAAAATCCAACAGTTAAAGTTTTTAGCCATGTTCTTGGTCCAAACAAGTGTCCAGATGGTTGCTGTAACTCAATCTTTCCTAGCACAATGCTGCATTGCAGCA
>NW_005187422.1:1118152-1145243 GCF_000239375.1 Pundamilia nyererei
AGCACAAGCCTTGAGAGGCAAATCAAAGTTCTTGAATGGGAAGCGTGTCAGGTGTGATGACAAAGAAGGGATGGAGCAGACAGTGAAAAGGTTAATTAACTGAGAGCGATTCGACTTTTAGGCTAGACTTACCAGTGACAATCAGTCTTCCTGTTGTGCTTGCCGTCCCAAACCGATTCTTAGCGATACACGTGTAGCTAGCTGCATCCCGTTTGGTTACATTGGCAATCTTTAATGTTCCATCTGGAAGCAAAGCAATCCTGAGAAGAGAGCGGCTTTTTACTGTATTTGGTAAGATAGCAATTGTAAAGTAGGACTACAGTGTTCAGCTCTGTTTTGGATTTGTATATAGTAATGACGTTTCCATCTATCGCCATGTATATAATAAAATTCTCAAAGATTTGTCAAATAACTCAGATTTAAAGACTTTAAATCGATGAGGTCAGTGTGAAACCCCTATCATGCTGAAAGGTCACCAACTAGCTAGATATTAAAAAAATAACATGCAAAGCCCCCCACTTTAAACAGTTTTATTATATTATTTCCACTAGCTGGGTCATTAGAAATCTGTAGTTATTTAGAAGATGTCTATCTCCAAACATGTATAAATCAAGGCATGAGCTAAACATAAGCTTATATAGAAATCAGATGGTTGTAACAATTTTTCAACTGATGTGGTATTCAATGAGAAAATGTGTGCAAAATTCATTTTCTAAACACTGCTCCAATTTACAGCGTGACTGCATATGTGAGTAAACATTTCCCTTCCAGTGTCTGCATACATCCAGTCTTGAAAGAGTACGTGGGCTTCACATATGCTAAATGTCAGTCAGCTTGGGAATTCTACCAATTTTCCGCCGCTATAGATGCAGCTTCCCATCTGGAGCCGACTAAAGAGGCTCGGTGCTGTTTTGACAAGACGCCTTGCTCGTATTGTTCTTTTTCAGACCTCCTCTTCAATAGGCAGCATGGGAGCGATTCAAACGGCATTTCTTTCCTGTACTGGGATGCCTGCGTTTGACTTTGTATTGAGTTTGTATTCAGTCTGTCTGTTGTGTGTGAGTGTTCCAAAGTCTTGATGTACGTACGATAACTTACAGGAGGTTTTAGAAACTATCTGAGCTTTTTGATTCTTTTGCCTATCGAGATGACAAAAAGCCTGAAACGTGACATGCTTTTGGAATTCTCTACCTTTAAATGCTTCTTTATTGTGAAACGTTCCGGTTTATCCAATAAAAAATCCAACAGAGAAGGGCACCAAACTAAATGAAGCACCACTTTATACCCCCTGAAAGCGACGCTTGATGTTGGCTCATTGTCTTTGTGCCTGTGTTCTGAGTTATTTTTTGTCTATTGAGACTGCTCTCCGATCTCCATCAAAGCTTTCGTCTCTGCTGTTTGGTGATTGCATCAATCAAGCCCTTGTAACTCTTTGTCTGTCATGATAAAACAGATAATTACAGGTGCAGTAGCTTCATTCTTACTTTTGAGTTCCTTCCTCAGTTTACAAGATGAGCGGGAACTCCATTTACTACTCTTTTATCTTCTTAAATATTTAACACAGTGTTGATATGACCACCTAGCATCGTCAGTCTTCACACCGAGCTATTTGCACACAAGGGGGCACGCAGTATATTAGCTATCTGCAATTTTCCTGGTGGGCGCCCTCTCGTTCTTCTCATTAGCCTTTCCTTCTATGCATCTCCGCAAATGCCAAACACTCTATTGAAACAAGTCAGCTTGCAGTGAATGCGAATGAAAGCTGCCAGTAATATACACTTGGATTTTTATCCTACCTTTCAGTTCTCTGCAGGATTTCATTCCCTTTCTTCCACAAGCTAATTGCTGGGGGTGAGGCCTGAGGCTTGCATTCAAGAGTGACTTCGCTGCCTGAGCGAGCTTTTAGCAAGGCCCTTAGCGGACTTTTGGAGAAAGTAGGAGGTGAAGCTGCATGTAGGGGAACAGAGAAAGGTGTGAGATTAAAAAATATATATATGGGCAACCTGAACCTTTGCAGATCAACCGTGCTGTACTGAGATAAACTCTCCTTCAGCTTTCAGAGAAAGCAGCCTGAAATCTCAGCACAAAAGCCTACTGGTCTCAAAGCTCGCCATAGTCATCCCACCCTTCAGCTGCACATCCTTGAATACACCATTCACCTCAAGCATGTCATAAACTATTGTCTGCACTCATCAGTTTTTTGTTAGCCATTGTTAGGACACTCAAGTGTCATCACATGTATCAAGAGAGTTGAATTTCTTATTGAGCCAGTCAGATGGAAGTCATCAAAGCTTTGCAAATAAATCAATACCCTGTCTACATGAGAAGGCATGCACAATGCCACAAAACAATGCATTTGTAGTATCCAAATCAATACGTGAAATGACTGAAAGTAAAACGAGACACTCTATCAGATTCACATTTTTGCTGGCAAAGCCCATGGTGACATCAAATGCGTGCACAGACTGATTGCAGAGGTACGTTATAGCAGGCTGCTGGTTTTTATCTTAGGAGATGATCAAACGCATAGACAGATAAGCAGGATAAAAGCAGGAGGAGGGAGGCGATCTTACCTAACACCATTAGCTGGGCACTGGAATAAATAATTCCATGTTTGTTTTCAGCCACACACTGATACATCCCAGAATCGGAACGGTTTAACGAAGATATAGAAAGGGCCCCGTTTTCAATTTGTCCACGGCCCTGTGGAGGAAAGAGAAAGAGTCCTGCATATCCATCGCAAGGCCAGCCTATTATATCCAAAGGCACAACAGCAATTACTGCAACTCTGCATTTTATTAATCCTTTATTTATCCAGGTAAAAAATCTCATTGAGATTAAAAATCTCATTTCCAAGAGAGACCTGGCACATGCATATGGTAAGCTTGACATAGATGAGGAAGTGCAATGGTGAAAACTATTTATCTGCTTCTTAAACACACCGAACAGAAAAATTGTTAACATAACTTATATTTCATGACCTTTCACGATGATGATGATGATGATGACAGATCACATCATTTTTAACAGATAAAGTTGTCTCGGTGCTGCGTGGGGAGGGGATCGATGCTTTCTAAAGCATAGTCTGGCTTTAGAATAGCTAACGTCTGCATTAGCATACATTAGCTAACGTACCCATTAGCATACATTACTTATATACACACAGCATATTAACATTATTGCATTTACAATTTCTGGTACAGACCAGCTCAATTTTTTGTTGTTAATTGGAAACTATTTAGAAACTAAGAAATTTTAGCCAGAAAAGAAAGAAATGTAACATATCTCCATACATCAGCCATCACTTGCTCCCCATTCTTCAGCCAGCTGTAGGATGGTTTAGGCTTTCCATTGGCCTTACATTCCCAGAAGAGGTTTCCCTCTATGGAAAGAGCTGTGTCCGCCATCGTCTGGAGCCAGTGAGGTTTAGCTTGGAATAAATAAAAAGGTTACCTATTCAAACATGCGTTTTAATTATAGAAGCACTGGATTAGTAAAGAATTGCATCAGGAATCATACAACCATAAAAGCAGCCTGGCATTAAAGCTTAAATTTAAATCAAATTTTAAACTTTACAAGTGGATTACCAGCATAATGAGAAACACGGGATGTTAAACAGATCTGAATATTAACTGGAAATGAATTTAAAGCCCCTGGAATAATAGCCATTTGTCATTTCTACCCTTAGCTTGTTCTGAAATTTCAACAACATTAAGCCTCAAACATCCGCAGAAAAAGGTTTTATGTCGAGCAAATGGGATTCAAGCTGCTGGCCATCTGCATGTTTTCTGGACAACTGTGGATATATATGTTCCATTTGTCCCTCCACCTCACTGTCATTCGATTTGAAACGGCTCACTTACCGTGGAATGAAATACGGCCCCGTGCAGCATTTTTGCCTCTGCGATTCTCCGCCATGCACTCGTACGTCCCCGCATCCTCCTGCTGGAAATTAGGGATTTCCAGGACGGCATTTGAATTCTTCATTTTGACTTTGCTGGGGAAAGGGACGCCGCTCGTTCTCCTCCAGCTTATTTCTGGGACGGGGCTGTAAAAGAGAAACAAGAAGTTCCCAGGATTGTAACTGTCACTCGCTCTGATCAAAGTGTGATTAAGGACAGAAGGAAAAGTAGTTGTTAGAAAAAGTAAAAGCTTTGTGAATTCTCGTTCCCTGCAAATCAATCCGTGATTGCCAAGCTGTCGGATGCTCTTAAAAGAACTCTTACTTCTGCTCCCTTGTCTTTTTCATGCGTTCCTATGGATTGATGAATCTGAGGATGAGTAATGCTAACGCTTGTGCATTCTTAAATCGTCTTGAGTAGCTGTAATTCATGCATGAATGCGTGTACCGTTTGTGTCACAGGCATACAGTGACTTACTTTCCCAAAGCGAAGCATTCCAGTTTCACCGCTGATTCTTTCGCTGCTGGAACTGAATCGGGAAAATGGACTTCTATTTTGGGTTCATATTCACCCATTACTCCTACAAAAGGGAGACAATAGATGACAAGCTTTTTACATCAGTGATTAACAGCAGACTCACACGCACCGTGAATCAGGCAGAGAGAGAGCAATAACACAGCGGGGCAGCTAATGCAAAAGTTATGCATATGAATACAAAGTGACCAGTGAAGGCATTGTAAAAGAGGGGGGAGGGGGGGGATTAAGAGGGGGGCTATAAAAGGACTTATTTAGCAGAGATTGATAACATTTGGCTATGTGACTTCATTCAGGAGTTTTTTTACATTCACATCACCGGGACAGGTCAGTGACTTCTTGCAGAGAGAGTAGCCTGCCCTTTATTATTAGCAATCACAACCTGGCAGTCTCTAAGTAAAAGCTGATTTGGGGTCCTCTTCATGTTTTCAGATTAAAAGTCAGAAAAGACTGTGATAAAGCTGACGCACTCTCAGGAAAACATGCAAAATACGCAACTGCATCTTCCTCTGTACTTAGAATATATTTGTGGCATTTTGATAATAACACAACCTAAGAAGCCAGCTCATAAAAGCTTTGTGCTGCAGCTGGAATACAAAATGAAATTAGTGGCTTTTATGTAACTCTGTGCCACATTGTAAAAAGACAAGCTTTGGAATTCGTGTCTTTACTAATGGTTAACAACTCATCTGTTGCTGTCTTACGGCTCAGTTTTAGGCTGGTAATAATCCCTTTTGCTGTCCTTTCGATTTTTCTTGTTTGTAATAATGCACTTGTAATTGTTTGACAGTCACAGCTTTCTCATTTTATGTCATCAAAGCTTGTAAACAAATATTAATAGCATTAATAATTCATAAATGTTCCACATTCTTCAGCTGGAGGAGGATAAACACCAGCCAAATGGACTTTTCACAACCCAGCTATTATCTGTTGAGTGCGAAGCAGGTCCTACCACCTTGCTGGAGTACGATCAATTACCTGCTTTTATAATGAAATTAAAATTTGGAACTTAAATTATAACCTAGATCTTAACGAGCTGAAATCATGATGAATCCGGGAATGCAGACTTCAGGCAGAGAAGTCTGACAACAGATTAAAGCTGCATGGCATATGAGCATAAAGATGAAAGCCTGATTTTAGTGTTTACCATCGCTTCTGAGGACCAGTGGTGTGGGAGAGCTGAGGATCTTCTCCCTTGTGACAGTGTTGTTAACCACACAGGTGTAGTTGCCCACATCTGAGCGCTCCACTTTGGCGATGTACAGGCTTCCTGTCTCTTGAGAGATGAATCTCCGACTGTCTTGTTGGACAAAGTGAGGGTATTCATTGAAGATCCACGCAAATGTCAGCTCTAGAAAAGAAAGGAAGACAGTTGAACTATGCAGCAGCGGTCCACTTTCACACCTCGGCTGATTTCACACGTGTTAGTCGCATTGGCCCCCGCTGGAACAGCTGTATCAAAAGAACTCGGCTACGGCCTTAAAATGTGAGCGTATCATGTCATTTTCCTTCCCTTATCTCAGTTTCCTTGGGAGGAGATACCAAGACTGGGTGACTGTAGCAGCTATCAGTGCAGAAAAAAAAAGGGAGAGCTAAGGAAAGGGAGCGAAACAAAATGGATTACAGCGCGTCAGTGACCCTCCCCTGGCACATGGCCTCCATTCCCTGGGTCCCTGAGCGCCTTAGTTCAGGGGTGGCACAGGCAAGTCAATGGTTGGATTGAGGGATGGATGGATTGGCACAAATATATGTTGTCATGCCCCTTTTCAAATGGTAAGTCTACCATAAGAAAGGAGAGACTTTCCGTGATGAATTACTGTGGCATTTTCTCAAAGAAAACACTGCAAAGACTTTCAAGAGTTAGGAGATGCTCTGTGTAATCAGCCACTTCAAAGGTAGTGGGCTCAGAGTCAAAAGGTGTACACAATGACTGTCAATCGCCCTGAGGGGGGAGCCCATAGATGGGATTGAGCGTCCGAGCTGGGTGCAGCGATGCAGATACAAAGCTGCCTCTGATTAGGCAAAAGCGGCAGCATAGTCAGCATAACCTGGAGCTGAACTATGTGTCTATAACGGGCAGTAATATCATTTTGCCAAGCAATTCTTTGTTAAGCGACAAAGAAAATACAACACAAGTGGTTTTACAGTACATGGAAGATAAAAGTGCCAAAAAAAAGCCCTTGGAGTAAACAAATGTCTAAGGTGGAGTACAATAACATCTGCTTGCAATGGTACTGTATTTAATTTTTCATAAATGGATGTTGGGATAATGCATACGGAGGGGGAGGAAAAAGCTTGTGCAGAATTCAAAGCCAATGAAGTGTAATGAAAACTAAAGGGAATGCCTCTTACTGTAGGCGTCAGATAAAGTTCAAGGTTACGTGGCACATCATCGCTTTCAAATTTTAAAAAGGAAAAGAGGGTGGAGAGAGGGGACAGCAGCGAGAGAGGGAGCCAGGAAGAGAGCAAAAGGGGAAAGAGGTAAGGAAGAAAAACAGGGACAACAGCCTTGCACAGCTTTACTTTCATTCACTTCGGAAAATGCAGGAAAACACAGCTGTGATACGGTTACAACAGCCAACTGCATATAAACCTGTGTCAAAGAGAAAAGCTGTCAAACTGTATTTCACAGAGTACTTTGACCCATTATCCCAAAGACCAGCTGTACAATGCTGTGCTACAAACTGCTCGCTTGTGAAGGAAATTGGTTGTTCCACTGTGCAAGCTATTGTATCAAGAGGGTGACAAGCTAGGCAGCAGCCATTGTGTTTTTTTTTTTAGTTTTCCGCAGACACTCAGAGCAGTCGGGCTGAGCAGCCCGTGTCTTTATCTCGTCTATTTGTAGCCTCTGCTTTATCAAATGCAATTTTAGACTCTCACTTGAACAATTAAAGCATCTTTTTTCTTGAATGTGTGGAGGTGCTTGAATATAAGGCTAACAGCCAACAGTGCTATGTTCGTTATTTTAGCCTAAATACTGTAAATAGTGTGAAGACAGAAGCCTGGCTCTGTGTGAAAACAAAACAAAGCAAACACCTCTTAGCTCCTCTGAAGCTCGCTAATTAGCATATTTATTTCTGTAAAGCTCAAGTGCAAAAAAAAAAAGAGAAATTGTGGTTTTATGGAGGTTATCATTCTGGCACCCTACCTCCTTTATAACCACAACATTTTATACAGACTAAGCAAATCATTATACTGTGGTAATGAGCTGCTTCAGAGGTGCCGTGGCCCAAATATTGTCATTTTTAGCCATCACCAAGCTAATTTCTTTCCTGTTTCCAGCTTTGTTTGAAGCTAGGCTAGCTACTTGCTGGCTTTAGCCTCACACAAGCAAGAAAAAGTATATTTATTTCCTAATTTAACTCTCAATGAAGTAAATAAATATCTTTCTAATTTGAGAAACATGGCTTTAATTAAAAAAAAGAATCTGAATGAAGTGGAAAGAAAAGCACCCAAGTGCGGATGGCTTATAGGTGTTCTCAATAAACAACATTAAGATGATTACTAAGAGCATGTGCACACATTAATGGGTGTAAAACTGGATTACGTTTAAGAAAAGGCAGTAATTATTCATCAAAGTTTGCAGTTTGCACTCAGTGGAGGTAATTCTTATGAGCTGTGTTTAAATAACAACAACATATAGCAAACTTACCTCCAGAATGTGGCGGTGGTCCACATAAAAGAACCACTCCTTGGCCTTCACGCACATTGACAGCACTCCTCACTGATTGAGTTTTGAAGTTATCCAGGTCTGATGAGACAGAAAACATTGAAACAGAAGTAGGTGGCGGTTTAAAAGAATTTGACTGACAGTCAGATTGACCAAAAAGTGTGATTCAAAGATTTTCTATATCCATGAGGGTTACTTTTAAAGAGATAGTTTTGAAAACGGGGGGCATACTTCTCCCCAAACTCCCTTCACAGAATCACTGAGCCATGTTTTTGATGCTACATTTTGAAGATTGGGACTTTATAGGGCATCATTGATTGCCCTGGGACACCTCATGACAGCCTCCAATACTTTCAAAGGCATCTGGTGTGCTGATGAAATAGACAAACCTGACTCTGTGACGTTTACCC
Organism: Pundamilia nyererei; assembly: GCF_000239375.1. Taxonomy (NCBI): domain Eukaryota; kingdom Metazoa; phylum Chordata; class Actinopteri; order Cichliformes; family Cichlidae; genus Pundamilia; species Pundamilia nyererei. The sequence goes on from NW_005187422.1 coordinate 1,126,669, forward strand.
TGCAACGCTGCACTTTAGGAAGAGATTAGGCTGAAATAAGATAAAACGAGCAGGGGAAAGAAGAAAATACTGTGCACAGACTGAACAAACACTGGTGAGCGCGCATGACAAATGACAGTTTGCAGTGCCAGCAGCAATAAGTAACATCATTATTAAATGTGGTGTAATCTTGCACTTAAAAGCATTAGCTTCCCCATCAATACTCTCAGCACAATCTATCCCCTTGCAAATGAATGAGCAGTTGCTGGCAGACAAAAACTAAACCTGGGATGATAAACCACCCCTGGATTCATGACTGATGGAGGGAAGCTGCTGCAGTCCGCTCTGTACTCTGTCTGCACCCTCTGGCTAACAGCCTGGAGTAAGCCTTCCAAACACAAACAAAAGAAAGTCAGTGTGACCGATAAGGGAAATTAGGAGAAGGAAGATTATGGAGAGAAGTGGGACAGAGTGTTGGTAAGATTAATGAGCGGCTCTCTGATGACCGCAGTGAAATCAAACAGAGCCAAGTCACGGCAGGACACTTAGAAGGCCACAGGAGGAGATGGCTGACTTGAAATACAGACAGAGGCATCCTGATCTCACTAGGTTGTCTTTAGAAGAAATGTCAATAAGAGAGTCGATCTTCAAATGACATTTAGGATTCTCAGGAACCGTGTTGGAGCAAGAAACGTACAGTGCTACGTACTGATCAAATCTTTGGTAGATGTGCACTAAAACATTTATATAATGAATACGGACCTAGAATGTTTAATTCAACAAACGCATGGATTTTTCCCCCCCACAGTTGTGGCCAATTTCTGGATTATTTCTTCACAAATTAAGCAGGTAAAAGGACTAGAGCTGATTCCAAATGTGGCAATTACATTTGGAAGCTTTTTCTGTGAAACCGCATGTGGTCAAAGGAGCATGCAATTGGAAAAAAAGGACCATCCTCAGGCTTTACAAACAAAGTGAATACATCAGAGAGATAGTGGGAACATTAGGGGGAGGCCAAATTAACAGTTTGGGACATTCCGAGAGAAAAGAATGAGTTCATCAACATAAAAAGGCCTGGATGTCTGCTGAAAACAACCGCAGGATCCTTTCCATGGCGAAAAGCCCCTTCACTATTCAGCTCAGGAGGTTGGTGTTTCTCTTCCAATTCAATCATAAAACCAAGACTTTGTGAGAGAAAACACAAAAGTGATGAGTAAAATACTGATCGGTCTCAAAAATTAAAAGGCCTGATTGGATCTTACCAAATCAGCTGAAACTAAGATCAGCCGAAACTAAGATCAGCCTTTATCAAAATAAGGTAGGTAAAAACTGTGAAGACCATCCCGAGCACACAACATCCTGTGTAAAACACAGCAAGGGCAGTGTGATGCAAAGACACTGTTCTCACTGACAGAAGACAGAAGCAGCTGGATTCATTCTGAAGTGAACAGTTCTGCTCTTACAGCTCAGATTCACATAAATGCAGCAAAATATTTAGAGACTCAAAACCAACTCAGGAGTGTCTGAAGCCAAATAAGTGCAGTTATGCAATGTCTGAGCCAATCACCTGTCCCCAGTCTTATTGAGTTGCTTATCACTTGCTGAAGATGAAATTTTAAGTTAGGCCCACAAAGTAGCATCTGAAGATGTGTGAAAAAAGTGAAAAGCATTAATCAGAAATTCATTCTTCCTTAGCTACTGGTGAGAGGCAGGGTACGTGCCTCTTACCAGTAGCAAAGTATTACAAATGAGCATCAACTACAACTACATTAGACACCTGAAAATATGCACATATTGGAAAGTGCAACTGTAACCACTAAACAAAAAGAACAAAAATTGTGGCAAGGTTCAGACATTTATGGATGCAACGGCTCAACAAGCCTGGCAACAGCTGTTTATAATAATAATGGCAGGACCTTTAGAAGCAGGGGAAGGTGAATCAGAGGTTTACTAATAATTACTTAGTGAAAGAGAAACAGATGGCGCCTCTTCTTACAAAACTGCACAGAGACGGGTGAAGATGAAGCTGGACTCGGTGCTGGAGGGGATGTGCTTCTTTCTTTGCTGGGAAAAAGAATAATGGGCTTCACTGGAGTGAACTGACCACACACTGTAACTCTGAAAGCTAAAGGCCAAACTCACTGTAGCTTCAGTGATTCCTTTGTAAGCAGAATCAGTCTTTGCCATACGAGAATGGCTTGCCTAGAGATTACAGAGTGACCATTACAGCTCGACGATGATTGGTCTGGGCAACGGCGGCGCCATAGAGACATTCCCTGTTATATATTGTGTCCTACTGAGCTCTTGAGTAAGCTCCTTTACCTGCTACTCAGGCACTACAGCACTGGTCTCTAAGCATATGACGTACTATTTTTCCAAAGCTTCTGGTAAACTTGTACCCAGTAACACAATTTCTATCTCTGTCTGCACCAGCATTGCTTTAAAAAACGTCTGACAAGGAAAGAAACATGACAATGTGACAAGTTGTAAAGAAGCCAGCAGTTTATTCTGACTGTTTAAATAATAGGAACAGCTGTGTCACATTCTGACTGTCAGGAGAGAATCAAGCAATGGTCAGTGAGTCTTGTATGCCAATTTTCACAGCGTGACTCTTTCTTAGCCCCTGTGAATGTATGTAATGCGTAAAAAATCAACTCTGCAGAAAAATAAAATCTATCCTATCATCAAACGTAAGGAGCTTGTATTATTTTTTAAGCCACAGCTCTTCCAAAGACTGAAACAGGAAAATAACTGCTGCAGATCCCCTTCTGCTAATATGTAATTCATGAAATACAGATATAAAGAGACAATGGTAATTCAAACCACTGGGTTTGAGACCTGTGTGATCATATAAGTGGCCTTTTTTTTTTCTGAATTCCCAGATCTCATAAATGAGTTTGACCTTGGTTGTATGAAAGCAGACTTTTTAAATCACAGTATTTTAAATTAATTTGGAACATTTTTTTACATTGTAAAAATGAGCCGTGGGAGGATATGCTTACAGTGGTTGCAGCTGAATTGTGAAGGCTAAGCAAAGCAAAAGAAAGCACGACATTTCTATCTTAGGGCAGTAGCCTCATTACATGGAAAAACTGAATATCAGCCTTGCTGATCTTCTAGACCTCCCTCACTGTGCATTAGGCAAGACAATAAATGTCAAGCAGTTCTCCTCTTCACCCAGTCCCCACGAGTGAGATTCATTACTGAGCTGTAGGGATAATGGCAGTCCATCTCCTGAGAGGAAGTGAAAGGCTCTCTATCCTTGGGACATGATCAATAGTCAGGAGGCCTGATCAAGAGAGGAGAGGTGCCTCTACACTGCCTGTCTGGAAGGTGGGACCACAACCAACAGCATCACTTCTCAGCCCCTTTTGTCTTCGCAGGCTGCTATAGCAGCAGTCCTGCTACTGTCTGATCCACTTACAGTCTTCTGCGCATATTACACATAAAGAAGTAGCTGGTGATTGCATAGACACAAAGACCTCTTAAGCGTTAGTTGTGTTTGTCCGCTTTAAAGTCTGTATCACTGAGGCTTGCACTTGGTGAAATATGAGGCAGTTTGGATGGAGCATAGATGCTGTCAGAGCTGGAACCGCTAATGAGAATCAATGGAGTTCAGAAGCAGTCAGAAGCTTCCTCACCCACTGTGTTTGTTGTATCTGACATTTCATTCGATTACCATTTCCCCTCTTGAAAATCTATTCCCAGGCAATCTAAATGAGAAATCGTAATAGTAAATGAAAAAAAAAGAAGGAAGGCCTGGGCTGCAAGCATATTACCCTCATGTCAGGCTGTCAGACAGCAGATACAAAGAGATGCTAGAATGTCATAAGTGTGTCAGAACCATGCCAGGAATGTGTTAGCAATTGTAGGATCACTTACATGCAAATTGAAGGCTGGCTCTGCGGCTGAGTATGGACCCCCACGTGTTGAAAGCTGTGCACTGGTACACCCCGGTGTCTTGGTCCTTGTCCAGGTTGCTAATGATCAGGCTGCCCCCAGACATGTGACGCCGGTAGTCATTCCCAAGATCAATGAGTGTTCCGTTTAGTGACCATCTGGAAAAACGCAAACACAATCAGTAGCTGAGCCCCCTGGAGATGAACACTCGCAGCGTTTATCGATTTGATCAGTCCGCCCACATCATGCTGCGAGGATAAAAGGTGAGCAATAAGACCAGGGCCCTGTATTATTAATGCAGAAATGCGAACAGCTTTTGCAGCGAGTTAGGAACAAAGAAAGCATTTCTTGTCACTTTAGACTTCAGTAGACTTCAGTTTGACTTCATTTAAGGATTCTGTTTTGCTGTTAATTTAGGCAAATTTCCAAAACCCAGCAAATCATCTGTGGTGAATATTGATTTTCTCCTAGTTGCATGAAGAAGTGGATTTTATTTCATCTCATTTTTAATTACCTCCACAGAGGAGGATTGGTACGCTTTAAAAGTCTGCGAGCCAGATGTCTGGAAAGAAAAAAGGTTTGCTTTTCTGATGTTTGCTTAAAATCTTATCTGGACATGTGAAAAAGGTGAACAAAACAAAAACAAACATACTGACGTCCTCACCTTGGCATGCAGTATAAAGTACTGGTCATATGATATTTGGTCAAATCAGATTACCCTGACAAAGCACTGACATAAATACCTGCACTTAGACTGTGTTCCTTGTTTAAGATTTAGTTTCCATAATTTAAAGATGCAATGAAACATTATCAAGTAATCAATGGCAAAGTAACTGTAAAATAATATAATTAAATACTTTTCTCACATGTCATCTGGATTTACAGCTACTTTTTATGGTATTAAATGATCCTGATAACAGGTAAGTCATACCTTTCCCACCATGAAGATATCTATGTATCTATACTGCTACATTTACTTCTGTTCAAAGTATATGCACAACTTCATAAAGCAGCCATCGTGGCTGTAGACATTGGAGTTTTTGTAGCGTAGATGTAAATGAAAAAGAAATACTATGACTGTATGCCTACAATGTGTGCAATCTGATGCAAATTGAAATATAAATGGAAAATAAAATGTGTAAACATTTTGTGGTTGGAGAATTACAAATGTAAAGGTCTGTGCGGCTCTGGCAGATTTATGCATTCTTTGAGTGCTTTCTAATTAGTTTTCTGTTTGTGCTTTTGTGTTTCTGACTTATTGCTTTCTGACACTTTCATATTGCATTGTCTACAGACCATTTCCTTCAAAGAAAGGTCACGAGACACTCTGTCATGCAAACAGAATTCAGGAAGTGACAGCTATTAATCACAGCTACCATCAGAGAGGAAACACTGAATAATGTTCACGCTGAATAATAAAAACACTTCATATGTATTTCACTGGATTTCAAGGAGATGCAAAACTCCTATACGGTACAGAGCATCACAGAGCGTTAACACTGATAAAAAATCAGAGTTCCTCAAACTATTTTAGAAGTAAAGAAATATTTTAATGCCATGTGTAATGCTGCCTTTGCAACAGGACTGTAAAATGACAATTCCAGTGACATGGGAGGGAAAAAAATCAATATACATCTGTTCCTTCCTAGGCAAACTAGCAGGCAGTTAGGATGATGCCTCATATATTCCTAAAGCCATTCGTGGTTCTCCCCAGTTTCCTCCCTGACAGATTACAAAAGACGAAGCTGTCTTTCATCTCGTAGCCTGTATTATCATCTAACAGTCTGTGCCCGTCACTTAATCTGACTGATTTTGTCACTGTTCCAACAATATTACTTTTAAATGTCCTGAACTTGAAAAAGCTCAGGTTTCCAAGAATATATCTGACAGCACAGGCGTTCAAAATAAAACACTACCATTTCACTATTTGCTCATGATGTCCCTTTATGCCTCCATTTGAATTCTCCACTGTCCAAATCTTCCTCTGTTTGTGCCAAAGGGAGGATTATTGTATGTGCGAGAGGAGGTTAAATGGCAAAGGATGAGAAGCTAGTCAGACTTGCAGCAACCCAGCATGATTGAACTTAATGGGAAAGGAAGGTGGGTAGCCTGGACAGATCACACACCCATGGAGCAGACAGCGATGGTGCCTCTGCTCCACCAACACAATCAGTAGGCCACCCACCCACTTGTGCTGCACAAACATCTGAGACAAGCTTTGATATTAGCAGACCTGGGGAACCTTTTTTTTTGTATGGGATTCATAGATAAGGAAATATCAACAAGGGCAAAAGGGATGCTGACTTCTTGTAAGCACAGTCTTGTGTAACATGCGCTGTCCTTTAGTCATTGCAGTATGCAGCTATGCCAGTGTTTGCCATTACCGTCCAATTTTGAGCTAAATAATGAGCCCGCTCTTGCAACTTTTCCCATGGTGACAGTGTAAGCTCTGAAAACATATGAAAGAACATCCACATAACACGCTGTACAAAACATCTCTATAGACCCAACCAGTCTGCACTGCTTTACATCAAAGGGACAAGAAAGTAGAAATGTACCTATCTCTTAATGGAGTGCTCTGTCACAGCTTTGTGGGCCTCGGATGTGCACATAGTGAGATTTTCCACTTTCACCTGTTAAATTTATTTGAATTTTATTTCATTTGAGAAAATGTGACAGACGTCTCAGTCTCACCTGCTTTCTGCAGAATTCCTGCATGTAGTACCTGATAATCAATGCGTGCATTTCCCTCATCACTTACTTATTTACATACATTCACTCAGTCACCATTCAAAATCAGTGATCACTCTATTTTATAGACAATTCAGATCATGCCCATCAAAAATGTGTCTGTATAATATACAATCATTTTTAGAAAGTCTGAATTTTATTAGTGATTAATAAATTTACTGATGCTTTGTATATTCGATATTTTTAACTACCGACTATTTAAATGTAGACTGTGTTACACTGCATTTTGTTATTGACAATGGCTTTTACAGATGTTTTTGTACTTTACCTTATTGAACTCTTCCAAATGATGACATCAAGTTGTCAGGAAAGATCAAAATTGCATCACTTACATAAATAAATGTTCTAATTTGTATATTAAGAAATCTATAGTTTCTAACTTATAAAAGCATAAGAAAAATGAATGTTTCAGCTTTTTAAAATTAAAGGCAGTTAGTCTTTAACACATAAAAGTACACATAAACTAGGACCAAGAGTTTTTAATGTTATTAACTCAATAATGACAGTTAAATTATGAGTCTTACTTTCCATATGTGTGAATGAACCGTCATCACATGTATAATAAACGTGTCTGCAGTTTCCAATAATCAATCAGATTGACAATTTTAGATTATTAATAAAAGCTTTTACACATATTAGCTGTCATAAATGTAAGGTGTTTGTAAAAGCTCAACATTTTGCAAAGGTGTTGCGTTTTATCACAAAATGTATCCATTAATAAACGGTTTTAAATAAAAAAATACATCATTCATATGGATGTTATTAAGTATCAATATAAGAGATAATATAATATAAGTGAACTATGGGTTCATGCTGTCAAATAAACTGGGAGCAAAAGTTCTCTCAGAGTAAGTCACTGAAAAAGACAAAAAAAATGTTCAAGTCTTCAGTTTCAAATTCTAGTAAGTGATTTGTTATGGGTTCTTACAGTAATCTGTATCTGTCAGTGATAATAGGTTGTTATAAATGGATTTAGAGGAGAAGATGAATTACAGAGAGTCATGCTGAAAGAGGGGTTTTTTTTCTTCCCAACCTGGCAACTCAATAAAACACTTAAACTCTTTTACTGCATCAGTAAAAGAGTTTGGCAAGCCAGAGTTCTTAATGTTAGTGCGCTGAGTGAAACACACTGAATCCAACACCACATCAGGCAGAGAGGAGCTTACAGTAAGTCACAGAGAGAGAGTCCAGGAGAACAGTCCTATTTGCTGCGGTGTGCTGCAGGCACAGACTGAGCTGAGCATGCTCTGAATGAACTCCTCGTGACCTTGAGGTTCACATCAATTTTGCATGAGGTCTCCTCGTCAAATAGACCGGGGACGATACTGCACCACTGGCTCACCTGGCTTTCCTTGAGGCCAGACACCCACAGAGACAGCAGTGACCACCGAGACCACATGCAGTTCACACATACACAATTGCAGGGCTTAGGAGCTGATAATGGAAATTCAACTGCTGACCAGGGTACTCTCTGCTATTATATTTAGCAGGCTATTGCTGCTGCCTTTTAATAAAATGGTGTTCATTTTGCTGTCGAGCCAAACGTAAGAACGTAACACCACAGACAGACTTAAAATCGCCCTGTATCAGTGTCGCTTTGCTGTGCAAAATCCTGTGAGCTTAGCGATATATTAGTAGATACAGATAATATAGCACCCGCAATCACATGCATATTGTACATATCGACATTATCTGCGCTTTACAGTTTCAATTTATGGCCTGAAAGCAATACTCAAATTAATGAATGAATACTCGTGAAGCTCGATCAAAGTCCACATATGCAGAATTAACCTGCGCCTAAGACCACATCGCTGCACTCTCTCTCAGTTCATCCATTTGTTTTTGAAATGATTTTGCAAGCCCGAGGCTCAGAGAATTTTCTCAGCCTATAAAAGAGCATGTAACTCTCTAAAAGATAAAAATCGATTCTATTTGTTACAGTTTCTCGATTCGGTGCCGTTATCTGTGACTGAATTCTAATCACACCCTCCCAGTTCTACGCGTGTCCCTGTTACCCCGTTCCAACTGGTAAACAAAGGTAGAGTCGTGCATCTGCCCGAAGTCGCATTACATGATAGCAGACGCCAACCGAAGCACTTTTTTTATTCTCCTTTTCCAATCACTACTGTGCCCTTGATTCTGTGTTACGGCAGATTCATAGTAAACACAGTGACAGGTGTATTCATAAAGCAGCGCCCTGAGCCCCGGAGTGTGCTCTGGCGCTACGCTGGACTATTTGTCAACTGAAAAACTGTCAGGGTTCCCGTTCATATATTCACCGTGTAGGCGAGGTGAAGGTGGAACGGCGCGCTGAAAACAAAATCAGGCGTTATGAAGCCAGCTAGCGACAATAACTCACTGGGATTATGAGCATAAACACAAATGACAACGAGGCATTCTCATTTTATCATATCTGCCACATATGTGTAAGTTCTATTTAAATCAACCACACAGATTTTTTTTTCCAACTCATTCAGTCCTGTGTTAGAAGAATAATCCACCTCTACATGACTGCTAAATTTCACCAATCTGTCTGTTTTCAGTATATTACAGGAGAAAATATGTCAGGAAGTGTTTATTTTTAGATTTTGTCATCCTTGCCTTCCTCACTTAGTGGTTTCCTTCCATTTTCTGTAATGCCAGTCCGCATTCTGCTCTGCTGGGTCTTTTCTGTGATGGATTTTTCCATGTGTGACTGTTGAGCATCCGTGCAAACTGACAACAGCACGAAGGCTCAAAAGCACTTTCTCTCATGACTGACACTACAACACTGAGAGTTGCTGCTAATGATTTACCCCAAATTACAGGAGTGAGCCGGGTGACACCAAACATTTTCTTCTTTCTGTCAGTTTTGTGTGTTACGAGTATTTTGTGTCCATCCAACGACAGATGGATCTTATTCCTCCGTGCAGTAGAGCTCCTCTGTTGTCAGACATCTATTAAAAACGCATCAGTGACCCACATCGATGCACTGAGTGACACGTTCCTTTATGACTGGGAACATGGGTACTGCTGTTTACTTTGAATCGATCCACAATCCCGCTGCCATAAATGCACACGTGCTCGCCAAAGCTGTACTCATCCCCTGCTGAAAATGGTCTTGAACAAATGAGGTGTTTACTCTTGTTTAGTCAACCTTTCCGGTGCCCAGCTGTTTCGGGAAATTACTGAGCTATTCTTTTAAACTAGAACTGTAAATTTGAGAGCCTTTTTATTTAACATTTACAGACTCAGCAAGAGCCACTGGGCTTTGGTTGAGAGGTGCATAAGAAAGGAAAATCAGATTGTATTCAGAGATGGACAAACGGAGTGCTTGTTTTGGTCTCTTTAGAATTTCTAGACTCTGAAGAAAAAAAACAAGTTCTTGTTCTAAGTTGCTGTGGCATACTGGTCTTTTACCAGCATAGTGCCTTATGTAAATATGGTCTACACCAGCGGTCCCCAACCCCTGGGACACTGGTCTGTGAGTCGTTTGGTACTGGGCCGCGAGAGTTGAGGCTCAGGTGTGACATTTATGGTTCCCGGGGTTTTTATCGGGTTTAACTCGGTTTCCCCCGTATTGTAGCTGTGTGTCTTATTTTGAAAGAAATATTTACATGTTACCATAGCGACCAGAGAGCATTAAGGGGCAGAGAGGAGGATGTTACTCTCAATGTTGTTGGCGCATTTCAGGAGGACGCTGCTAATAAAGTTACACAATTACACAGTGAATTCGCATTTATTATTATTATTATTATTATTATATTTACAGAATACCACAGTTTTTGTCTTGGTCGTATCATTTTATTTTGTTGTATTTATCCGCAACACCTTAAAGGCCAGTCTGTGAAAATATTGTCTGACATTAAACCGGTCTGTGGCGCAAAAAAGGTTGGGGACCGCTGGTCTACGCCACTGGTTCCAATATACTGTACCGAGCCACACAATTGTCAGCGGAGGTCAGTTGGGTGGGACCTTTTGACTATATTCTGTAATTGCAATATAAAACTGTAGAAAATATAATTTATTAATATCAACTTCAAGCAGTTATTGGAGGATGTGAAAAAAAAAAGTGACACATCAAAGGCCCCGACTAACTAACAGTGAGGAGGTTAATGAGGAGGAAATTGGAAACCACCAATAACCGCCATGACCTAAAGAAACCAGGGGGGGAAGAAGTGTCAGTATGACACTCTGGTGAAAGCTGCCTGTCTTACGGGGTCAACAATAGCCCTCAGCCTGACTGTGTCATATGTCAAGAGAAGTTGGCTAATGTTAAGATGGTGCCAAGTAAGTCCCTTCTAACAGAAACTTGGCCTATTTTAAGAGAGCGCTAGATCAGAAGAGAAGCAGAAAGAAGATTCGTCGGATTGTGTGAAAGTGTCTGATAAGGTGATGAAGGCGAGGTACATCCTTGCATAGAAACTGCAGGTGACACGCGAAGCTGCCAAAGGTGTCTCATCTGATAATACAATAAAGAAAACACGAACAACAACAGATGACATGTCAGATGACGCAGAGGCTACTTTTCACTGATATCAGCAGAGGTGTAACTTGAAATTTTGTCTTGGACTTTTCACTCTATATTAGACCTGCTATACATTTCTACCACATTGTGCACATCTGGCCTCTTCCCAGGGCGAATAAAGTGAAAGTGAAATTGATTCGGGTAATATCTGACTCATAATTGATCATTTTAAAAGCGCTAAATGTCCTCAGGTGTTTTCCAGCGCCATGCGAGATGCTGAAAAGCCGAAATACCTAATACTAATCGAAAAGACAAACTCACTGCTACAAACACATTCGAGGCTCGCTCACGAGGGTTAACAACATCATCATTTCTGGCAAATTCAATACTGTGTGGCCCAATTTTCTGTATGGATATTAGACCAAATTGATGGAATTTCCTTAATAGCTAGAGTAACTGAGGAAATTAAGTGCTCTGAATGTAATACCCTCTCTCGCTTGGCATATCTAATTATATAAATACTATTCATTGGCAGTGTGTAGGCTTGTGCATATAGTTTATGCCCAGTCTGCTGAAAGTCACAGCATGACCACTTCCTAAAGGCATTTCTTTCAGCTTACATTTAGGACGTTTTGAGCTTCTAATTTCAGTGTTGGTGAAATAAATTGCAAAGAATTTACGCTTTCTATTTTATCACCAGGACAAAAAGAAAAAAAAGTCCTCTCCTTGCCCGAAGGGAAACAAGTCAAGGACAATCAGTGTCACAAAAACTGATGCAACCCAAATAAAGCTCAAAAATGACTCTTTCTTCAAAGTAACATTAAGGGCAAAAATCTAGTGTCTTTAAAAGCATTATCAAAAATGTCAATCCACAGTGGTCAGAGTATGCTTACTCAAACATCAATTTTTCCTTTTAAACCTCGTTTCACATTATTTATTAATACGCGATGGCAGTGACTCCGAGAGCTACTGACCTAGATGAAATTGGACAACGTGAGATATCTCTGTGTTGTTTTTGTTCTACAAACAGAAGTGGAGTGGTTTGAAACACAGAAAAATTAGCGAACGACAGATACTGCAGAAAATGAGAAGCCACACAAGGCCTCGCCAGCGAGGTAGGGTAGAGTTAAGCAGGAAATGCATTTGAAATCAGGGAAATAATAAAAACAAAAGGGCAATAAAAATGACTTTTTATCAGCAAAACTCCTGAACATGTGGGCGGTGTATATCTTCAATATCGTAGGGTGATATTACCCACCAAGCACCAACTGTCCACGGCTGTTGTTTTGTGGGCTTAAATTGATCAACCAGTCATAGCTGTATTGAGTCATAGTTACTGAAAACTGGGCTGCCTTTCATGCAGTGTAATTTTGCCCAAATTAAGACTACATTAAAAAGAACAGAACCCCATATAATTTGGTTGAAAAGTGAAAGGGGGAAAAAAGAAGTTGTTTCAACAGCCTGAAAACAGAGCTTTGCACCTATCAATGTCTTTTCAGGGACTGTTCACCAAGATTTTGCTGGTGCAGGTAATAACTGATATTAGCATATTACAGACAGCAGTACAATTCATTAGTTACATCTTGCTGGTACTGGGACCCCGTTTTGCATTCAGAACAACCTTAATTCTTCATGGGATTCATTGAACAAAGTGCTGGAAACTCTTCTTAGAGATTTTGCTTCATGCTGACAGGATACCATCACATAGTCGATGCAGATTGTAAGACTGCACAGCCATGTTGGACATGATGTCATCTTTGTGACATGACACATTATTTCGTTGGAAGCAGCGTTCATAACATTGGTACACTGTGGTCATAAAAGGATCTATATGGTAAGCAACAGCACTCAGGTAAGCTGTGGTGTTTAAACAATACTCAGTTGATACTGAAGGGCTGGGAAAATATATCCCCATGTTATCACAAAACCACAACCAGCCTGAACCACTCATGCACAGCAGGAAGGCCATGCCTTCATCTTTTTTAAATCACAATTCCAACCCTGCCATCCAAATGTTGCAGCAGAAATCTAGACTCATCAGACCAGGCAATGTTTTTCCAGTCTTCTGTTGTTCAGCTGTAGCCTTAATGTCCTGTTCTTAGCTGACAGCAGTGACATCCAATATGGTCTTCTCCTGCTGCAGCCCATCTGCTTCATGTTTCAATGTACTGTGCTCTTATGCATACCTTGTAACAAGTGGTGATCGACTCATCCCTTCCTATCAACTCACAGCAGATCTGAATAGTTTCTTCTGACCTCTGGCATCAACAAGGTATTTTTTCACAGAGAACTGCCGCTCACTATATATTTTCTCTTTATTGGACCATTCTCTGTAAATCCTAGATATGGCTGTGTGGAAAAACCCCACTAGATCAGCAGTTTATGAAATACTTAGACCTGCCCATCCGGCACCAACAACCATGCCACGTTCAAAGTCACTTAAATCACCTTCCTTGCCCATTCTCATGTTTAGATTGAACTTCAGTGTGTCTACCTGCCTGAGCACATGTTGTTGCTATGTGATTGGGTAGTTAGATGCTTGCATTAAGAAACAGTTAAAGTAAGCAGTGAGTGTATGCTCTTCAGTATTTGCTGATAGGAAAACTTACATAACAAAAATGTTGCTTGGGGTAATTAAGACATTGTGTCATCACATTGTCAGCACTACGCTCTGTACTCTCGCCACTTCTTAGAAGGCGGTTCATTTGCTTAGTAGTTTATTAAATACTTTCCTTCAAAGTTTATAACCAAAGATGCCATAACTTTCCCTTTTCAGTATACTAAAATACTAATCCTGTACAAGTTTTTATTTTTCAGAAATATATAAAGAATGTTGACATACTGATATTACAATTGATATTACCCATAAAAAATCAGTATTAGAAAACACACCTGTATCAATCAGGCTTTAACATTATGAATGACCACTGTATCACAGACACACACACACAGTTACTTCATAAACACTACCCGTTTGGCCCAGTTGGGTCAGAACAACCTAAAAGTGAAACATGAATAACACCTTGCGACAAAGCTATCGCTAACCTGTTAGCAAACTTGCCACACTAGCAGCTACATTAGCATTCTTTTGTAGTTGTATTACTATGATTCCCGAGAAATTAAACTCCCAACCCTGTTTTAGTCCTCTTATCCTTTGTTTTATATCTATGACAAATAGATCTGGCATGTTGCTAAATGTTAAAGGCTATGTCCATTGACTGTGGTGCTAGCTAGTAGCGTAAACCTAAGTTGTGGGTGTCTGCCACTACAAATGAGTCCTTTCACATAACACACTGTCATATGAGCCACTGTTCACTTAAAATATTGATTAGAGCAGCTTTAAAATGAGGATACTCTCTTGCAGTGAGAATCAGTGTATATCCACTCCTCTAATATTACATCATACCTCTGCTTGCTCAGCTAGAGAACAAACTGGGGATCATCCTGACAACAATGGCATTTCCTACTGCTGCAAAGAGCCCCAAAGAGAAAACCTCTCAAACAACACAAGTGAATGTCAGAAAGGCTTTAAGTTGCGGGTAAGATAATGCAAGTGATGGTTTTGCCTTCATCCCAGCTCAGGTTGCACAACATGTACAGTGATACCCCCCCGCTGCTCTGCCTGAACCATGTTTTCAGTGCACGCACATTATAGGAAATGTAAGCGTTTAACAGAATGTCACTCACAAGGTTACTGCCTCTATCCTCTGCTTGCTGTGCATCTACATGGTGCTGACCAAGCTCTGAAACACAATCTACCACAAAAAAAACCAACACAGCCAGCTGCCATTTTCAAGCCGGGCTCCCTGCACCGCCAGGGAATAGCCACAGAGATATCAAAGGATCTGCAGTGCAAATGAGTCGCTCAAATCTCCTTTTCTCTCCTAATGATTTCTTAAGCCGTGCACCATATTATAAATCGCCAGCTTCATTTCGCACCATGCCTTAAATCTTATCATTAATAAGGTTAACCTCACTCGTATCTTAGGTGTTAGCATATTCATCAACCACAGTGGCGGCTCCATGACTCCAACTCCACATCATAGCTCAGGCCAAAAACAGAGAAGCTTTTTTTTTTTCAATTAGAAACAGATGCTCAATTAAGCAGTTGCTCTTTGAAGCTTGTCTCCTTGTTGGATGGCGCCTTATCTCTCTCTCGAGCATTTATGTCCAGAAAACGTTGTTCTCTAACAAATCGATAGCATCCAACACTATTGGGACCGTCTTTGATTTCTGTGGAAGCAGCAATGAAGGTTCACAAGCAATTAAACCAGATTGGATTTTCAGCACGCGACGCAGACGTGGAGCACGGAGCAGGTAGACAGCTGAGGCTTGTGGGGAATGGCACTTTGATGTGGTAATTTACCTGTACTGTGGAGCAGGGCTCCCCTCTGCCTCACACGTAATGGTAGCCTGGTGGTCTGGGGAGTTGATTGGTAAAATGAGGTCACTTGGCTCCGTCCTCCATCTTGGCCCTTGAAATATGACATCCTCTGTACAGGCTGTAGAAAGGGGAGAAAGTCTATGGTTGTACAAGCTAGAAAATTTGTCTCTTTGACCTTAAGAGAAAATACTGGAAGAAGCACAATCTCTGTGAGGGCAAATAGTTAATCTTGCAGAAATACAGAACCTTCTGACACTCAGTGTATATTACTTTTTCAATATACTCTATGCAGTATATTACCTCCTATTCTCTGAGCAGTACCTCACTTTACAAAGAAGAATGCATTAGGACACTCCTCGTGATGTGTTGTGTACATTATTTGCTTTTCTTGCTGCAAGGAGAGTAAATCCTACTTACCCATGTTAGGCATTAACAGCTAATGCTAACATATTTGTTATCTGTTCCTCTGTGTGCTACTGCATTTTTCAGATGAGTGTGACACTTGGAATAATGAGGAAAAGAGCAATGGCCGAGGCACTTATGCGAATTCACTCAAGTTCTACAGACTAGGCCAGTTTTCCATAAGGCCCTGCTTCATTCTGTCATTTTATCCTTGTGACAAATCATTATATTGTAGCCGGATGTGATTATGCGAGTAAATAAAAATCCTGGAAAATATGTCACCTACTGCTTTGATTGCAATATTTAGCTGGCTAAGAGATTTGTGAGTTCTAGCGAGTCAAACAGAGCTCGCTGACTGATATAACTAAAGTGAGGTGGTTGTTAATTACTTGCCAGGAACAGCTGAATACATTGCAGGGACTTAAGTTAAGCGCCTAAGTCAACAACAGTTAATGCAGAGAGCCCGTTTTCACATATTCCCCCAGTAATTAACGATGGCTTGGGTATGACTGGGTTGATAAATAAAGCGAGGCGTTGTATTTTCGGAACATCTACGCCATGTTACTCATGCATGTTAATTGAGGCCATAAGGATGCGCTCATCTGCCAGCAGCCAAAAATGAAAGGATGTTGAACACAATCTGGTGCTAAAGCAGAGTCAACAGACGGCCAGTGTAGGCCTAATTAATATCCTACTGGTAACAGATTGTGGCACGTGGCTAGCAGTTCTACATGTGGTTTTAATCGGTGAAAATGTGTCAAGGAATCAAAACAGGTTGAGTAACGAGGCAGGGCGGTGAGTCACGGCTGCTCTCGGCAGTGCTTTGGGAACACAGGGAAGAAGGACTTGGAGAAATCCGGAGGTGAAATTAGGAATGAAAAGCATCACGTTTCAAAACAATTGCTGCCGAATGATCTATCAACAAATGATGGTAGCGTGAGCGAATGCAGGAGTGAATTCATTCATCCCACAGGCTAACAACACAGGTGTGAGTTTATTCCGTGTGGCTGCTTCATTGTCCCAGAACGGAGAACCAAGACAGCACCTCGCTTCACATGTCATTAATGATTGTTATCGGCCGCAGCAACTGCCGAGACGCTCCCGGTGCGTGATGACAACACCGAATAAGAACTAGCACCTACAGGCCCTGTTAAAAAAACTCGTCCGCTAGCAAGGTGAGGTTGCTTGGATTTCGCTCCTTTGGGTGCAGGGCTGTGAATTACCCATGAGCCAATTTGAATAACATTCATTGGGATTTACAATGTCATTTGAACAAGGGTTGACATTCTGAGTCTCTGTGCTTCTGCTGTAGAATCCCAGGTGGCTGCACAAGGGCAGAATGAGGCGCGGTGGCAAGTAGATTGTGCTAAAATGTGAGTCTGGATTCACTGCATGGATCCTGATAATGATCGGGACAGGCCATAAACAGGAATAGGATTGGACTCCCAGATGTCCCTGGCGGGGTAGTGAAAACGTGCAGTGGGCACACCGCTCTAGGGAATGGTGAAGGACATCATGCTGGAACACTGTACATATAATGACTGTGGTTTAATTAGTGTAACCTTTTTTTGGTCAGAAGATTTTTCTAAGGTTACTTGCAAATGCTCAGCTATTTCCTCTTAGTGAGACTAAAGTATATCCACATTTTATTTAAAAAAAAAACACTGCTGTGAGAATGTAAAAAAAAAAAAAATGCAAAAAGAACATAAGAAGACTGTACTTTAATGCACACACATTAAAAATGAGTCTTTCTCAGGAGAGGTTTTGTGGTGACATAAACCATAACAACATGTGCAGTGAGACTCAGATACAATACGTGTAAAATACCTTACCTGCAAGGCATCCGGTGATTGATAGCAGAACAATTTGTTTCCATGGTAGCATCATCTTTAGTTGCCGAGGGCTAAGTAGACTCTCATCCAATTGCTTGTGAATGGAATGCTCTCGCTTGAATACAAGAGTTTTAATCTGAAGGGAAAGTAATTATGGATGTGATTAAAATATGACATTTTGATCCAAATATGACAAGCATTCAACAGCAAAAAAACCAAAAAACCAAAAAGAAAACACGATTACATCACTGCTAACTTCCATAATTGGTTCCTATTATTTTTGAATTACTGTAAAGTGAATGTTGAGGAAGTGAGGAAATGCAGCAGCAGACAAAAACCTGAGGATACAACCCAGCTGTGAGAAGGGTTTTTTTTCTCTCTCAGGTGGCGCAGAAGAAGAAGAGGAAGAAGAAGAGAAACAGCTGCTAAATGGGCATGTTTTCTTTTACTGTGTGTGTTTCTCATCCCGCCTAACAAGCTCAATTCTGCTGCTTTAAAGAGAAGTGAGGAAGGAAATGACTGACCTCAAAAGACACATCTCTCTCCCAATTTGACTATTAATAGGAGCTGGCAGACTGTGTACCAGCACTCCACAAAATGCTATTTCGTACTTTAACAAAGACTTTGGTGGCCGACTGAATGTAAGCAAAGTGACTGTTTTCATTTCTGTATACATAAATCAAATTTCCTTCGATCAACAAGAAAAACATGAGAAATACATGAGTGCCACACACTGAAACTGTGAAAACAAGACTGACAGTAGAGGACAGACGTGTGCCATCCTATTGCCTTACCCTAACTAGATGCTTAATAATTGATAAGTCTGTGAAGGTTCTCAGTCATCCAGGTCATCGTAGTCAAAGGAGCTTGCAAAGAAAAG
>NW_005187422.1:1146687-1150807 GCF_000239375.1 Pundamilia nyererei
ATGTGTGATGTCTGGAGTTACTATGGAATAGCAATTAATAACATTAGTTAGTTAGGTAGACTTAATTAGTTAGTCAGTAAGGCTTGTTCATTTCTTGGGCTTGTATTGATTTTTAATGGTATTCACACTTCGGTTTACCTTTTAGTTGCCTGCTTAGCAACTCTACTTGTGATGTTCAGTTTTTAGGGGCTTAAAAAATCTATGGGCAGGACATAATGATATTAAACTCAGTAAGGTACACTTCTCTCTACAGCGAGTGAGCTTTTTGTCACAGCTATGTCCTGTTTAGATGAGAGGACAGAAACACCCTTCAACCATGTTATTTGTTGATGTTGTGTAATTTGTCCACCAGAGGGCAGTCTGCAACTTCCATATTGGCAACTTGCTTGTTTGTTGAAAATGCTCATAAAAAATAAATAAATACAAAAAGAGCAATCGGTGACTTCTTGTAACAATAAAGTAAGTTGTTTTTTTATAACCCTCAAATAGCTACACATATTAAATGTTAAATAAATCTGTTCAGGTTCTGTGCCCCTGAGCAAAAAAAAGTTATCAGCCAGTTTTTCAGATTTTTACTTTTATATCACCAATATCTGTAGCAATATCTGTCTTTAGAATCCTGTATGGTAGGGCTCAAGAAATCACAGCAGAGGCATTTTATTAAACTTGTTTGTGTTCTGATTTTGTTAACGTTACAATTCTCTATAATCCAGTGACGATCTCAGCCCTGAAATCAAAGCTTTTAATAACTGCTGTAATAAAAATGTGGAGCCCCTCAAAAAGGCATTAAGGACAGTCCTTGTGTATTTTAAGGAGTAACAGGCACAAAGAAATTAGTCACAAAAAAAAAAAGTTTAAAGATGCTTGTTTGGTGTTAAAAGTGTGTATTTTTCTCCATTATGGGGAATGTAGGATCCTTCTGGAGAGTGACCCATACGAGGGACTAAAATATCTCAGCCTCTCATGCACCAGTTGTGACCATTCTTTTTTAAAACCTTCCCCTTCCGAGACCACCAACTTTGTGGAAGCATGAAACAGATTTACTAAGCAGGGCAAATTAGCGTGAGGCCACAGTTGGAAAAAAACTGCCCACGGGAGCGGAAAGCTCTGCAGGTGATCTACTAACAATGCGCCCTTTTATGGATACACGCGTAGCCCGTTCTTTACAATAATGCAATCTAGAGCAAAGGGCCCGCAAACAAGCAGAGCGGAGGTGGGTGTGAGCAAACTAGTAACTACACAGGCCCAGCTTGTTACTTGTAATCAGAAAACATAATATAGGGTTTGCGTTTTTCCCCAGAAAAAAGCAAGACAGTGAAGCAGTGGGAGGTTGGAGGTGTTGTTGAAGAAATGAAAGAATTTCACTAAAATGCTTCACTCTGCATTGTCCAGCTTGGTTGCAAAAAGAACTGGAAATGGCATTGGGGGCGAGGAAAAGGACGCACGGGGAAAGACGTGTTCAACTGCAAAAGTACATGGAAGGACCTCGCTAAATCTTGATTATCAGGGGGTCTTTTTTTCCAGAAGCAACATGATTGACCTGGGAGAAACATCCTGCTCCGTCCATGGTGCTGAAGTGTGAAAAATACAGTCTGAATGTGACTAAGTTGAGGATTTTGCATTTTTACAGTGTGTGGCATGACATTAAAAGCTCAACACTTAGGAGAAACTAAGACTTCACTGCCTGACTTTTTCTAAAGAAGATTTGACGCAGTGGGTACAGCACAACTTCTTCTAGCTGGAGGTTCCAGGTCATCTTTGATTTACTCCAGCAGATGAATAATAACGTGCCCTACTGGAATCGATATGCTCCGATAACACCTCTTCTGGCGTTCAGCTTTGTTTTCAGTGGCTTTCAGTTTCCTCCAAGCATAATGCAGATATGTCCAGCACAAAATGAGGCAAGACATGGGATTTTTTTTTCAGTGTGAAATAATGCAGCAATTAGCAATAAACTTCAAACTCCAACAAATAGACAGAAAATAAGGACAGAAAAAAAATGAAAAGGCTGCTTTTTTCCATTTATTGCCCTCTTTTATTAACTCTCCATGGTTGTTTTTTGTAATGCCAGAAGAGAGCTTTCACTGGAACAAACAGTATATCTGGCCCTTTATTGCTTATTTCCCCTTCTTAATATCGCTGGATGGATTAGGTCATTGCTGGTAACTCACTCAGTGGGACTGCTTTATGGACTTTTCATCAGATTCACATTTAACTCTCTTAATTAGCCAAAAGTGGACATTCCAGTCTTTATATCACAGCATCTACCGTGATAAGAAGCCGTTCTGTGGTGGAACATTTTATTCGCCTCCTTTGCTTTACGTGGTGCTGAAGTGACGTTCTGCCTTATCTAGTAATCGATGATGTTAGGGGCCATTAAAACTTTTCATATGTGCTGGTGGAATGGAGAGCTGTAATTGTAGTATCAGTGACACGGGAGGGGCTTTGCTCAAGCGCTGACCTACATCACAGTGAGAGGAAAGTGATACGCCTCTCAGGATTAAGAATTCAACCCAACCCCTCTTCCTTATAACACAACCCTGTTGTGTGGATTAACCCTAGGCTATCTTTGGAAATTTTTTGAAACAGACCTAAATACTAACCGCTCACTTGATCTATCAGCTACAGGCTTGTGGTTGGGGTTTGATGTGAAAGGCATGGCAACATAATCTTATAGAGGAGTGTGATGCACAGTCAAATTTACAGACAGGACAAAATAATGCCATTTGCCTGATCACAACTTTATGTCCAGAGCTGGCTTAGCTCGACTGTGCCGGTGCCAGTAATTGTTCGCGGTTTGCTGTAATTGCAAGCGCAGCCAGATCCAGAGTGGATTTCCTTGGTGTCTTTCAAAATTTAAGGGGGCGTTTTGCCACTCTAAAACCCCATCACATTGGATTATACGCTTCGAGATTCTACTGGAGCAAAAAAAAAAAAGAAAAGAAAAGAAAGTGTGTGCTGCATTTTTCAGTTCGAGTGTAGTATTAGCAGCCAGTTGAGGATTCAAGCTCATCATCCCAGCAAACTTCAACATCCTGAGAGAAAAATCTCCCAGTAAAGATGTTCTGGTTTGTGATCAGCACATGGCAGAGTGTCTGCTCAAGTACAGGATAGCTGTCCTTGAGCGGCTTCATTCTGAAACCTTTATAAACCTGCAATAACATTCTCATCCTGGAGTATTTTGTGAATTTGATTCACAAAAACTTTTAAAAAAATGTAAAACAGCAAACAGAAGCATGTGTTTCCACAATACCCAGTTTTTCAGTGGCTCTCAGTGCAAAGCTTAAGTGTCTCCCGATGCTCCAATCCTTTGAGTCCTACTAGATTAAAATTGCATAATACCATCCAACGGTTTTCTTATATAAAGGCGATTTTTTAACTCTTTTGACCTTCAGAAAGCGGCACCTGTGTCATTCCTTGCAGAGCTGAATATCATCTAAAGCTTTAGTAAATCTAGGAGAGAAAGAACACAATAGCGAGGATGCCAAGCAAAGTAAAAATGACTTCTTTGCTTTTGTGGCGGCGAGGTGACATTTTCTTTCTTCAGCTTTCTCAGCCGAAATGATGGCCAAACGATTGCTCTGCCAAATGTAATGAGGCATCACACTTTCACCTCCACAGAAGCTAAACCTAATGGAAGTCATTGGCTAAACGCATTCCAGAGTAAATGAGATGACTTCTTGGTTAGTGGGGCTGTTGTTTGGCGCATAATTGATAGGAGAGGTGGTTAAAGGCATCCATTTCCCCCCCGAGGGCAGCATAATTGCAAAAGAATCTAATAAGGGAGGGAAGAAAGGAGAGTTTCTATCACAGCTCAAGGTCTGCATTTAGATCACATGCGATACACAGGAAACGCACAGCAGAGCTATATCAGAACATGCAAAACACCAGCAGCGCAGTGGGGATAGATTCACTACATTATATCATCTATTCATTGTAGTTCTTGTCTTCAGGGCTATCTGCTGCCATCTCCATTAAATCCACTCAGCAGAAGAACCCGGGAAACAAGGATGTGCCACCGGGGGCAGACTCAATCTAAATCCACAGCTGCTCGCCTCTTTTTGCCAGTGAATGAAGAATTCACAATCGACTCTGAATTTACTCTGACTGACTGAGGACC
>NW_005187422.1:1151940-1160571 GCF_000239375.1 Pundamilia nyererei
GGGTTTTTGAAAGCAAACGGTGCTACAGCACAAGCTCATCTTTGCACTGCTATGTGTTATAGAACAATTCGCTGCATGCCTTTCAAAGACACGTCTCACCTCTCATTTGCCTTCTGCTTGTTATTCTCAAAGTTATGCGAAAAGCAGCCATAAATAAACATGAATAGAGGGGAGAACGATTCCAATCCCTGCTGAATGGTAGGATACTTTGAAGATGCAGAGCCGGCTGCATTTTCTGTTCACTGTTCTGTCCGATTGCAGTCTGGGT
Organism: Pundamilia nyererei; assembly: GCF_000239375.1. Lineage (NCBI taxonomy): Eukaryota > Metazoa > Chordata > Actinopteri > Cichliformes > Cichlidae > Pundamilia > Pundamilia nyererei. Next base: position 1,152,209 of record NW_005187422.1, read on the forward strand.
GGGAAGAAAGGGAATACTTGTGTGCAGACCACCGATGGGCAAATATTTGGATTTGCATGAAAAAAAAAAGAAGAAAACAAGATTAAAAGAGAGAGGATGGAGTCGCGTTATTAAAGATCATTTCTCTAATAACTATCCCCCGTGTGGCACAACTATCATGAGTATGCAAAATTTTAGAGAAAAGGGTAAAAATCATCGAAATGTTATAATTTAAGAGGGCATGGAGGCACAACTCAGCAGCACAGAAAAATAAAAAAGCAACTATTTTAAATAATTCACATAGGTCAATGGTCTTTCCCCCCTTCCTCCGCCTGGAGATGGATATCATCGCCTTTAACAAGTTCGAAAGAGGCTTTTCTCCAGGCGGACGGTCCTGATGCTGTTTCTCTCTGTGTGACTGAGCAGAGCGGCACCATATGGACTTTGTCTAAAGATGAGGGAAATGAGCCCCAGCGGTACAAATCCCAGTAGGACCATCCAACCCATTTGAGGCTCATCTAGAAACGCAATCATCAGCATCGTGCACGTGTGCCTACTATCAGCACGCACACATTTGGCGTCTGTGCCCTTTGCACAAATTTAGACAACGGCATCTCGCCAGAGGAAAGAGAGCTTTTAAGCTCTATCCTTCCAACTTATGTTTGTTTCTATTTTTGTCATGTTTGCAAAACCAAAACTTAGCAGAACACAGTTCACGGTATGTGCATGCACATAAATTTAGGGCGACAACACGCACGTATGCAGTGATGCTCTCCAAGGATCACTTACTTGTCCTAGGATGCAGATTTTTTCCTCTTCATTAAACTGCTGTGATTGTAATCCCACTATCCGTCAGACGCGTTGTTTCACACACGTTATTTCATTTTCTTTATTTTCCTTTTTTTCACAGTAACTCCTGTCCTCTTAAAAAGCAAGAACAAAAAAGAGAGGATGCCCTCTGCTCCAGCAGTGTTTGCGCTCTGCACTTAATTCTGCTCGCTTGGAAGGGACTAACAGTAAGCTGTGCTCTCGGTAAATTCCCACAATCATAAGTACATTTGCCGGCCGAGGACGATACGCGCCGAGCCGAGAGTGTTCCGCGACCTCCTCCAACTGCACTTCCACAAGATGCTGCCAAGAAGCACAGAGGACAGCGCTGCCTCTGAGCGGAGACTCTCACATTGTGCGCATACACGGCTTCTGCTCTCTTTGTGCGCAGGAAGAAGCGCCCACTGGTGACGCGTGAAAACACCCATCGATGCACGGTAATGCGCCACCAACCTATGGGCAGCTGACATAAATGCACGTTTTATATGTTTATTGTTCAAATTAAGGTAATTTAAGTGCAAAAATAAAATAAATACATTGAAAAAAAGAAAAAGATCGAAACCACAGGGTTGGTCGGTTTTAAAAAGAAGAAGCACTCAGAAACAAACGCCGCGTAAAACATCTAAATATGTTTTTAGTAACGTAATGTCTAGAATGTAGTGTGCAAAAAACTTTTATGATAAACCCATGCCTGGGCTTGAAGGCGGGTAAATGTGATCTTATGATTAACGGAAAGTAGGAAAGAATCGATGTGTTTCTGGTCACTGAACTCACCACCAGAAACCTCGATGTGTTTACGAGGAAAATGCATCAAGTAAAAAATACACTTTTTGTGCGCTTGTTTTTTGTGCCCATGTATCACCATAAAACCTTATAAAGATTCTAGCTCACTGTACTGAGAAGCACAGCAACAACAAACGTGTGTGTGTGTGTGTTTGTGTGTGTATGCAGGACCACACACACAGGTGCTTTAGAGGTTCTTGGTTTATAAATATGACGTTGCCTACTTTGTGTTTCATTGTTTTCATGATGCAACCATCCGAAATCACTGTGTTTTTGGTGGAGTTTTATTTCCCACAGCTCTTTTTAAAGTGTTTGCAGGAAAAATTCAATCACATGCTCGTTATAAACACACGGGCTAATAACAAAGGCTCATTTCCCCCACTTACGTCTGCGCCTGGTGTATGAACACAGTTAGGTCATCAGTCTGAAAGCTGCACTAATCACTATGTAAAAGCCATCCAATTGCTGTGCGCATGTAAGGGAACCAATGTAGTCACAATAAAAAAAAAAAAAAACATAAATAAATACAAATTAAAAATTAATTATAACCCAGAAGTGTAGGTGCTTTGGTATTGTTCAGCATTTTTGTCCTCTACGCATTTGTCCTGTCTATTTTCAGCCAAAATATTAGGATAAATCTGCCGTCCACTTCTTGTCCGGCAGCAGGAAGTGGACATTAGCTGATGAGCATAAGAGAAAGAGTGCTAATGGGCAACTGTTTGCAAATATGTGCAGCTTTATAAGACAATTACATACCAGTGCTGTGTCTGTGTTGCTATTATATCTTTGTGCTGGGTCCAGAATACTGTTTTAAGCAATATTTGGAGGTTAAGTGCAAATAAATAGCAGTAGGATGTCTTGAAAAATTATCACTTATGTTAATCGTTTAATCTATAATGCATATACTTTAAATGGTCCTTTTAATGGGACTAGCTGTTATTAAATATGATGCCACATACTGCATAGACTCTGTAGCACAGACATGTAGGTAGCGTTCACAGGAGTATGCTGAAAGTAGAGGTTAACTACTTGGGTTTACCTGTTGCACAGGATCTGTGGTTGACAAGTTACAAAGATTGTTGGCAATATTTCTCTTGCAATGCCAACTCCTGGATTTGATGTGACTCCAAACACGTTTCAGATTACTTCAGTTGCTTCCCAGCCACACTGTTTTGTTTTGGCATCATTTTTAATGTACCCGAGCTTCTTGGGCCTGTGTTCTCTTCGGGAATGATAACCTCAAAAATACACTCAGGTCACTTCATTAGTTACACAGTGTTACCAGGTTTACTTCCCTTTTTTGTTCAGAATTGCCTTAATTCTTTGTAGGATATATACTAATAGCCCAAAAGGTCACCAGCAAGCATGACACAATCACCAGCAGCCTGAACCACTAATATCTCTGGCTCTCTTCCACAGCATGTCTTTTATCCTGTCTTCCTTCTCTCTCTCCAACTGGTCACAGCAGATGGCCCCGCCCCTCCCTGAGCCTGGTTCTGCCAGAGGTTTCTTCCTGTTAAAAGGGAGTTTTTCCTTCCCACTATCACCAAAGTGCTTGATCATAGGGGGTCGTGTGATTGTTCGGTTTTTCTTTGTATGTATTAATGTAGGGTCTACCTCACAATATAAAGTGCCTTGAGGTCACTGTTGTTGTGATTTGGGGTGTATAAATAAAACTGAATTGAATTGAATATACAACAGGAGGGATCCATTCATCCGTTCTCTTCCTCTTCCTTATCAGGGTCGTGGGGGGCTAAAGCTTATCCCAGCTACCGCTGGGTAGGGTACGCCCTGGACAAGTCTTCAGTCTGACACAGGACTATAACAGAGAGACAGACAACCATTTGCACTCAGCTTAACCTAACCCCACTAACTGCATGTCTTTGGACATTGGGAAGAAGCCAGTGTACCCAGAGAGAACCCACACAAACACGGAGAAAACATGCAAACTCATCAGACCAGGCAATGCTTGCTTCTGCCGTCCAGTTCTGATGAGCCATGCAAATCATAGCCTGAGTTTCCTGTTCTTAGCTGACAGGACTGGCACCTGGTATGTTCTTCTGCTACTGTAGCTCATGTGCTTCAAGGTACCTTGGCATCTTGGTTGTAACAAGTAGTTATATGAGTTACTGCTGCATTTCTATTAGCTCAAAGCAGTCTGACCTTTTCTCCCCCCTTACATCAACAAAGCATTTCCACCCATGCAACTGCAGCTCACTGGATATCTTCTTGTTGTTGAACAATTTTCTGTAAATTCTAAAGATGATCGTGTGGAGAAATTCCAGTAGATCAGCAGTTTCTGAAATAAACCATCAAGTGGAATGAAAGTGACTAGCAGATTAGATATTTGCGCTCACAAGCGGTACTTGTGACAGCTGCACCTAAATAAGTGGCTGCTGAGTACATACATGGGTTACATAGGTTTGTGTGAGGTTGGTTAATGAGATTATAACTGGAAACTGCTTAGATCTGCCACCATCTTTAAATTATGGATTAGGAGAGAAGGCTTTTACATTCTACTTTTCAATTTCGTGCTAGGCTGCAATATACTCCAACACCAAGCCTTAAGTGAGGCTGTTTTTCCACCAACCAGAATGTGTTTTAGTGCTGCTGAGCTGGGATCTGCCAACAGGACGTCATAGGGAGTCAGATGTTGATGGCCTTTGCACACATGGATACCTCCATTTGCTTACATATCTCCTACTCCTATAGTCAGTATTTCCAGAGCAAGAAACCTTGTTCCAGGCTGCTATGGTGGCCCCTCCCTTGCTGCACTCAGTCCACAGTGTCCTTGTCCTTGAGTGGAGGCTTTGACCGCTTGGTTGCCTCTCCAAGTACTCGGCATGAGGGACAGCTTAAGTAAAAATCAGATCACTTGCTTCTGTTAGCTTCAGCTCTAGTCTTACTCAGGCAAATTTGAACTCCACTGAGAGTTAAAATTTGGAAGTGTGTATCTTTTGAACTTAGGTGCCTGACCAGCAAACACTTCTTTAATATGAACCAATTAGTCTCTCGGTTTTCATCTGTGAAATCAGAGCTTCACAATGCTCGTGATGGTTTAGTGGCCACGAGGTCACTTGTGTTGCAAATTACAAACAATAGAGCCTCATCTTGCCAGGGTTACTGCTCGTGTTTTTTTAACCAATGCACTAATTTCAAACTGAAGTTCTTCACGGGCTTATCAGACAGTACGAATTATGTTGTTGTCGGTGTCAGAGTACAAGTGCACACAAATTAGCAGTCTGCCACTGATTTCTGCTTACACTGAGACACTGACTGAAAATGAAGCATTACAGCAGCGATTCAGGCTTTTAATGCAACAGGGCTGAAAACAGTCAGTGAAATTAAAAATGCAAGGCTCATCATTGTGAAATATCGATAAACTTTAATCGTATAAGCCACTTTAACCAATAGATTTTATAAGTCTGTCATCAGCAGCTGTGGAATGGATATCTCATTTACTTTATAAGCTGTGCCAGTGATTCACTTTTAAGTGAAGGATGCCTTGAAGATGCAGTTGCTTAAAATAAATAAAAATAGGTAAAAACCTGCAGACATTCAGCTTCATGTTTTATCAACTGTCACTCACACTAAATACATTTTCCTGTCCCTGCATGGGTAATTGCTGTTAGTTTTATCTGATGCAAACCATTTGATTGACTTAAATATTAAAATGATGGAGATATGAATTTTTAATGTTTATGGTCATAGGAGAAATCCAGGGGCTTCGGGGAGACTAATGGAAAAAACAGAGGTGGGGAGATTCCATTAATTAAGGTCATTTGGGGTCTGATTGGTTGAGGAGAGGTGTACCGTAGTGGGGGTTTGTGTTTGGGAAAATGACAGATCAAGGTCTGCAGAGATATGAGGCTATCACATACACTCCATCCACCTTCATCTACAAGTAAGTGAGGTGGCAAAATGAGTGATGACACCATTCTGTATTCTGCATGCACAAGCATCTGTTTCAGAGAGCACAAGTCCTGCTCGATTGCCTGTAGACCAACCATGGCTGGAGACCCTTTGAAGCTTCGCATCTCCAACCATCTCTTGAAAGAAGTCAAAAGAAATTTTTGGTGGCACTTCATGATATAGGCTGAAAATTAAAGTGCAATTTCACAACTTTTATCATGAAATTTTCTAAAACTAGGCCAAAATTTTCAGTACCTAAAACTATCTACCCTGACATTCAGTAGAACAAAGGAGAAACAGATGCAAGTTTGAATAATAAGAACAAAAAAATTCTACTCTCAGTAATTTTAGTTGATGAGTAAATTTTGGGTAGTTTAGAGAAAATAACTTCTGCTCTATGTAATGTTGTAAGTGCACAGTAATTTTAAGAGTGTGCTCTGTGCACACATTGTTATTACAAATTATTTTGGTGCACATGGTAAAATATACACTGTTCAACGGCATTCATATTTTGGTTTACAAGAAAAAAAAATACTATCAAAAATTGATGGAACCAAGTCAAATTTTTCCTGTTTAGATGAAGACAAAAGCAGGAATAAGGAGGGAAGAGGAAGATGCTTCTCCCTTCAATTTTCTGCTTTTGCAGTAATTTCTTTAAAAAATTGATGTGAGTTTCCAAATACAGTTACTATTGCATCTTTGTGCAAGATTAGATATAGAGAGTTATTTAAAACAAAGAGCCAAGCATCAAAGTTTGCAGTGTTGCTGTGCTGTATAAGCAGTGCTTTTTACTTGATAAAGAATGTTGACTGCGATGAGCTTGTGGTTAGAATGGGTCAAAACTGGGAGTTGGTTTAAAAAATACAGATAAGTAGAAAATCATACTACTTCTTCTTCTTCTTCTTCTTCTTCTTCTTCTTCTTCTTCTTCTTCTTCTTTTTTAGCAAATTCAAATATTTTAAATTTAAAAGTACAACAATATTAGGTTGATCATGCATGTTGTCTGAACATGTGGGAAACTACAAACTCTTGAAGGTAAAAGGCAAAGCCAGTTTGCCGACTCTAAAGCAAGAGTGCAACCTTAACATACCTCAAAGGTTTTATTTGTATGGCATTGAGAATGACAATGGATTGGGAAAACTGGTCAGGTAGCTCAGGAGTACGACTCTGGGAGGGAAGAGTCGAGGATTAGTCCATGGCAGAAACTGATTGTTTGAAGAGCAAGTGTTGTTACTTGTTGAGAATGAGATGAACAGCAGGAGGAGCCAACGGTCAGGTACCCCCGGAGAGTTGGTACCATTGGCGAGTGGACAGACAGGAGTGACTAACAAACAGGAGTTCTCTCAGGAGTTAGCATAGCAAAAACGCAGGAAAATACAGGTGGCAAGAAGGAATTTGATTACTGCTTTACTACTGATGACAATCCAGTCCAGACCGGATGTTGGAGCTGGTGCTTAAATTTAGATGGGTGACAACTCTGATGAGAAACAGATGCGATGACTGAAGAGCGGGAACAGAAGACTGCATGTGAAACTAAATTAAAAAAACACAACAATATATTTCTCATAATGTATTTAGCAACATAATTGTTAGAAGATTTATGCCAACTACAGCCATATATATTAATCATAGATTAATCTTCTTCTTCAGTCGCCATAGTGCCTCCAACTCACCCTATTCCCAGCATCTTCCTCCACCAAAAGTCTGCATGTCCTCCATCACCACATCCGTGGATCTTCTCTGTGGTCTTCTTCTTTTCCTCCTGACTGGCAGCTCTGTATTCAACATCCTCTGTCAAGTATATCCATTATCCCTCCTCTACACATGTCCAAACCATCGGTGTCTTACCTCTCTAACTTGGTCTGCAAACTGTTCAACCTCATGTTTAATCCTGTCATTTCTGGTCACTCCCAATAAAAGTTTTTGTATCTTCAGCTCTGCCACTTCCAGCTTGGCCATCTGTCTTTTTTTCACTCTTGCTGCTATCCTTCTCCCACAAATCACCCATGGCACTTGTCTCCACCCACTCCACCGAGCCTGCTCTTTCTTCTCTTGTGCATTGTCTGTTGCATTGAATGGTTAATCCCAGGTACTCTCTCATTCACACACATGTATTTTGTGTTGCTTGTTCTCTCCAAAGCCCCCCCACTCTCTTCTGCCTGCCCCCCACTCTTGCTACAGATCACAATGTCGTCTGTAAACATCACAGTCCATGGAGACTCTTGCCTGACCTCATCTGCCAGCCTGTCACTACTGCAAACAAGGACCTCGGATCGATCCCTGATGTAATCCCACCCTCTCCTTCAACCCATCTGTCTCTCCTACTGCACACCTCACCACTGTCTCGCTGTCCTGCACCACCCTCACATACTTTTCAGACACTCCTGACTTCATCATGCAGTACCAAAGTTCCTCTCTTGGCTTTCTAAGGATCCATGAAGGCACAGTGAAGTTTTGTTGAGCTTTTCTGTATATTTCCATCAGCACTCTCAAAGCAAGCATCTGCAGTACCATACTGCTACTCACTGCTCATCACCTCTCTTCTGTGTGTGGTTCATAAACTTTATCCCCATGTAGTCACCATAGCTCTACACATCACCCTTGTTGTTGAAAGTTGATACCAGTAAACTTCTTCTCATTCCTCAGACATTGTCACGGACTGTAGTAGGACTCAGGCGCAGAGCAGAGTGCAAGGAGTGCAATGCAAGGAACAACGTTTATTTACAAAGTCACCAGGTGCAGATATATACAGTGGGGGAATAGCGGGGGCTCATAAAGGAAAGTCCGGGGAGGGAATCACATTCACTCTCGCTACTCTCTTCACAAAGGTTCAAACATCGGGTCGGTGGGTCGGTCACGGG
>NW_005187422.1:1161176-1166969 GCF_000239375.1 Pundamilia nyererei
TTTAAAGTGTTTGTGCTAATAACATCATGTACAGTCAGACTGCAGAACAGCACTGACTGGGAGGCTTTGAACAGATCACATAGTTCAATTCAACATATAAGACTAAGAATGCACAAGCATCTACTTAAAATCTATTGACTTTATCATCTGTGATATTATTATGTACAAATCCAATGTATTTTGTTTATCTCCCTTAAATAAACGGGCAGCCTTAAAGTGTGAAATATTCATATACAAATACACATATAAATGTGTGTACTGCTCCACAGGCCTCAGTGTGAGCTTGAAGACATTTATAATGTTTAAGTAGTTTAATTTGCAGGTGCTGACGATAAACACATTTTGAATGAAAGCCGGGGAGCTTTGGTAGCACAGAAACAAGTGGCTATTCTTTGTGACCAAAGCCTTTTCCTTTGCCATCTCTCTCTTTGCAGTACACCTAGTTCCTGGTACCCGTCTTTACTCTTCATCTCCCCGACTAGTCCCCATTTTCTTTGCCGACCTCTTCCTTTGAATGCTTCCTCATTCCTCAATCAAGTCTCCTTGTACTCTTTCCTCAGTCCAGAGGATACACCAAACCCCTTCTTGGCAGTTTCCCTGCCACTTTAGCTGTACTTTCCCAGTCATCTTCTCACCTAGATCCCGTTTAAACTCCTTCCTGAACTCTGCGCAGCATTCTTCCTTCTTCAACTTCCACCTTTAATTCTTGCCTTCGTTTCCTTCCTGCAGACTACCATACGATGCTCTCTAGCTACAACCTTGCAGTCTTGTATCTCTTTCAGTCTGCACCTTCTACACCTGCATGCACCTTTCTCTTATACATCCCCCTATGTTCCTCTCTCTTGCTTATGTAGGTGTTAACCACAGCCATTTCCATATATTGATTTCCATATATTTTTTCCTTAAATCCACAAACATATACCTTATTCTCTCTTTAAGTCCATACCTAACAACCTCACCTCCCTTCCCTTCCCCTACAGTCCATTGAAGTCTACTCCAATCACCACGCTCTCCCCTCTCGGGAATCTTTTTACCACTTCATCCAAATCTTTCTCTTCTAACTGACAACAACCTGTGGGACACACTCACTGACAACATTCATCATCAGCCCTTCAATTTCAAGCTTCAAACTCACATCCCTGTCTGACGCCGTCTCCATCTCCACAACACTGTTCACATACTCATCCTTCAAAAACATTGCTGTTATTGTGAGTGTTCAAGATAAAACAAACAAAAATACCCCAAACAAAAACAACTTGTCAAATAAATGAAGCCGTAGTCCAAATTTATTATCATTTTTTGATGGATTAAGGGATTATTTCATGCTCCTGCTGTTCTTTTTTGTTATAACGCTAATTAGCGAAGATATTTTGTTAAAGCAGTTATTTGTCAAGAAATCCACACAGCCGTGTCTGTTTAAAGTTTTTTCTTTTAATTAAAGGTAACTGAAAACAAACCATCTTGCTTCCATTACTGTAAAACCATATTGGCTTGTGCTCTGTAATGTCATCTTACAAAGGAGGAAAAGGAGAACAGCATTTGTCTTTTTTATATAAGAGTGCAGTTGAACAGTGGATATTCTGCCACGCACACCAAAATAATGTGTAATTACAACATGAAATGGGAGGTGATACAGCCTTTGCCCCTAAAATCACTATAATTACAAAGTGAGATGGGGAAACATTGTGCATTCTTCTAAAATAGCCTGAGGCTGCTCACTACTTAAAATTACTTACAATATAATTAGTGTCGTTGCTCGTTTTAAAAGTCTGAAGTTACTGACTACTTGAAAATAACCTTGTCTTTCTTTTAAAACCTCCAGTTATTTCCCAACCCTGACACCCCGATGTGCTGTATTTTTGAACCTAAGAAAGAAATGGTGTCAGGAAATATTAAGAAATAGTATTTTATTCTAGAATTTATCATTTTAGAAATGTATAGAAATGTTTTGCTTATTCCTGGTTATATGGTTTGCACTTCTTTTATATATGTGCTCTTAACATTGTTAGGTGTCTCTCTCTTATTTTATTTTATTTTTACAGAAAATGTACAACCATGAAGTTTCTAAAAAAGATTTCATTCATTGGACAATAGAATTATACATAAAATATGACTCAGTGAGAATATCACATTTTCACATTCAGTTGAAAGCACATTGCATAACTGTACTGTTTGGAGTGTGATTAAAGCAATTACCAAGTTACATTTCAAATCTTTTTAATACCTTGCGAAATGTCATTTAAATCCCGATGGTGTGATGCAAAAACTACAGTCTGCAGTTATTTTTTATTATGCCTTTTCAGTTCCTGACATCCCTCCCACTGTCTCCAAGGGAGTTTTGGCCTCTGCTCACTGATAAGGCAGGTTGTCAGTTAATGCTGTACGCCTGCGCCTTTGCCAGGTAACGTTCAGTTTTTGGTTAGGATAGTTCAGTCAGCTCCGAGTATGGTCAGCCTGAGAAAGACGGCCATCATCAGTGGAGCGCTGATACTCTGATTCACCATGGCAACAGGTAAATAAAGAGCAGAGCCTTCATTTTGGACTGAGGAATATGCATATATGTCATCATGGACCATGATATTTATCTTAAAATATTAAAAGAAAGAAGATATTTATTATTGTTCAAGTAGAGCCATTCTGTCATCATCAAATACAGGGTAAAAAAAATCAATACTTAAAAAAATGTTTTTATTGCTACAGTTTTTTATTTTGTTTGTTTCAGTAATTGTTCAGTAAAAATGTAATCTATTTATGTAGAAACATGACTGTTTCACAGAGAATTTAATTATTTGTCATTACTAGACAAATTATTTTTAATGAGATTCACATGCTTAATAATATTTTAAAAAACAAAACAAACAGGGACCTTTTCAAAGTCTTTAACGAATATAAAGTTTTATTAGTAAAAGCAAACATGTCATAACAAATATCTGGGATTTTGTATTTTTTAAATGTTTCAATAAAGCTTTTGGGGGATAGGCCATTTGAAATAAGGAAAACAGATTGTGTTGGAAAAAATAACTACAAAGAGATCCAAACTGATCCAGACAGGATTTGATCTGTTTTTTATTTAGTTTAGTTTAGTTTTTTTATTGAATGAATGCCAGGGCAGTAACTGAATAAGATTCAGACCAGTCCAACATATATAAACCTATTGCTACTGTGCATTGCCTAAACTGCCACAGTTCATTCTCGGTTTTATAGTTCACTTTGAAGTTTCTGTTGCAGTGTGATGATGCAGGTATTTGACACATAGTCAGATGCGGGTAACTAACAGGAGTTATCCTAAAAATATAGACCTTCAGAACCCCAAACAGCATCACCTGACACAACATTATTATCTTTATTTATTACACAAAATTTACATTGTTAGTTAAGTAACATTACTAGCTGCATTTTTATATAGATTTCAGTGTCTTCTTTTAATTTGTGAAAATAAGAACGAACTAAAACACAAAAGCTGACAGCATGCTGTTACAGTATGCTGCACACTACAGAGACAGACAGGAGCTTTGGTATGCTCTACAGTTTTCATTTCGGCATTTTGTAAAAGTCTTTATAGAAAAATGTAGGGGGAGCAGAAAGTACTGGTTAATGCTCCACTCACTGCAAAAACTAACTCCGCTGTTGCCTTGTGTCTTTTAATGAATAACTCTTCTCAATCATCCCTCCAATGCTCCAAATTGAGTTCCGGCATGTAAGTTTAAAGCACACTATTAGTAATAACAAAAAAAAAAACAACTTTCCAAAAAAAAAGAGATAACCAAGGAAATATCTCTTCTATCAGGCTTTCTGCTTTCACCACCTAACAGTGACTACTGCAGCCATGCCAGGCCCCAAAATGGCAATTAATATGGGCTTTTTCATATGTAAACTTTGAACCTTTGAACCAGTGAGCCTTCACAGTTTTTCATTTGAATTGTCACTTTTCTATATTAGCTTTTGTGTGACAGACATAATGTTTATTAATTCAGAATGTTGGACCATGTTCTGATGAATCTGCAGGCGCTGCTGCTAGTAAGGAGAAATGCTGCATGTCACACAGTACACACGTCACTAGCATATAATATCTGTGTGCACTATAGGCAAGTCCAAAAAATAACTGAAGGTTACACTACGGGAAAATAAATGTTTTAAATTACTCCAATTGAGGATTCTTCTAAAAACTGGGGTCGACTGGGGCTGATGCACTAAATTAGGGATTCTCCAAGAAGCCATATGTTGGTATAAATACATGCAAATTAGTGTTATAAAATTCTTAAAAAGAGGTCAGAAGGCTGGGAATCATCAAGCAGCTCCTCTATGAACATAACATTGAGTCTAATGCTGCTGTGCTCCCCTGACCCCCGAGCAGGGAGTGCACATGGAAAGAAAATGTATAATTTTGAAGGTCTCCTGGTGCTTTGCACATTCTCACTGTTTTGATACTTAACAATGACCTTCTGAATGGGCACCACGAGGAAAGAAACTGGAAAGATAAAAAACAAGGGAAAAGTTATGAGAAAGATGAAAATTACCTGAAGGTGTCCACTTCTTCCCAGAGACATATACAGCTTTGACTGAGAGAAGGCTTTTTTTTCTTTCAAGCTCCAGGCTTGGCAGCATAGAGTATACTGCTCCCATTGTTGTTTCTGCCAGTTCTCTAAAGTTGGAGGTATAACAACATCCACTGGCGAGAATAACACTTTGTTTCATTGGTGCACTTTGGATCTGTGCTGTGAAGAAAAAAAAAACACTAAGAGATGTGGGCAACACCTCAGCGTGAAAATGTCAAAGGTGGTCTAAGTGGAAAAAAGTAGGAAAATCAAAAAACACAAAGTAAAAAGAAATCAGCGTTGTTACGTAATGTACAGTCCAGTGGATAAGCATTTGGACAGTTACACAGTTTTTGTTCTCCAGGCTCTGAGTTTCAGAAAATTCAGTTTAAAATAAAATGTAAGCTGCTCAAGGAACATTTAGCAGATGAACATCCATTACTGCAAATGCTTTGCAAACTGTTGCATAAAAGTTTACTGTCAATTTATATTACAATACTATCTATCGATTCTTTAAATGAAAGTATAGGAATTGTGGTAATGAACAGTATGGATTCAGCTTCATGCTGGAAGCAGTTATTATGAACATTGGCTATGTTTGAAAATTGTTTGAAAATTATTCCTTATCAATGGCAGCCAAATCGGTAAGGTAACACCTTCTAAGTAAGTAAAACTGCAATTTGAGTATATTCTAAAGGACAGTGAGTATGTTAAGATCCAGCAATAAAAATAAATATAAAGTTTAAAAAGGGCACAAAAATTAGGCAATGGTATTAGGGGGAGGTAACGAGGTGCATATTAGAGATGGACCGATCAGATATTACGTATTGGTATCGGTCCGATACTGACCTAAATTACTAGATCGGATATTGGAGAGAAATAAAAAATGTAATCCGATCCATTAAATATGGAGTCCGTCTCTCTTGTTTGTTTATTGCCCACTTCACGCCAGAAAGAGGAAACCAGCGGCTGAACAACAGCAGCACGTTTAAGCTTGATAAGCTGTTGTTAGAATTTATTTGATATTACTTTCTACTCGAGGATCTTTTTCTACGTAGCTGACGGCTGGTAACTGTGCAGGGGCGGATCTAGCAAAGTTTAGCCAGGGGGGCCGATAGGGCATGAACAGGGAAAAGGGGGGCACAAAGATATACTTTTCTTTCTTATTCTCATTTAAAATATCTAGCGTTTAATAAATAATTATCTGAATCTTACACCCAAAGTTTTAATCTGATGTAAAATGTATAGAAGTCCATTA
>NW_005187422.1:1166989-1176587 GCF_000239375.1 Pundamilia nyererei
TTAAACAGTTTTTTGGTGGACACAGTACATATCCTGGATCTGCTGTTGATGTACCAATTGCTTGTCTAATTTTTTGGATTTTTTCTGTCTAATATAGTAAACTGGTACTTTTTCCTTTGGGAAGGTACCATCTGTGCAGTCTGCAGTTCTGTTTAAGAAAGATGTTGAATCTATTTAGTTATTCTTGAAAGATAATTGATCTCTGTGCATTTTTTTTTCACACTGCATCAAATTAAAGTTGATTACGTCTATTAAGCATCATGAGGTGGGGGGTGGTTCCCTTTTTTTTTTTTTTTGCTGGGAATTTGCAACCCTATTAGTTAGGTTGCTTAATATTTCTGCTAAGTACTCTGTAAAATACCAGAATAGGGAGGATGGAGTAGGTTTAAGTTTATTAGATTGATCAGTTTTGCTGAACTATGAAATATTTTGGGTGCAGTGCATTTTTTGCATACAGGTATAACAGAATAGCTTTAGTGTTTTGTTTTGTTTTTTAAACTTGAGTATGAACTTATACAAAATGCAACAAGATATTAAAAAAACAGTTTTATTGATTAAAAACACACTATAGATTCATATCGGTATCGGCCGATATCCAAATTTATGATATCTGTATCGGACATAAAAAAGTGGTATCATGCCATCTCTAGTGCATATTTTAAATAATATTTTATTTGGTAGAATAAACCCTGTTTACAAATCATATCAAGGCTACAATGAACATACTTGTAAGCATTCGTGTCACTTTAGCTTTCCTGCAGCACCTCTGCAGTCACATGGTGCTGCTGTAACTTCTTGCTCAGCAGGCATACAGTCATGCCTTCAAGTTTTCTTGGTGTTCCAGATTTCGTTTCAACTTCCATAAATCCCCTAAACTGCCATTTCTTAATGACGGGTTAGTCAGTGGAAATTGCAAGCTGGAAGCTTTGATTTCTTTTTATAGACTTCCTCTGCTTTGCAGGCTTCAATTAGCTTTCATATCCAGTCAGCTGCCGTAAAGAGCCCTTAGTTGCTGAGTATCACCACAAAGTTTGAAGAGTAAAAGCATTCATCAGCTCACGAGTTGTCATCAGTTTAACAATTTCAATGAGCGACTTAATCAACCTCATATTTCATCAAGGTCCAAACAACAAGAACAACAACAACGATAAGAAAAAGAAGACTGATTTTAGTAACATTTTTTAATGAAAAAAATATTATTTTAAGAACTTGTATTTAGTATTTAGTAAGTCAACAAAATGCATAATTTGTACAAACTGTTGTATACAACCTGTACATAGCTGTACATAAAGAAACAAAGTAAATAAAGGCAGCTGATGTTCTGTCTAAGATCAGTTTTTATACACCGTATATAAAGCCTTGATGACTTTATAGACTTGATTCACCTAAACAAATTATTAAATGCTTCATTTTCTGAATCCAAGTGAGAAAAAGAAGGAAAACTTCTACAATACCTAATTTTTTGGAAAATTGCTTTGATGCTATAGAGTTACTAGTCACGTGGAAGTGCTTTTTGTGTTACCTAATGTAACAAACATGGCCACCATGACAACATCCAGAGGTTTTTGTGCTGTCATTTGAAATCACTGACTAAAACTTTAAACACATCTAAATGTGGCCATATTTAGATTGTGGGTGGAGTGCTAAGCTCAGTAACACTGATAAGTGTGGTTACCAAGGTGCACCCAAATGGAAAAGAAATAGTAAAAACATATATGATTTACTCATGAAAGTGGCCACTTTCTCATTACTTTCATATATTTTTTTAGTAAGTGTACAAAACATACAAATTTCATTATATAATTTTTCAAGGGATCTTATATCTGTTTTCACTCTTGTATGCTTTTCATACAAGTTTCACACAAGACAGATAAAAACTTTATAAGATTTATATATATCTTTTCCATATGGGCATGCACAGATACAGTATTAATATTGTGTTAAATTGTATAAGCACTGGCGCACAACTGAAGCACAGTTATTGCAGTTGTATTTCGTAATCAGCTTTTAAAAATGTGATTAAGTTATTGTGTTAAATTAAAGTACATTTGCTGATTTCCACTGAATTTTTGACTGGAAATACTTCATTTTAGCTTAGTTTTTATGAGTTTCACAGTCAGTTTGCAGAATACAGGTATTTTCCAGTCTTAAAACGTTTAGAAATATTTAAAAATACTAACACAGCACTTTGACTCACATTCATTAGCCGCTTTTGGAGCTAGCCTCAAGTTAACAGGTTTTTTTTTAAACTTTCCATGTTTTTAATGATGAGACTGTTTGTATTTGAATTCAAATAAATGACTTTTACTTTAATGCTAACAGTTTTAAAATGTGTTCTAGTTTTTATTATTATTATTATTTTTAGTGTGAAAAAATCAGGACAACGAGACAAGAAGACATATACAGGACATTCTACGTCCTTCTCAAGTAATCATTTCAAGAACTGCTGCCATTGGCTATTCCACACTGGCTGTTTTAGTATGGAGGTTGCTGCTTGCTCAGTGGTGTATTTCTCATGACATTGGTTGTAACTAGAGGCAATATTAGGCCTTCTAAAAGAAAATCTCACCACAAGCCATAAGATTATTTTCAGTGGGTATGTAGAATATAAATTAAATACAAGAGTAAAACTGATTAAACTTACTTTTCTTAAGAAAAGTTTCTTTCATGGTCTTGGGTTTTTATCTCGTTTTGGTTTTATATTCAGTTAACATAGCAAAGTGTGAGTGTGTCTTTCTGAGGTTTATTGTTTAGATTTTTGTGTCAGCATATTCCTGTTCTGTTATTGTACAGTGAGCTATAGTATGGAGGACGTTCAATATAGCCAGGCTTTCTTTGCAACAAAACCTAAAATCCCAGTCAGAGGTTACAAGTATCAAGACAGTGTTTATCAAATTTGCCTCAAAGCCTCAGGTTTTATTTGCATTCACATAAAAAGGGGGATTTCACACATCATTTGACTCTTCTTCTGCATAAAAGGATCCCTGTGAGTGCCACCTACTTCAATCAGATGATGAAAAGATAAATAGTGTTTAAAAATAATAATAATTCATGATTAAGATAGTTAACTTTAGGTTTTTCCTCACAGATCAGAAGAATACATTTTTCATTTGCGTTAATTATGTTAAAACTGTTGTTTATTTCTTAAGTGATGGCTTCACATTAGGCTGCTGACAGTTCACATCTTATATGTTTGAACATTAAAGATTTTGTCCTGTAGGCAGTTAAAGGAGACGTATGTATGTCATACATACCGCTCTTTAATGTTGTCAATACTGTGCTCTTCTCATGACCATTGTATTATTATTAATCATGGAAACCACTCCATTAACAGGTGCTACTTAAGAGGCTATTTACATTTAGCAATTAGCATTTAACTATAGTAAAACAGTAAGTTTAAAAGAAGAAGGGAATGCCATTTCATTGACACTGAAATAATCCAATCTCAGCTCAAAATGTGTGGAATTATAAGTAGACTCTGGTGTCCTGCCATCTGTATCATGCCCTACTCTTAATGTCTTAGCATGCTGTTCTGAGAAATATATGAGTACAAAGCTCAGCCAGCTCAGACTCATAGAAGGAAATTCCAGTAGAAAGTTTGCCAGGAATTAGTAAATGCCAAGTCATGGTTCCTGCACATATACAAGACTGCTTGTGTTATTTTCAGGGTACTACAACTTGTTTTTTGCTTCACTGCTCAGGTTTTTTTTTGTCTCGTTTGTTGTTAGACATGCATTTTCATGAATAAAACTGAGTGCATTTAAACTTAATTGTTAAGCATTTCCTTTGCTGTACTGAAGTGGTGTTGTAAATACAGGATACAAGAGCAAAATACAGAGCTGGGCCTGTTTTGAGAGATACTGGTGTTTTAACTGGCACAGTCTGGAAAAGAACAGCATCTCAAAGGTCTTCTTGAGGATTAAACCACATCTGAATTTTGTCGACTAAAAATAATTCCTTAAAATTATTTTGATCCATTTTTGTTTTGTAATTTTGTGGGTATCTGATCATATGTACATTTCTATTCCTGAGCTGGAGAGGAAAAGCCAGTGTTTGGTTTCTAAATCAGGAGGTTCTCGAGCCTCACAGCACATATTAATCCTTGTTGGAAAGGTGTTGTTGTAGCATAATGAGTTATGGTCAACACCAGCAATTATCTTCACTTCACCTGTCCTCTGTTTCACCGTGACACACAATGAACAGAGCAGAGGAAACACACACACACACACACACACACACACACACACACACACACACACACACACACACACACACACGAGCAGTTTTCAGCCTGGGAGTTTTATATTTGAGGCCAGCCGTTTTTCGTTGGTGAAAATAAGATAAAAGAAGCAACACTTCAGTTCTTACTATCCTCTATTATATTTATTGTTGATGTTTTTTGTCAGTCTCCTCAGCAACACTATCCTCTGTTTGTTACTCAGGAATCTTCTGCTAGGCTGCTGTATCACAGCTTATTGTCTGTGTCACTTTCCTTTTCCCCTTCTCTCAACATCAGACTCATCTGTACTGAATCACATTAGGAAAGTCACAAGGCCACAGGAGCTGCAATTTAATCCTCAGACAGTCAGTTGCCCATCAATGTTAAGTTAAATGTTAAGTTATTATCCATTCATTCGATTCAGTTTGTTATTTTTTATATGTACCACACAAATATATTCATTATTCACATCCTGACCTCCTTGATATATGTTTTCTTCTGGTAACTCTACATCTTACTATAATGATTGTAGTGTAAGTATGTTTGCTCCCTCACTTCTCCTAGATGCATTAACCAATCTGGATGAAACTTTCAATATAAAAAGCCTGTGGTACCAGGATTATTAGCATCTATACCTTATATCCTTTGGGATTTTTATAACACTCACTTAGCTGACAATATATACACATTATGCATACATTGTTTGTTGTGCATACTTTAAAATCTTTGGGGGAACAGGTATGTGTTTTTATACACATATCTATAAATGACTTCATTTGGCAGTAATAGTGCCTATCATGGATTATTGTGTCCTATTTAATGAAGGAAAAAACAAAAGGACACAAAATTTATATTTTTTCAGTCATTTGTTTGGTGTTTTGAGCAGCAATTTTTGCAAATATGTAAAGTGATACAATGAAGATAAAAAGAATAACATGATGAATTAACATGTCTGTGTTTTTATGCAACAGCAAGGTGAACAAGTGTCACAGGCTTAAAAAACACCCACAGGGTGGCATTTGCTAGTTTTCCTAAGCTGAAGTAGTGAGGTGAGGACCAAATGCAGAATGAAGGAGGCAGAATGTTCAGACAGAAATCGATTGTTAAAGGAAACAAAAAAAGTCCAATACAAACAAAGCAAGAAAGATGGAACACGGAACCGAAAACACAAGAACACACGGGAATCCAGAAAGATAAACATCAGGAGCCGAAAGTGAACAGGGCAGCACGAGAGAGAACATGAAAACACAACTTGACAAAGAGGAACACACAGGTGAAGACAAGTAGGGCAAGACTGACAATCACAAAGGAAGGAGAAACAGTAAGGAAACTAGAAGCAGATACACACCAGAAAACAAACCTTCAATGGAAACAGGAAGTGCCCAAAAAACAAATACTGAACACAGAGCCAAGAAGACTCAGAGAACAGAGCAAAAGAACGACCACACTGAGGGAGGAACAGACAGGAAATCATTGAGTCTGAAGATTCAAACACACAAAAATAAAAATTAAAAATAAAGAACAGAATAAAGAACAAAAACTGAAGACCCTAATGAAAAAATACATGATGCAATACCTACATGATGCATGTGCTGCTCTTTTTAGTATAGTGACTATTCCACAGTATGCAGCTGCTGATTGCGAGCACAGCTGCAGCTGCTCTCCCTGCTGTGACGGGGAAGCTGTGGCGGGATTTGTGGTTATTTTTCTGACTTCTCCTTCTGATCTGGATGCGGTTCACTCTATGATACTATAGATATGTTCAGCTGTGTTAAGCCTCGTACTTTTGGAAATGATGCCGGTTCTGTGACGATGTGTTGCAAACATACAGTAGCTACAGGGCAATGCTCAGTCAGCAAAAGCATCACAGCAACAACCACTGCATGTAGACAGCGTTATAACCATGAGCAGCAACCATGTCACAGCCATATTTTTAACAACCAAAGCCACCAACACTGACAGCTGTGCCACTCCAGCGTCTGCAGTCGTAATGCCAGATTCTCTTTCTTGGCAGCAGTAAGTGAGACAGGACGTGACGCTTACGTTTTTCATTCGTGAAGTACATCTGCAACACATCACAAATGTAATCAATTTTTCCTTCTTGAAAGAACAGGAGAAACCACAAACAAAGTAATTTGTTTGATTTATTAAAAAAAAAAGACATACACCAAATAACGCTTTTACTTCTTGCATTTTTATTTATGTTTTAAATGCTTTCAACTCTATAAACAGAAGCAGCAATTTTACGTCTATGCTAAATTGATGTTGACAGGTTAAATGAGCTGCTGATGCTGTAGCTGTGTGGCAGTGGTTCTCTCATCTTGAGATATAGTATAAGCAGATGTTATACATTTATCTGATCTTACAGCATTTTTTTTTTTTTACTGATGATTAGTTTGTTTTAATTACACTGAAAAACATGTAGCAGCATTAGAATTAAATATAACTACAGTGGAGGAAATAATTATTTAGTCCTGGCTAAATTTGTAAGTTTGCTCACTTACAAATAAATGAACAGTTTATATTTTTTTTATGGTAGTTTCATTTTAATTTTCATTTCCATCTCACTGAGTGAAATAAGTATTTGATCCCTTAGCAAACATGTTTAATAGAGGAGAACTCGTTGATGGCTTGCACAGCGGTAAAATGTCTTAAAGTTAGATTTGCACACATCTCAGGAGGGATTTTGGACAACTCCACTTTACAAAAACTCTCTAAATTGGCAACTCCAAGCTTCAGCTCCTCCACAGATTTTCTATAGGACTGAGGTCTGGAGCCTGACTCTATAACCTTAATGTGCTTCTTCTTTACCCACTCCTTTGATGCCAGGGTAGTATGCTTTGGGTGTTGCTGGAAGACACATCCATGACCCATCTTCAGTGCTGTAGTTGAGGGAAGCAGGTTCTTGTCTAAGATTTTACTCTACATCCCACATAGCAAAATTGGTATGGCCCACACAATGTGCTTACACATGGCCCACATACCGCAAAGAATGATGGCCCTTTGGTGGCCCAGATCTGGTTTGCCAGAGGTGGCTCGCACATGGGCCAGCACAAGGCCAGTTGTAGACACACTGTTGGTCCTGTGCTGGCCCATGTGTGGATTACCTCTGGCAAACCTGATCTGGGCCACCAAAGGGCCGTCATTCTTTGCGGTATGTGGGCCATGTGTAAGTTGTATGCAACCACGGGCTGCAAGCCATGTAATAACAACATGTGCCGGAACATAATAGTGCAAAACTGCTTTTCTATGGTCCCAGATTACTCAATGTGCATTATATAACGTGCCAAATTCACCCAATCACAGACTTTCTCTAAACTGAGTGCTTCCTAATTACATTCATACACATTCACACTCTTGACATGCAGACTGGAGGAGCCAGGGATCAAACCTCTAACCTTCCGATCAGTCGGTGACCTGCGCTACCACCTGAGCTACAGCCACCCACTGGCAAAGACGAGTAAACCGTCACCAGGTTTTGGATAAAGTGTACACACACAAACCTGAAACATTGGCTACCATAGCAGTATAGTATTGCAACATGGCATTTGGGTCTTCTAACTAAAATAGTAAAATAGGAACATAAATAGTGCCATCATTGCCAGACCTGGCGCACACCCTGCCATGGCACCAGTCAGTCAGAAGTGACAGCTTGATGCCAGATCCAGGCCAGGCCTGTTTTCTATGAGCCTGGGCCACATAACCCAAACCACAATCAAGCCAGATATGGCATGCCATCACATAGACAGTGCCATCTATGCCAGACCTGGCCCATATCTGGGTGACATACATCTTATCATGCCAGAAGTCAGCCAGCAGTACCGGCTTGATACCAGATCTGGGCCAGACCTGCTTGCTATGTGGCATAGTCCCCCAATGTGGTGAAGTTGTCCTGTACCGTTGACAGAAAAACAGCCCCAAAGTATAATGTTTCCACCTCCATGCTTGAATGTAGGGATGGTGTTCTTTGGGTCATACTGAGCATTTCGCTTCCTTCAAACATCTGACCACTGAACTTTCTCCCAAGCCTACTCTGAATCATTCAGATGCTCACTGGCAGACTTAAGATTGCCTTCTTGAGGTTTGCAGGTCCTGCAAAATTTCAATTGATTACATCATAGAATGGTGTTCTTTGTGACTGTGGTCCCAAATGCCTTCAGATCATTACCAATCTTTTTCAGTGATGTTTGGGCTGATCCACTATCCTTTTCATGATTATTCTCACTTCATGAGGCAAGCTCATTTTATATTTCTTCTGTCTCTGAAATTTGGTACCAGCCACTGTCACCTTCTCACAAAGTGTCTTGTTGTCCTTGTAGCTCATCCCAACAGCAAGATCACTCAAGCTTCAAAGATGTTGTCTCTCACTTCACCTGTGCTTACAGTGTTTATTCCCTGACTTTGTCACATTGGGGTTGCGCTTGTATTTCAGGTGGAAAAAGATCATGTTGTTCAAGTTTTTCAGTGTTGTAATTATTAAAATTCTTTTTATTCACTTATTTGTATCTAGATAGAATTTACATTTCACGTGCTTCTTTTGTAGTTGCAAACACTTGCAAAATACTGGCAATGCTGAGTCCTGTGAGAGTTGGTGAACCACCGTGTCTTCTTTTCATTCTAATTTGCTTGAGCTCAAGCATGCAGTACTTTCACATGATTCTCATGTGAGTCATAACCAAGCTCAGAAATTCAATCTAAAAAGTGCAGCCAACCCAAAAGTTTCAGATTCACCTCAGAGTCGATAAACTGGACCTCTTGATCATGTCTGTGTTGTCCCAGAAGTTTTGATTAGTAAAATTCCAGTAATTTTTAGGGAGCTACTTATCGCTAATTAGCAGATATGTTTATCTCTTTGATGCACTGGGACTGTTTATAGATGCAGCCTTTTAATCAAGCTAGTGTTACCTGATGACTAAGCACACTCCCCTTTTTCCAAATATTGTTAATTGTTGTGCCGAAAAACACAACAGAGGCTTAAAAAGAAGAAAGTTAGCATTAGGCCTCAAAATGTAGATTTCAGGATCCAACATTGTTACATTGTTTTAGACAGTCTTGATGGATGCTCAATCATCCAGGTAAGTAAATCCCAAAAGGCTGATTCTGTAGCGTTTTCAGTGGGAGAAACGTTTCTTCACTCATCCAGGTGACTTCTTCATGCTCAGCTGACTGCAGGTTTTCCCCAACCTTATGGCCACTGATCAATGGTCTTTGATCAGTGGTTGTTAATCAATGGTCATGACAATTTGCATGATAATGATCAAGGAACTGACCGCACGGCCCATTGTTCATTCAGTGGGCTAGTTTCAGTCACTGTGCAAATGTACTGTTTATAAGGTTGGGGAAACCTGCCGTCAGCTGAGACTGAAGAAGTCACTTGTA
>NW_005187422.1:1176982-1180348 GCF_000239375.1 Pundamilia nyererei
AAAAAAAAATGCTTAAAATATTGAACTAGTTGTTGTTGTTAGTGAAGCAGAGACTCTGGATTGCAAAACAACAATTTGACAGCTGTTTCGTCATGTTCTGCAATGCTTCTCATTGGGACATGCCCTTAGAAGAAAACCCAGTCCCTGTTTACTCTAAGCTTGATGCTTGCACTGTGTTGTTTCCACATATCCCTGACCACCACTGATGATTAATATGCAGATTTCAGAATATGTGAATGTTTGTGTTGAATTATTTTGGTACACTGGCATTTAGAGCTTGAGGTAGTGCTCCACTTTCAGCAAATTCCCCCAGATACACATATCTTATACCTCTGTTAGAACTGTTAGTTTTCACAGCGGTGTAATGTGGATATTTGCTCTTGATAACAAGTGAGTCATTCCATCTTTCTATAAATTGCACCTTTTTTTTTTAAATTAATGAATGGAAAGCTTTATTTTTCATTGCCTTCTGATGAACAACAAATCTATTCTGGAGAAAGAGTATTGAGATTAATCAGTTTAAATGACGTGTGTAATTAATTGTTTGACCGTCTTTGGAATACTTTCCTCAGGCTTAATAAAAAGAAATGACAGCAGTATGCAAGCATATACTGAAGATTGCATGCAGAAAACAGCTCGCAGCCACTTAATGTGCTGTATCTTGCCTGTTTTACCCATATGTTCAGTTAAAAGTAAGTTGTGGTTTAAACTGAGGATCTATATTTGAAATCGTGCAAATCACAACCTTTTTAAGTTGCAGTGTGCCACATTTATCTTATTGCTCAAAAGTTCTATCCCTACAGCTCTTTTAATAAGCAAGTGCCTAAAATCTAAATTTTCTGCTCTGTGTTTAGTAAACAATTTAGTGTCTATTACGGAGAAGTGAACAAGTAAACATGAGAGAGATCTGGGGCACAGCCCTGGTGTCTTGCCTTGCAGTTACTAGTCAACAATAGTCATTTGAGGGATTCACATCAATCCTCGCCCAAGAAGTATTCCCCAAATATAAAATATATAAAACAAACTGAGCTACTTGTGTTTGAGCAAAATGGATTTACTGTATGTTTGTCCAAACATACTGTGAGTAAATCCAAACATCCTAAATGATGTATTAATAGAGTCATGTGACCTGTAGAGCAGAAGCAGCCAGGATACAATATCTGGGACACTATAGTCCTGTGATTATTGCCTCTTCATTGTTGTTTTGTTATGTTATGTCCCCTGTAACAAGGTAAGGAAAGGTGTGATGAGGAACCTTGTCATCTTCTTTTAAAAACACACAACACAACACACAGTGATTTGAATTATTCATCCCTACTAAGCCCAAAATAAATGCTGGAACATGTTCCAGTCATGTAAAATTAATTTAGTAACACGTGTAATATTTTGTAGTCTCCTACCAAAGCTTAGTTAACAACTCCTAAAATTAGTTTCATTATTCTTAACAAAGACCAAGACAGTCTATGCAGCGAGATGCAATTACTGAAGAGGAAACATGCACATTTATTGACCAATTTACTCTCTATGTGGAGCTAAACAGCGTGCCCGTGGGCTGCTGACCACCTGTGGTTTATTAGTGATACTTTGTTCGGCACTAAAAAGGCAGCATTAACTAGGGCTGCTCGATTATGGCAAAAATGATAATCACGATTATTTTCACTGAAATTGAGATCTCGATTATTTGACGATATTTATTGAACCCTTTAAGACCTACTATAGAACCAAGTCCGCCAGAGCTTATATTATTTTTTTACATGTTGTAGCGCCATTTGTGGGAGCATCTCAAGTTGCTATACATCAATACAACTGTTATAGTCCATATTTTAATAATATGTATGCATTAAGTCCATAGTAACTACATTAATTGCAAAAAAGTGCAATAAACTACAAAAAAATTGAAAATCGTTTTTGGGTTTTTTTTTACATATATTTCTACTTGGAGAAATTTAAGAGGTTTATCCCTCAAAACTTTAAATACAAAAAAGTTGCAAAAAATAGTTTACAACAACAGGAAATTTATTTTGAGTGTCTTCATAGTTTTATTTTGGAGATATAGCATTTTTTATATACTGCAGGAAAAACAAAAAAACAATTCTGTGATGCAAATTTGCAAAGAAAACAGCAGGTGCATCAAAATAAACTATTTCCAGCAGTGCAATTTGAGTTCTAAGCATCCCAGAAACTATTCAGAAAAGTCAAACATGACTTATAAAAACACCAGTATAGGCTTTTAAGGCCTACAAGTAAAAAACTACATTTTCCGCGAAAATGACGTCACTTCCGGTTTCGGGCAGGAAATGGCGGACATGCGATAGTTCGCGCTGACCAATGTGGGAAGTGTTACGAACAGCTGATCGGATCGGTAAAGCGTGTTTCTGGAATATTATGTTTTTGTTCCTGCAAGCGCTTTTTATGCAATTTTTGCAAAGCTTTATGTGGAACTAAACTGTGACCTAGGACAAGCTGATGGCATAAGATGTAAGTACAACTCCTCTGGTTTCATATGCAAAAAAAATTATTGTGCTAGCTTACATGGTTGCAGTGCTACCGGGATTTAAAAATAGTTACACAAAACGGTGCATGCTGCTCTGACCGGCTTTAAAGGGTTAACAATAACAATGTATTGAATAATGACTTTAAAAAATTATATAAAATAGTGTGCAAATACTGATAACAGTGCAAATGTTTGCAATATAAGAAAATAAATTAAAAATATATGTTTAGTGAACTTTGCAGTGTTGCTCTGTGGTGCAGCTATGACAACGTAGCAAAGTTTACACACTGTGTCTACTTGATCCACGTCTGACTCCGTGAACCCATAATGTTTCCACACCACTGAAGTTTTTTTTTTTTTACCTCTCTTTTCAGCCAATGGCAGTCACTCTCCTCTCCAAATAACTTCTGCTTAGCTTTCCCAGCTTCCCTCGGGTCCTCTTAATTGTTGTGACACGTGTTCGAAATGCCGAGAGGTGCGCTCGATTTGCCACACGGAGTAGCGCGAGAGTAAATCATGAGGGAGGGGCTAATAATCAGCTCAGTCATTTTTAATGATCGTTGAAAGCCCAGATCGTAATCGAGATTAAAATTCGATTAATTGAGCAGCCCTAGCATTAACTACTGAAGTCTATAAGTTAATGCATTTTTTAAATGCCATAATTGCTCTACTAAGTGCTTATCCCCTTAACAATCGAATTCACTACAAAGGAAAGTTTGCCCTTTGTGAAAAATTTAATTAATAAATAAAAAGCCTAAAAAATAATTTGTCAAGCTGCTAGCTTACCTTTGACACAGGTATAGTGCACTGATTGAACCAACTTACATGCCATGCATAGATAGGATAGCTTATAGTAGGGCTGCTCAATTAAT
>NW_005187422.1:1180949-1200495 GCF_000239375.1 Pundamilia nyererei
AAAACTTCAGTGGTGTGGAAACATTATGGGTTCACAGAGTCAGACGTGGATCAAGTAGACATAGTGTGCAAACTTTGCTACGGTGTAGCTGCACCACAGAGCAACACTGCAAAGTTCACTAAACATAGATGTTTACATTTTTCTTTTTTTTTTTTATATTGCAAACATTTGCACTGTTATCAGTATTTGCACACTATTTTATATTATTTTTTGACAATCTTTAAAGTGATTATTCAATACATTGTTATTGTTAAATAAATATCGTCAAATAATCGAGATCTCAATTTCAGTGAAAATAATCGTGATTATCATTTTTGCCATAATCGAGCAGCCCTAGATTATAGTTTTCTTGGGTCCTACCTGAGACCTTGGCTGTGCTGTAAGCTCTCACAGGCCCACGTTCTCATTTCCCTAATGACATCCAAGGAGATGGATGTCATCTCCTTGCATCTTAGTCCCTCCCACCACAGATGCTAATGGAGGAGACAAGGAAGAGAATCAAAGACAGAAGAGCGGAGAAACAAAATCAGACATCCCTGCCTTAGAGCCTGATTTTAAAGCAACGTAAATTAAACATGATGTTTGACATTAATGCATTATAAATAGCTCATTATATTAGCTCAACTACTGCTGATTCTTATGAAAAATATGAATAAAATATTGACTAAAAATACTGTAAAAATGTAAATAAAAGGGACAAGTCGCTTGTATAGTCCTCCCACCATGGTTTGTATGTTGTAGCTGCGTGCCACGCCTTGTCTGACACTTTCACACACCTGTGCATCCATGATCATAGTTTCTGCCTCCTTTCTTCTCTGTCCTCCAAATGCATTTTGGGAATTGAGACATCCTTCACCATGGTGTACTGAGTTTGATTACTGAATCACAGGCAGGAGGATGGAGGATGGAAGACACGTGAGTCACAAATTAGTGAAATGAGAAAAGCCCAGTGTTGCTGCCCTCTCCATACGGGGAACCCAATTTGCTGAAGGCATTTGCAGAGCAATTCATCGTTTCTGTCACTGCTGCAATTTAAAAGGATTTTCTTGTTTTCTTATCAGTGTTGGAATAAAATGACTGCACTTACCTGACATCTGCCAATATAAATATCAGTGTTATACAGAACTGTAAGCTATATAATTGCGTTCCCTTTTCTGTAAAGGTCTTTGTGTCATCAGTTGTAAAAGCTGATTGTGCTATTGTGTGTTTGCTGCTCTTAAAGCCTGAAAAGCTCAAACATTAGTGAAAAAAAATCTTTAATATCATATAAAAGCAAAAATATGATTTGACTTAAATCCGAGAACCAAACATAACATGCTGCAGCTCCTCCTGTCAGCTGTTTTATTCAGTTGCTTACCTTGAAGAGCTTTTTCTCCTGGAGGAGTACAGCAATCACACACAAACACACTGTCACTGGTCACACTGTGCATGTGTTAAGGGGAAGGAAGAAGGCCTTTTTGCACATGTGTAGAACAAAAGGGGGCCGTTACAGCCAGCATTAAAGATGGACGTAGCCTCTGGGTCTGAAAAGCGAAGCTAACATAACACTGACGTGGAGTCTCTGAGCAGAACCTCTCTGCTGCGGTGACGTCTTTTGGAGCATTTCTGATGCGACTATCTCAGAAATATGGCTAGCTTTGTAATACAGACCATCCAAGAAGTTGGTGCTCTAGCTGAGTGAAATTAGACTGTAATATTTGACAGACTGGGCAATGTCACAGATGTCCAGTCAACAACTGCAGTAACATTTTATGACCACTAAAGTAATGAAGTTCTGTGGGGTAATGCAGATAAAGTGCATCCCTATTAAGTGCAAAAAAAGGGGGGGGGGGACGCAGGAGGTTAGGGAGGTATAAAAATGGAGATAAAATGCAACCAAATGAGACTGGCTGGAAAACATTAGCCATTACACACCTCCAAGCAGCCTCCGATGAGCTGATTCACTGCAGGCACACGCTGGAATTAGGGGAGAGTGACTGTAAAGACGGAATGCAGAGAAAAAATAAATTTCAGTGAAGTTTGTAAAAGAGCTTTCAGTCCAGAAAGTAGCTGGAGCAGACTTTATGCAGGGCTGAGAAACTCTGAGACATAAAAAAAAAGAAGCATTTTTAAGTTACAGAAATGTGACAGCTGTCACATAATACATCGAACTATAAATCAGATACACGTCAAATTGGATGTAATCATTATGAGATGCGTGTCCGGCCTGACTTACTGACAGATTTCAGGGTATCTGGGTCAGCGGTGTCCCCTCACAGCCTTTCATCTCTCACTCTGCCTCGGGTTGTGCTCCTTTCACATGCTTGTGTGATATGTAGACACTGAATCTTGCCACCTGATGTTATTTTGATCAATAATTGTTTTCACTCATGTTTTGGCTAATAAAGGCAGGTGAGAAACACACAGTTCTGATGGTTTACTGGTGTAAGTCTTCAAGGAGCATGAAGGTGGTGCAGGAAAACTAATGTTATTTTCTCCTCCACCAATTTAGTTGTTAATACAGGGCTGAAAGTTGCTTTTGGACAGCTTCCCTTTGGTGTGCATGTATGTGAAACCCTTTCAATCCTTTCTTTGTAAAAGTGCAGTTTTACATATCTGATGATGTCTGTTTTTATTCATGTTAAATGCTGACCTTTCTTTTTCGTTGGCACAGGCTGGATTTGAAGTTTTAATAAAACTGTATACATGAATGCGTCAAGTCACGACTTCAGCGAAGAAAAACTATGAACACTGTGAAAGGCATGTTTATATCTGTGAATGGTAAGCAAGAGCAAAGACCTGTTTAGGGTGATATAAATAGTGCATGAAGCTGAGAGCTTCTCAGTTAGCACACATGGCCTTTTCTGCAGATGTTGATATACTGCTATTCAGAGATGTAAAGCGAGCGATTCAAATAGAGAACCAATGGCGGCATTCATCAGAACTTGCCAGGAAGGAAGGACATTAATTGGTGCGATTAAGCAGTGAGCACAATAAGCAGCTGTGTTTTCCCATCGGATCGAGAGCTCGATGAACGGCGACTGTGCACAGGCTTTTTTTCTTTACCTGCACGAGTTTGGAGGTTGAGCTGGAGCTATGAAGATGTTTCTGCTTCTCCGTCACATGTGGCCCTGCCAAGCAGGGGCCTTTGTTCTTTGGCAGCATGCCAGCCCGCAAACTACTGCCAGAAGAACTGTGTCATGTTCCTGTTCAGCTGGGTTTGTAGACGGGGAACACAGGGATAATCCATTCTATTTGATAGCTCTGTGGCAGGAATTGGAGTGGCTGTCACAGCAACTTTACAACAGATTTGCTGTCAAAACTGAAATATTATGTATATCACCACCCATCTATTAAAGCACATGCTCAGCCCCAGGGCCTTGGTGCTCTCTGTAAGCTGAGAATAGCTGTTTATCCACAATCTCGTAACTTCAGTGAGAAACTTAGGAGAAAATTTAATTCATAGAGAAACTTGCGTCACTCTTGTACAGAAATAGTCATGTTTCTAATTAGATGCTGAAAAAACTTTAGAATTCCAAGTACAATTTCCTCAGCTCAGAAGGAGAGAAATCTTATAATTCATTACATTTTCCTGTAGCAAACCTGAGTAATCTAGGGCAAAGGCACCTAAGACAATATTGCACAGCAGGACAAAAAGAAATCGAACTAATTAGTCCTTGTGCCACTGGGTATGTCAGTGTTGTGGAAGTGTACAAACTGCAAGTGCCTGGTGGAACAACACTAAGCTTCAGTTGAATTATACTTTACAACATGTGCTGCAAGTTTAGCAGCAATCTTAAGTGCTGTCAGCCAATAACAGTGGCACAGGTCTCTTTAACTTTAATCTCAGTCAGAGAGAGCAGGAAGTAAGATTTTAGTCAGGAAAAAACTGCAGTGGATCAATTGTGTATAAAAAACACACCGTTTGTGAAATAATAATTAAGTATGATGTATTTTTAAAAGATTTACTTGAACTTATACCTTTTACTAAACTAACCAGTTGCTCTAGGTGCCTAAATGTAACCAAACAGCAAGTACGTATTACACTGAAAAGCAGGAGGAAATGAGAAACTGCAGTAAAACCTCAGCTGTCTTCTGCTTCTTTTACACTGCATCAATCCTCGAGTGATCTTTGCTCGTCTTTTTATTTGTAAGAGTTTTTGTTTTAGAGAAACCAAGTGTGCTTCAAAGACTGAGAATGCAGTTTAGCAGCATGGGAGACTATTTTTAAGGCGACTGATTTTGTTTTCAAGAAAAAAAATGATGCTGTTGTTATATAATTGCATATAGTCTATATTTGGTGACAATTAGACAATTCCTTGAAAAGACATTCTTTAATGTAGACAAAAGTACAATTATGATCTTCTGCAACGAGTCTGTTTATAGTGAGGCCTTTCACAATAAATCAGCCAAAACAGCAGAGGCTCGTTGGAGGCTCTTGGAATTTTTCCAGACACAGAATAAATGAAAATGAGAACTATTTCATAGCATTTGTTCAGATATTCATAGAACACCAGATGTTTGACTTTAAAATAACGCAGGATGAAAATCGGTGTGTTATACAAACAAAAACTGGCACTTACATATTTATAGCAGCAACAGAGATTTTACTTACTTATATACTTATGGATTTATTTAATTCAGCACCCGCACACTGACAATGATCATCACTTATTATCAGCAGATAAATAATCAACAGACGTCTACAAAATTATTGGTTTACACACTGATGGTGGTTAAGTCGACTTAATATTTCTACATTTATCACAAAAACAGGCAAGTTTCTGTTCTTTCTTGGCATTGTGCCGCTATTTATAAATACAAATTATCATGTACAAATTGATATTGTACATGATAATAAAGGGTTGTTAAAATATTACGTCGGTCAATAGTTTTAAAAAGCTGAAACTAAGTTACTTTAAGGGTCTTCTTAGGTTTTGGACTTACATTTTAGCATTTTAGCACTTGCACTGGCTTTATCCAAGACAGTGTGTGCTCCAGAGTTCATAATAGTCCAAATGTTTTTGATTACAACCGCAAGTGGTGAAAAATCTGATTTACTGGATTTTCGTCCAAGCTGACATTTATGTATCCAGGCAAATAGATGGAGGGCTAATGTTTCTGATACTGCTTTCTGTGCCTAACTGAGATCACTTGCACATTTTTAATCAGATTATCTTACTTCTTATAAACTAATGGTTAGCTATACTTGCATACGTTTGGCTGGCTGTGCTGATATGTAGCGTTAGTATTTCAATTTCATAATGGTGACAAACACGGACAAGGCCAGTTTAAGCACTATTGTTATCCACCTCATCAAGAGGCATGATACTGCTCCTTATGGTGCACGAATGGCATGAGTAGCTGTGATGACAAGGAAAGTGAACGGTGGGGATGAGGTACATTAAGAATTACAAAAACACAACTTTTGGGCAATGCATACTTTTAATTAGGAATTGATGCCATAAGCCAAATTTAAAATTGGAATTATAAAATAGAAAGTGGAAAACAGAACTGTCTCGCAAAAAAGGGCAAGTAATAGGCCAAAAGAGGAGGTGCTTGAGACCTGGGGTCTATCTGAGCATGTGTCTGGTTATAGCTGTGACAGATGATGTGTTAAAAAAAGACAAAGAGGAAAAATCTGTCAGAGAAAATGAGCTGGAGATGAACTGACTGACTCCAGCAAGCGGTTAGAACCACTGACCTCAGTGACTCGCCTCCGGACATTTGACCAAACAGAAGTCGCCAAATGCTGTACCATCATGAAATGGTTAGAGGAGAATGAATCATAGTTTGAATGGTCCCAAATTATGTGAAAATGCAGAGTTTTACTTATTGTCTGTACCTTAGCAACAAGTCCAAACAGAGTTTAATGTTTATAATTAGTTAATTTGTATCATTTAGTGAGAAAACCTATTAGTATTAGTATCTCTTCTCATGAATGGAAACACTTTCGCTCAGGTTATGTTTTGCGCACACTGATTAAGGGAACTGAAAAACAATTTATATATTTTAAATAATGTATTTCAGTATATACACCACCTGAACATCATATAGAAAAATAAACCTTAAAATATGAACATTAGATTTTAGATAAAGCAACATTTAAATTATTTCAAGGAGGAAACACACATTTAAAGACAATACCCACTGATTTGTGTTTCTTCCATCAGCAGTGAAAAACACCTCAGAAAATATGTATGGCCTAATTACTGTGCTGTGGCATTTTACCCTTAAAAATCTAAAAAGCATTTTTGTGCAACACATATGGTAGCTGCCCCTAAAGGGGACATATAATAATTTCCCCCAGGGATTAATAAAGTATTCTGATTCTGATTCTGATATCACTGTGCAAATGATTACACTGTGGCATTGTGAGGCATTTTGATGTTGTTCGTGGGTGATAAGTGGGGTTTTTCAGACTGCTTTTGCCGTAAAGGTAGAGAAAAAAAGATTCATCTTTTCTTCTGTGAACCATCAATGGCATTAGTATATTTAATTATGTTCCATAAAGAGTTGGCCACGGCTTACATATACTGACTTTGAATGTGGTTGTTGGTGCCACACAGATTCGACTGAGTATTTCAGAAACTGCTGATCTACTGGGATTTTCACACACAACCTGGGGCTCTGAAAAAGAGAAAATATCCAGTCAGCGGCAGTTCTCTAGGCAAGGATGCCAGAGGTCACAGGAGATTGCCTTGTGCTGATCAGCTACAATAACTCAAATAACCACTCGTTACAAAGTATGCAGAAGAGCATCTTTAAACGAACAACACCACAGCAACAGAGGACTACACTAGGTACCCATCCTGTCTGCTAAGAACAGGAAACTGAGGCTGCAATTTGTTCAGGCTCACCAAAACAGAATTTAGGAAAAATGTCGCCTGGTTCTGACGAGTCTCAATCTCTGCTGAAGCATTCACATGGCCGGGTCAGAATTTGGCATTAAACATGAAACTGTGGTTCCATCTTCAGCTCCAGGTGGTGTAATGCTGGGGGGCATATTTCATTGGTACACCCTGTACCCTTTATTAGTAATTGAACACTTAAATGGCAAAATCTGAGCACTATTGTTGCCTGTGGCCATCCTTTTAAAACCAATGTATCCACCTTCTCATGACTGCCTCCAGCAGGATAGCACACGATGTCACAGAGTTCAGATGAGCACAAACTGGTTTCGTGAACATGATGATTCACTGTACTCAAAAGGCCTCCACAGGACCTTATTGAATCTGTGCCACAAAGAATTGGGCGGTTCTGAAGGTAAAAGGAAGTCCGACCCTCCTTTGCTACCAAGATGTGACTAATGACGTGGTTGGTGGGTGTGTTGATACAGATGGATGCTTAGAAGTGTGAAGACTTGTTGATTAAGGACAAAATTCAGAAATGTTTACAGCTGTCATTGTGCTGGTGACAAAAGGAAAGTTTTTCAAAAGAATATTTTGTATTTTCTCAACCTTTGAGAAACGAAAGTACACTTTGTGTACAGGTATAAAAAATTGTGTTGAATAGTCTTAGTGAAATTTTCTGACAACATTTGAACATTTTAGAGTTGTTGATGGCGAAAATTCCCTTTCATGAATTCAAATTAATTTGTTACATTGTTAAAGTTACTTGAGTTCAAAGTTTGCAGCACGGGAACTTTTAAAACGCAACTTGTGTGTAGCTTTCCACAAATATCCACACAAAAATCATTGACCTTTAATCAAGTGTTAAAAAAAAGAAAGGTGAGCAGGCAGGCGAGTCTGACAGATTAGCAGTGTTTGCCATTTATATGCTGTGTGGGGTAGAAGTTACAATAATACACACAAAGGTAAATTAAAAGTTTTCAATTTATTGCAATTTATTGCAAATTATTGCGTGCAGGGTGAAAGTAGCCTGTCATGCGTAGATGATGATGATGTTTATAGCTTCTCAGCCACATTCACTGTATGACTGATGGCTCTAAACTCTGGAATCCAATGTTCAGCTTTTTAGATTTTTTTGTTTTACTTTCTGTGACGGCACTGCGGTGCAGCGGTTAGCGCTGCCACCTCACAGAAAGAAGGTCCTGGGTTAAAGTCCACTGGTTCTTCCATGTTCTCCAGCTTTTTTTTTTTTTTTACCTTTGAATATATCAAAATTAACAAGAAAAATCAGTTTTATCAGGTATGTTTATCTGTGTATCAGCTGTCTTGTTGCCATGATCTTGAACTGGAGCTTGATATTGATGATACCTTTCACTAGTCACACACACACACACTTCACACAGGGCGAACGTAGTAAGGCTTGATTGAACTAACACTGATCAGCCACTCTAGCACTGGAATCTCAGCGCTTCCCATCTCACAGAGGAGAACACAGTCAACCGCAGGTGGAAACAAGCATACGACCACTGAGGAGAAGAACCAAAGCAGGAGGTAAAATCAAAACAGGACGCATGAGAGAACTGATCTATCTGAGTGTGAGGGGGACACCAAAAATAGATAAACTAAAACCAAACAAGAACACACACACGCACAAAAACAGCACCATGACAGTTTTGTGGCTGTAACTTTGTGTAAGCTCATACTTTGCACTGTGCTTCTACTTGGATGAAGTGTGCAACCTAAATAAAGCTTTGCTCTCTTCTTTATGCTTTATTTAGGTTGCCTGATTTTCTTTAAGGTTTTCTGTACTAAACAACAGAAATGTTCTCCACTTTTTCCTACATTCACATTTTGAAATGCAGGTGGTTTTAGTTTTTGTTGTGCCTAAAGCGTTGGTAACAGCTGGACCTGAAGGTATTTGTGCTCAGGGTTTAACAAGATGAATTTGCTTTATGACCATACATAAAAAAGAAAAGTAGTAAACACTCTTTTTCAGCTGACAAGACTTTGTGTGTCTTTTGAGTGAGCTAAATCAGACTGCTATGAACCAACATAGTTGCAACCGGACGATCACGGTTTGCCACACAATCTCATCAGTTACAGATGCATATATGTCTGTTTTGTGGTTGTTTTTTAAAGCAGTATTGGAGTGCCAGTTCCACATTAAAATTACTGAGCGTGCTTTTAAAATGTGGGGGTGTGCAAGGAGCAGTCACAGAGACTGCATGGCCAGGTTGCAGCAATCAAAAATAGCCTACTGGTGATGTGGTGCAAGGCCTGTAGTATATTACAAAATGATAACCAGTACAAAAAAAACCTAATATGTGGAGGTGGTAAAACTGCAGAAAAAAAAAACAAAGACAGTGTGTTTTTGAGCCAACAGTGTGGTGTCAGCATTTTAAAGTTTATTAGCCAAAAGTATCATGAGTAATGGCATGAGGTGTGTTGTTTGGCTCTTTTGTGCCGTTTCATACACCAAAGATCTGAACACGACTGAATTACGTGGTTTGAAAAATGCACATCTGATTACCTCCCCATTTCTGCTAAACAGCTGTGCACAGCTGCTTCCCTCATCTTCTCATTTAGCTCTCTCCCACAGAGAAGGGCTAAGTATTTGTTTTAATGATTACAAAGTTGATGGTTAGTTGATGTTAGTTAGCAATCACAAGTGACAATATTCAGATTAAAGTGGAGTGGAGAGTGAGTGAAGATCTTGAAACTGCAAAGCAAATTTTATGACACTGAAAAACCAGCCCTCTAAGAACATTTCAAATGACTAATTCAAATAAATATGCAATCACTGACATGCAGGCTAGAACACGTGATCACTGAATCAAAACTGAGTGCAGAGATTTCTAATTAGCCCAATTTTATGATTTTTTTAAAAGGAGATTTAAAAAGTGACCAACTAAAACTTTGTGGAGTTCAATTGAAGCAGTAATCAGGAGATACATAATGAGTCAAAGGAGTGGTTATCCTCCCAAAAGTCCACCGTGAAACATGGGCTCTAAAACAGATGGAAAGGTACTTCACAGGCCCAGGTGATAGGAAATCAGTCTGAAGCACATAATCAACATCTATGGATGGTTTCTAAGAACAAAAATAAAACAAAAAACCTTTCTTGCTCCCATAACTGCAAGATGATTTTTTTCCAACGAATACAAAGGCAACCAATAAATATCAGATGTACGTATCTGTTCAGCTCAGATTGGTGTGAGCCTCACCCAGGCTGCCACAGTGCACCGAGCAGTTAGCAAAGCACAAAGGAACATTTACAGATAGCATCATGATTATCTGTGGATATATCAAAATACCGCCTGTCAAGATGTCTCCAACAGCCTTGAGGAAGAGAACGACACAATCATGATAATGATCGAGCTTACACTGCCAAAATAACACAAAAGTTAAAACTATGACATGGCCAAGTATGTCACCTAACCTGAATCCAACAGAACACCTTTGGGGGTATTTTAAAGAGAAATGTAGAGCATCACAAGCCCTCCAGGAAAGAGCAGCGGCAGCTGTTAACAAAGAAGAAGAAGAAGAGCCGAACGTCTTTCCAGAAATATGTGAACACTGGTATCCTTTTTTATGCTGAGAGGATTGAGCTTGTCATCAAAAATAAAAATAAACACTGAGTCATGAAAAACGAAAACCTCAGTGAGAAAATGTCTGGAGCACGTCTCTGTGGAGTTTGCATGTTCATCCTGTGCCTGTGGCTTTCGTCCCACACATGTGCATTGGCTGTGAGAGTGTTATCCCTGTGGAAGGCTGCTGACTTGTCCAGGATGGTCCCTGCTTTTTGCCCTACGGCAGCACCTGAGAAAGTAAATGGATGATGAAAAGCAACTTTTGCTGAGTTTGTAATCTGTGTAAACTTACTGTAAGGGCATCCACAGTCCTGAATCATTTAATAGTAAAGCTATTGCAGGCAGTGTATTTGTGTTTACTGCACCTTTTTTTTGTTTGCTCAAATATACAGAGCCAATGAAAGGCACACAGCAAATGCATGTAATTGACCCTGAAAAAGCAGAAAAACACTTTCAGTTTACAGTACTGTAGGTATACTTGTATTGGCCTCAGTGGTTTTGAAAAGTTTAAATTGTTCAATAAGACCATGGCTGGAGTTAATATTTATACACATATATTGCAAGCCAATGTCAAAAAATATGCAACCCCCTTTTATTTAAAAACTCGGATCACACTGGCGAGTGGCCAGGAATGCAGTCCCTTCAGTCCCTTTCCTAATATATAAGCACTATAAACTCCTATTTACTGCCAATTTCCATTTTAAAATGCAGGAAAATAGATGGTGCAGTTGTCTCAACTGCTAGCCATACTTCCACAAATGAGTTGTTATAGATATATCAAAGTTCATACACTTTTTCTTTGTAATCATTGCTGTTGCAGTTCTTGAAATATGAACGCTACATCCTCCCACCATATGTCAAACGCCCATTGGGAAAACTAACTTTTAAGTTTATAATCTTACTTTTTCATTTTGAGACATATTTTTAGTAGGAGAACGTCTAAGTCTCAGCTTTGCTGCATTATATGACAACCAGCATTAGTGCCTAGAGCAATGCTGAGACAGGGGGCTATAAACATATCATAGAATCTCAGATTTATCCTTTCAATTCAAGAGGATTTACTGACATGTCTGGTGAGGTGAGAATACCGTTGCCTTTGGTTGTAAATCCTGTCTCTGAAAAACTTCTTGCATTCTGCTGCAGCGAACTGTGTCGTTCCACTAGCGGCTAGCAGAGCCTTATCCAAAGACTCAAACATCCATCCTATCTGAAAGACGTCAACATGTGCGCACTGCACCATTAGTCCAGAAGAGACGAGGTGAATAAAACTTATCATCAATGCACCATTAACCTTTAATGAACTGGTGCTACATTTTCAAGACAAAGCTGTTCTGAAACTCCCCTTCCCAGGACGTCGATCCCCCCCTCCTCCCAGCCTGTCCTTGTCGCCCAGAATTTTGTCTGGTGCTGAATTAGTAATGGAGCAAAAGACATGATTTACAGGAAAATTTGAACTCGGGTTCACGTTGCTTGTTCGGTTGTTTTCACAAGCGTGTAGGATTCTCTAAAAAGGGGGCAAATTTAAACCTCTGAGGGATCAGGCATTGATTTACGGTGTGCTCCGTACTGTGCTCCACTCATCAATAGAGGTATTTCTTCAACGTTATAATAGCAGCTGTGGATGTTGATGAGGTATTATTTTGCACATAAAACACTCCCACATGCTGAGTCTTTCAATGCTAATTATATTTGGCTTGTGTTTTTTCTGCCTCTGTTGCAGTGGGTCGCTCTGTTCACGGTCCCTCTCTTAAAGCAGCCTTTTTGACGCACCTCATCTCCTCACAGCACGTGCTGACCCATGCTTCAAGTTCACTGCCGGGAACAGTGAAAAGCCAGATTCATGCTTTGTTATGTTTGAAGGTAACATCAGAACCTGATTTGTTTGAACACTAAATAAAACTCAAAGAGAATCCACATTAGAAAGAATATTATCTAAGCATGCTGTTATTAAAAAGTGCCTGCTGGTCCTGGACTTTTAAATGTATCTGAATGTGCCATTAAACAGAAGGTAGTGCACATAAGACTCTTGACTCAGAAAACAAATAGCCAGGGATCAATCACTGCCAACTCAGCGTGCATGAACGTATTTAACCATGTTCTATGGATTGTTTCACACAAATTTCCTTCGGTTCTGATGGAAGCTTACAAAGTCCTGTTCAGGGATGGGAATCGATAAGAATTTAGCAATTCCAATTCCATTATCGATAGCACTTATTGATTCGATTCCTTATGGATTCACCACCGTCTCTAAGCAGCATATCAAAGACATTCATGCAAAGTAATTACATGAAGGATGGTCAAACTCTTGTGATGATTGTTGGGGTCGTTTTGCAAAAAAATAATTAATGCACATATTACACAGAACACTTTTCTTAAACGTAGTGCAGTACGTTACTTAATTACTCCCAGGAGAAAGACATTCGTTATACTACTCGATACGTTATTTTCATGTTACTCTGTAGAATGATCAGAAACGCTGTCTCATAATTACCAGTTAACAATATAAACCTACAGGTTGCAGTCCAACACACCAGCACAAATCCCAATCCTGATGAGGACACACGTGATCATTCTCCTAGCATTTAGGTATGAACACAAAGCCGACAACACAAACCAGCATAAAGACTCTTTAAAGCGATCGCCATAGTGATTCTACTGTAGAAACATGAACAGCTAGAAATGGAGGCTGCAGCCTGACTGCGCATCAGTTGTTTACCTGTTGAAGTTCAGTTAAAGTCCTGTTACTAATTTCATATGGTCTAGCTAAAATCATAAACAGTAGCAGTACAAAAAGATTGGTTGTATTTTCTTTACAGCAGTGTAACATTGGCGTGGCTATAAAACATTTATATAGTCAGAAAACAGAATATTAATAATAAATAAAAACGAACACTGTCTTTTTCTAAGACACTATAAGTTTACTTACCACAGTAATACTGGCACTGGTACCAAAGATGGTTATCCATCCTGCTTCGGTGAATATTGCCCTGTTGCACCGACTCTCGTCATCACGGAGTTCTTTAAAAGACTAGTCACGCAACGTATCACACGCGTCCTCCCTCTCTGAAACCCTGTCAGTTTGCAAACCAGTCAATCAATGATGCAATATCCTCTATCCTCCACTCAGCCCACACCCACCTGGAAACAAAAAAAAAATCTTTTTTGAAAATGGAGTTCATTGAGTTTGGCACTTTAACACATCATTCACCAGCAGTTAACAGACAAACTGGACCAGCTGGGGGATAATGGGAACACCTCTGTTTGTAACTGAGTGGTGAAGTTTGTCACTGAGAGATCTGATAGGGTGACCAGATCCCAAACAACTAACTATGGGACAAACACAGTTAATGTTTGTGTGGGACATTATTGTGGGGTTATTAACTTACAATAAAGTGATTTAAGGCAACTGTTGTTTTTTTGTTTTGTTTTTTAATTTGACACTAGATAAGTAAAATTGAATTGAATGGAAATGAATTGACAAAGTGGGACACGTTAACAATAATGGGAGTTAGTCAAATGTATTGTGTTGAATGCAACTTTTCCAACTCTCTTGCTTTACAGTACAGTAAATGCAATAAGAATGAATAGAAGCTGAAGTTTGTTCTTATGATCTCTTACATTATTGAAATAATCTTAAATATTTTTGTATTATTTGTTATTTCAGCTGCTATTCTGTCTGGTAACAGTCTCGGACATAACCTTTATGAGCCATAGCTGCTAATTTTAGGAATTTCTAGCCAATTATGACACACACAGATTTTGTGTCACTTCACGCAAGTTAAATTTACTTCAGTTTTATTTATAAAGTGCCAAAACACAACAGCAGTCACCTCAAGGTGCTTTATAACCAAATGACCCCCTATGCCCCCATGACTAGATATTGCCACTTCATTTTCTTTGTGGTAATTTCCATCATGCTCACCAAAATCTGCAAATCCTCTGACTTTTTTGTAACTTGGTAACTTGGTAACAGCATTAGACATCAGACAGACTAACCCTTATTTGAGTATAATAAAAAGCCTTCCCTTCACCTGCATTGGGGAAAAGCCAGACATCAGGAAAGTGCATGTCCTGCAGAGCTGGTCAAAATGAGGTACGTTGTCTCAAGCAGTGGGACAGGAGGACAAGAAATAAAAACGCTGTGCAGTCTCACTTAAAGAGGGACATCTGGTTAATCTACTGGGAGACCACAAGCAGTTTGGGTTGGCAACAATGCTGGGCACTCGAGCCCCTTAAGAACATGTGTTCAGTCCAGTGCACTTTATCCCGCTGACCCACAATTGCGCACTGAACTACAGCATTAACCTCTTCATCAAGTTAACAGATGACACAACAGCAGTGGAACTCATCAACAACAAGGACCAGAAAGACCACAGGAGAGAAGTGAAACAGCTGGCCATGTGGTGCAGTGAGAACAATTTCTCCTTAAATGTAAAAAAAAAGAAAGAAAAAAATAGATATCAACTCCTGGAGAGCTCACACCCAGCAGCACCACTTGTGATCAACGGTTCTGCTGTTGAAAGAGTGAGTAGCACCAGATTTCTGGGTGTGCACATCAAGGCCTCTCCTAGACAAACAACAACATCACTGGCTAAGAAAGCAAAGCAGGCAACATCCCTACTTCTTCCTCATACTAAGAAGACCGAGAGTCGTGGGACCCATCATGTGCAGAGGCACTGAAAACATCTTGACCAGCTGCATCACTGTGCTGTTTAGAAACCCCACCACCTCTGACCACAAACCCTTCAACCCTCATTTATAACCTGCAGAGCAGAAAGTGTGTACTAGAAAAAGGAAGACCGTTGATAAAGATCAGTGTTATGCTAGACCTAATCATTTGCTTTTTTTCAGTTTAGAAAAAATGAAATTAACTATATCTGTTTATCTAATACTCTCATTATCTACAGAACCTTTTTAGGGTCTATTTCAATCGTCATCTCCTCTGCTGTCTTCTGCCGTCCTCGGCACAAGGACACATTTTTAAAAACATATTTAAAAATGTATTTCCCATGCCGAAAGACTTAAGCAAATATTTGAAAACACAGAGCTATGTCCCTTGGAATGTTACATAAAGCCTTAGAAATTGTTGTTTTCACAAAATTGTTTGATTATATAATTTTTCAATGGCTTTATTCCATGGCACGAATGACAGATGAACAGATATGGATTTATTTGTTCTTTTCAGAGAGCCCAGGCTATTTAAAAAACACCAAGGTTTGTAACCTGAGCCTAAAAACGCCTATGCTTCATCAAAGATGCCTTGGGTGACTGTGCCTGAAGTCAAAGGCATTTATAGTGAATTCTTCGAGGTAGAACAGACCGTTCTTAGTGTAAATGGGAAATGATCAAATAAAATTTTAAAACATCTCAACCTGTAGTGCTTAACATGCTTAATTACAGGTTTTAATTCTCTCCCAGTTTTCTGAAAACAAGGTTACACACATATACTGGAATTGAGAATGCAAATAAAAATATCATAGAAATATCACTTCTTTTTTGAGGACTCAGTAGCCATTCAGAATGCAGTGAAAAAGGTCAACATTAACATAAACATAACATGTATGTCACGTTGTAGCAGCGATCATCAAAATCCAATCATGTAGTGCTGTTTCAAAGTATACTGATGGAAGGTTGACTAGAAGTGAAGAGTGTGGCAGGGAACGGTGCACAAGCAACAGCAACGAACACAGACTTGAGTGGGTTGTCAAGAAAAGTAAATTCAAGAACCTGGAAGAGCTTCTTAAGAAGTGGCCTGAGGCTGCTGTCCGTGGGTTCAAGAGTCACCATGCACAGATGTCTTGAGCACAGTGGTTACCGCTCCTGAACCAGAGACAGCATTCTGGGATAAGGAGGAAAAGAACTTGACTGCTTTTGTAATTCTGAAACCAATGATTTTGAAATCAATGATCTTGATTTTGAAATCAAGGTCCTAGTGTGTGAAGGAAAAGTGCAGAGGCACAGATATCAAACAAAGTTCAGTGTGTAGTTTCTTTAGTCTGTAATGATTTGGGGTGCCATGTTATCTGCTGGTGTGGTTGGTGGTTGGTCCGCTGCGTTTTATTAAGTCCAAAGTCAGTGTAGCTATGTACCAGGAGATTTTAGAGCATGCCATACTTCCATGTGCTGACAAGCTATATGGAGATCCTTATTTGCTTTTCCAGGAGGATTTAGCACTTGCCTACAGTGCTGAAACTACTACCAAAACATTTGCTGACCATACTATTACTCTGCTTAATTGGCCAGGCAACTCGCCTGACCTAAGCCCACAGAGAATATATGGGTTACTGTCAACTGACCTGACCTGAAAATACAGGAGAGTAAAAAGACATAAAGCTTGGGCTTCAATATCACCTCAGCAGTAACACAAACTGATCACCTCCATGGCATACTGCAGTGTTGCACTAACGTTTGGTAAAGGAGTACCAATTAGAAACTAAATGAGCTTATAAACAAACACACTTTCTGTGTGGCAAATCTGTTTTTACTCATCTTAATTTCTTATAATTTGAAATACTGGGAAATAAATGCAGCTGATTCACACGGTTTTGTTATCCGGCCTTGAAATGTGAAACAAATGTGTTATCCTAGT
Source organism: Pundamilia nyererei (assembly GCF_000239375.1). Classification (NCBI taxonomy): domain Eukaryota; kingdom Metazoa; phylum Chordata; class Actinopteri; order Cichliformes; family Cichlidae; genus Pundamilia; species Pundamilia nyererei. The sequence goes on from NW_005187422.1 coordinate 1,197,959, forward strand.
CAGAAATGACTTTCTTTCTTCTTCCAAAGGCTTTTTCATGAAGAAATGATGTCTAGATTTTAGATGGTGTCACAGAGGACAAAGCAGAGTGTTTCAGCATGGACGTGTGAGGTAAAGGGTATAATAATACAGCATGAAATGCATTGCACTTTTGTAGACGTCCTCTTTTAGGAAGGTCACCACAAGTGGTTTTATTGGCCAGCGTGCAGTTTGTTTTGCAGTCACGTCAGTGCTAAAGAGTGGTCTCATCTGAAGTGAGGTGTAGTTTGAGTGTATGCTGTTTCAATAAGGTGGGATCATTTGAGAGAATTGAACGTGATTTATTGAGATAGATAAATTAATCGACGTATTTGGCGATTAGACTCCGATGGTCCATCGTGGCAGAATGGAATCCCAGCGGTGACGGGATTTAGGGCAGGACACCCTGGAGTCTAGACGCTGGTGCTGATGAAGATGAAGACTGAGGCTCGGATGGAGCTCTGGGTGACTCTCAGGTGGAGTTGGAGAGGTGGTGGGTTGCACGAATGAGTCTGAAAATGAGAATGAGGAGAGTACAGATTGAAACCGCACAGAGTGGAGGCTGATTGGCTCAAAGGAGGCGGGCAAAAAGATGACTGGACTGGAGTAAGGATGTCAGTACTGAGACTGAAAGTGTGTGAAAGTGGTAGTAATTTAAAGAACAGACCAGCTACTTAACATTACACTGTTAATCGAGCCCACACCTCCAGGCTTTTCCCCAGGAGCCATCACTATACTGAACTCCCAGACACACTCAAGCGCTTTACGACCACCATCTACATCATCATAATATCTACATCACTAACTATTATATTTACATCGCAGGTCATACCCAGTAAAATCCTCATAAAAGTACGTGCAACATTACATATTTTATGGTGCCTGACACAAATCTCTGGTCATATCTGCACGCAATAACCTGGAGACACTGGGTGCGATATTCTTTGTTATTTATCTTATTTACACAGTGCCAGACTCCTATCAGAGTACTTTGTGTGTTGTACGAGTGCGTAGGAACGAGTGCAACCGCATATTGTTATTTGGCGTAATTGCACAAGCATGCGAGTACGTGTGATTATTATCTTTGGCTATTGTTATCTGGCATGAGCGTGTGGGTGTATGAAATATCGTTTTTAGGTGTACACAGCAAGTTTCATTGTGCTTTCTCTAGGTGCAATGACCATAAAGCATTTAAATTCAGGTTTTTTGTTTTTCACTTCTTCGAGTAAAGCTTTCACTCTCTCAAGAGCACCCTTGTATTTCCTCTCCATCAACTTACTGAAGTGGGCCCTGGAGGGAAGTGTGTACCTGAAGTAAAATGTGCTGACCATCTCACAGAAGCCCTGACCCTCCACAATAGCAAGGGCCTTTTATCCTTGGCAATCATGCCGAGAATGTTATCCCAGAGTGTAACAGCCATGTGGGGCATGAATACAGTGTGTGCTTTTTTTACAGGAGAAATCTTGCCTATAAATAATAAATAAATAAATAATACATTTTTATTTGTATAGCACCTTTCAAGACAGAATCACAAAGTGCTGCACATAAGATTACAAGTCATAAAAAGATTTAAAAAAGAGAAAATAAAACAGGCAAAAAATTAAGCAAAAGCAGTTTTAAAAATGTGAGTTTTGAGTGGATGGATGGATGGAGTTTTGAGTTGTTTTTTAAAAACAGCTACTGAGTCCACAGTTCTTAATGTTTGGGGGAGAGAGTTCCACAGTCTCGGGGCCACAGTGGCAAAAGCTCTGTCACCCTTATTTTTTAAAGCAAGTAAGCCCTGATCAGATGACCTCAAAGACCTGCTAGGGACATAGGGCTGTAGCAGATCAAAGATGTAGGCTGGTGCCAGTCCGTGCACAGCTCTGTAGGTCAAGACCAGGATCTTAAAATTGACTCTAAATTTAACAGGAAGCCAGTGTAACTGAGATAACATATAGATTTATGTCTCTCTGAGACACCAGACCAACACAACCCTGAGACACAACCCTAACACAGTCCCAAAACATGAAATCTTGCAATAAAGGGACCATTTACAAAAAGTGTTTATTATGTTCTTCCACTCCTAGATAACATTATTTACTTCAAGCACTTTTGCAAACTGGGATCAGAAGTCCATCTATGTGGTTTCATATCCCAACTGTGCTCAGCTGGAATGAGCTCCTCTAAATGTGGCAATATGAGCAGTGGCCATGAAGATTCTTTCATTCTTTCAGATTAAGATTCTTCGATCTTAAATATGATCAACCTATCTCTAATAATCGGATATGTACCACAGGCCTTCAAGCTGGCTGTAGTTAAACCTTTACTCAAAAAGCCATCTCTAGACCCAGCAGTCTTAGCTAATTATAGGCCAATCTCCAACCTTCCTTTCATATCAAAAATCCTTGAAAGGGTAGTTGTCAAACAGCTAACAGACCATCTGCAGAGGAATGGTTTATTTGAAGAGTTTCAGTCAGGTTTCAGAGCTCATCACAGCACAGAAACAGCTTTAGTGAAGGTTACAAATGATCTTCTTA
>NW_005187422.1:1202949-1238940 GCF_000239375.1 Pundamilia nyererei
CGTAAAATTGACATATTACACAACAGTTCAAATGACTCAGATGTGAAAAATCTTTTAAAGCTCTTACATTGTCTTGTAATTTGACCTGACTGTGCTCCAGACTCATCCAGATAATTGAGTAAAAAAAAAAAAAGTGTAAATGTGAATCTTTATAAAATACTGACTGGATAGAATTATTGCACTTCTAAATGCCTTCTGCCTGATAAAATGTGTCACAAGGCCAATAATCTGCACAAAATGATCACAATGGGATTTCTGCTAGTCTTCATAGCCACATATGAACATATTGGCAACATTTATTTTGTGAATGTGACACTAGCACGCGGTTGATCCATTTAACTTCAGGCTGCACAAATTTTGTCAACGTTATATTTTGTATGTAGAATACAGAATTGCTGTGCCATGGTGCAAGAATAATGAAACACTGACTCACGTATGTTCATCGTCTGGTCTAAATATGTGGGAAAAAAGGAATACGGTGCCTGAAATAAAATCTCAACTATGACAAATCAGTTTTGTCAGTGTTGATCAAACAGCTTTATAATTATGGCAATTCTTTCAAGCATTAAGGAACTCCGAACAAGAGGTAAAATCGCTCTAACACATGATCTTATTAAGATAATTACGGAGTGAAAAGCTTGAAAGAATTCAAATGGTTTAACAAAAACTGCCTGATAGAAGAAATGTTCCAGAACAAAAAACAAAACAAGGTTATAATGCCTTCAATGCCAATTCAAGTGAGGTTCAAGAACAGTGTGTGTGTGGTGGCTGAGTCAGGGGTAAATTAATATGCAGTTTAACTTATTTACATGAAAAGACATTTACAAGCAAAACTATTTAACTGACCTGAATGCCAAAATGAACACTGAGTTTTTAATTGATTCTGCTTCAAACCATTCTAATATGTATTTATATTTTAAATTGCTTTAAAGCGTATAAATTCTATAAACAGTGTGAATGCCTCTGTCATAAATTATTTGGATTTTTGCTACATTTCTGGGGGCTTAAATGTGAAGGTTTTAGCTATGAGCTAGTCGGGGTTCCTCAATCTTCCCACAGTTAGATTTAGCTACTATCCAGCCTGGCATGGGGAGTGGGGTAAATATTAAAAACAAAATGTTCTTTGTCTGATTATTTATTTATTTATTCATTGCCTATTTATGTTTCATCACTAACATTTTTTTAATATTTACAACAGGACTTGAATTCATTATAAACTAGTTTCCAGGCTGTGTTTACATCAGCAAACTAGATCATATTTGAAATATATAACAAATACAAAAACTCCTGACATGAAAACACATACAATTTGGATTGAACGAGGAAATGTTGCTGGAGAAATAGGAGTAACTGTCACCCTGTTTCTGAATGGGCAAAAATCTGAGTAATCTGATGGTGAATCACAAATTAAGCTAGTAAAATAAAAATGAATGTATGATTCCTACGAGGAATCCTCATTGTGCAAATCTGTAGCTGTGGTTGCTACTTTTATATTTCTCTCTGGAAGTTTTGTTTAAAAAAAAAAAACTTTTCGGGATCATGCACTGTTCTCTTAAATCTTAGCAAATGTACAGAAAATATAAACTGGGTGTGGGTTGCCAGTCTAATCTTTTTGACCAGAACATTGTCAGCAATGAATTTCACTGTTAAAAACTTGCAATCATTGCATGAGCGCAGGCAGTCCTGCAAACTGCCTGAAGTCAAATGTAGTTAGTTTGAAGTGTAGAAGGGAGAGATTTCGTCACCTTACTTACATGAGCGAATGTCTTAAGGCATAAAAAGTGTGAAGTGCTGTTTCTAACCATTCAGTGCTTCGGCTAACAGTCAGAATATGCTACCATTAGCCTCACTAGCCACTACTCCACTGGACATTTGAGATATCACAATAACAGCAAGAACGTGGGGTGTACTACATTGGACAATAGTGTGTTTTACTGCTTAACATTAAACTTTTAAATGTGTACGACGGGCGATTGAATGATTGAATGTTGGCAGACTTGCTAAATAAAATCCTATATCGACTGAACTTTTCTTCTTTGCGGAGAGGCTGTGATCAGCTGACCATTGCACCTGGCTCTGAGGTTTACTGGTCTTTGTTGATGTGGCCAACCCTTAGATGAAATAAAGCTAGAATAAAGGTGGAATTTCTATCATCAGTTTAAAATGAAATTGGTGATTGCTACTCTTTGACGTAGCCTGTGGTAACCAGTCCACAATACTGCAAACTAAGACCTCACCTATTCTCATCACACTGGAAAAATCTTGAGTTATCATTCAGTTCATTTTAAAAGACAACATGAAATAACAATTGAATGCAGAATGCAGAATCACAATACAACCGTAAATTTTTAAAAAATGAGCGCTGGTCATTCCTGTAAACAAACCTTCAAATTAAATACATGCTATCTATTTCTTGTTGAATGTGGAGAAAAATCACACAGCTTGTTGGGGATACCCTGATGGGTGGAATTCCACAGAATTTCCAAATTAAAGGTGAATCAGATGTTCCAAATCAACAGTTTGAACACGTATTTCATTTGGTGAAAAGCATTTGTTTCCATATGTAACTATCTACCTAGCAGCATATTGCAGCATTAGGTCAGGCACAGTGCTTTTCTGTCTGCTGCAGCCCCCTCAGCAGCCACAGCGCACTGGATAAGCTGAGTCTGATTCCAGTCACTGTGAATGAGTAGATAGGGAGGTGAGTCTCATATCTCCATCCTGACAGGCACAACCCACCCCCGCCACCCGGGACTCCACACCAATCATCCCTGATAGCGCGCGACTCACATCTCCCCTCATGCACCCGGATACACACTCGCACGCATGCGAGCGCTCGGTGAGACCCGGCACTCGCCTTTTATTTAAATGTGATAAATATTTAATTTGTGAACGTGTTGTGAAAGATCACACGAGCACGCACAAAGGACCCTCAGCTGAATATGCAACGCTCTGATAAATATTTCAGTACTCCATTTCCCCAGTCCCTGGTTGACTCACCAGGAACCTGGAGCTGATCCTGGTGAGAATTAAACATGTTTTCCTTGCAATATTTATTCTGTAAAAACAGCCAAAGCCTTGCTGATTTCAAGAGGTTACTGTGACTGGGCTTGATCTTTTGTGCATTTAAAGATGCCCACTTTAATGACATAATAAATCTTCCCAGTTCGCTCTCTTATAGGTTAGTAGCACAAGACTAATAACACCAATAATCCTCCCACTAGCATAATGTCCCCCCACTGCCTCTCTGCTCCTATAAATAGTATCACACTGTAAACTGTGGCTCTTTCTTTCTTTCTTTCTTTCTGACATAGGCTCCAACACCTACACCACAACGGCACTGAGCCCTGTAATTAATTTGTGTTTCCCACAGAGCCATGTCTGAGGTTGCTTTGATACCAAACAATCTTAAGCCTCTAATGCTAATTCCAAAAAGATGCCTTTGTTTAATGGTACAGTTTCACATTTATTTCTCCACAGGGGATGGTAATGAAACAATGCAGACCTTGCAAACACTATAAAGCATAATTTCACCTCTCCATCTGAAGATACATTTCATTTTCTTATAGCAGAAAAAAAAGGTGCAGTAAATAAAAAAGAAGAAGAATGCCAGTAAAAACATTTTCAAGGGCAATCCCCACCTACCCAAATCCCCTCTCCCTCCCTTCACTTATCAGATTTAAATGGGAGGGGGGAAAAGAGCCAGCCATATTCATTTTGGTGTGGTGAAAAGTCTCACGCCAGCCTGGTGCGGTGCTCTTCCTTGTATGAGACAAATTCATCAATAAAGCAATTGTTTAAGCTCCCTCTAGGTTCCAGCGCGGGCTGTAAAATTTATGAGCAGCAGTACAAACAGACAGTGGATGGATCGAAAAGGGTCCCGGAGGCAGCCGGAAGAGAGTCCTTAGCAATAACAACACAATCAATCACATCTAGCACACGTCACATCCAACCCCAGGCTCCCCGGCAGCACATTCAAAACATATTCCCACATTCACATGATCGTAGCCCTGTCATCATATCTTTCTACGGGAGTGGCTGGTGTTATATGTGCAAGGGTATGCAGGCGTGCAATCCTCATATGCTAATATCTCTCTATCTGCAGTGTCTAGGTGAGCTGTCTGGAGATTATTCAAGAGAAGGCTGTTATGTAATTACACGTATTGTGACAGCCTGGCAGAGCTGTTTGATGATTTTACTGTTCAAATTAGACTCAAACATAGTTGTTCAAGTCCAATAAGCTTGGTAAATACCTAACACAAGCAAATACTGGGTCATTTCAGAAGAAGTCTTGTTTCAGTTCAGTTATGTACTATGCACAAATGCAGGAGACAGGTTGTCTTTTCTAGGGTGTCAAATACTGCCGTTTTGTCAAAGCAGCTGCCATCTGTAAATACGCACAGTTATGATATTGGACATAGTCTTTGTGAATGTAGGACAAGTAAAAGCTTGTTTTAAAGAGGGAGAAGGTTTACATGCAAAAGCACGAGGCATGGTGATGGTGTAAATCGCACTATAGTAGTTACTGTTACTTTTACTCCTACTTCAACCACTTGTGTTTGTTAAAGGAAGGATCGCATGAATGGTGCACACTTAAGGTTTGAAAACAGTCAAGAGTGTGCTGTTACCTTCTCACCTGTGCATCTGATCTGCTGTGTTCACTGGATAACACACACGTTTGTACGTTATATACAATCATGCTTGGATAAATGGGCTTGTACTTATATGCAGCTTTCTACACAACATTCAAAAATTCAAAGCACTCTCACTGAAAGCCTCGTTTACATACATTCATAGAGCCCTTTATCTATGCATAACCACACTCTAACCTTTCCGCACACACTCACACAAATGCATCAGGGTCAACTCGGGGTTCTGTATCTTGCCAAAGGATATTTCGACATGTAAACTTGAGGAATCAAGGTTTGATCCGCAACCTTTTTGACTGGTAACCAACCTACTCTACTGCCTGAGCCACAGCGTTTCTTGATGGATCTCTCTGCTAAACCTGAAGACTGCATTGTTTGGCATACAAAAGCGGGACTGAAATATGATTCAAGCACATGAATGAGTGACTTAGTCATAATTAAGTAGGGTATTTTAAGTTATACTCAGTATGTCATGTCACGGAGTGTTAAATAAAAACTTTTCAAAAAGCGAAATTGCAATTTTTCTGTATTTGCACAAGATTTGTTTTCTTTTTAAAAGATGTACAGAACTCTTGCTTCAACATGTGGTGCATTATTGGCATGAACTCCATGCTTGTGTGCCTACACATCCCTGATATGTAAGGGACTATATCTTCAAAACCATGTGTCACTATGATAATAATAATTCAGGTCAGCTCTGTCCAAGGCCACTCTATTCTCTTAAACCAACATAGTGTAGGCTGACTAAATGCTAATCAGGGCTGTAACAATATCAGATTTTCTCAGTATGAATCTGGTGGTGGGTGATGCAGTGGTTGGCACAGCTGCCTCACAGCACAGAGGTCCTGGGTTTAAATCCAGTGGCCAGCTCCATCCCGTCAGTGTCAAGGTTGTGTGGGTTCTCTGTGGGAACTCCAGCTTGAGGTTGAGTTAACTGATGAGTCTAAATTTGCTGTAGGTGTGAATGTTTGTCCGCCTCTCACTGTTAGCCAATCGCTGCCTCTTGTTCTGTGGTAGCAGGGATTGGCTCAAGCCTGAGCTGAAGAAGAAAATGGACGAATTACTGTGTCCAAAAGAATCAACTTAAAATTTTAAAAGTCAAAATGTGCTTTCTCTATTTTCTAAAAAAATACATTGAAAATACCAGTGAAGGAAGATAAAGGGAAAGTCTATATCCATAACAGTCCATAACAATGATAATAATATAGTGAACCCTCTAATGGTAACACTGGTCAACTATGTTTATCTCAGATGACTTTTTAAAACTTTTGACAGTTTCTCAGCACATCCTCGCTGAGATGTACAGTACTGTGCAGAAGTTTTGAGCCAGCCCTGATTTGCTCAGAAGCCTGACTTTCTTTTAACTTATTAAGTGATCTTGAACAACAGTTCTCCAAGTTGTCTAGAGGTCTTTTAAGGTGTTTTTCGTTTTTTCACTAATTTTCTATCAGGTTCTTTTACCTGATACTTTTCAAAAGAGGGTGTTTTTGGTTTTTATGCCCACCGAACACTAACCAATGAATCAAGCATAAAAAGGGACCCAACTCAAGCAATAAACCAGTGATGTGTCTACACAAAACAGACAAAAGCACAAACCATTTAAAGTGTATCTGCAGGAACTTATGAGAAGTAGTCGGTTGCAAAAACACGCAATTTGCTTCCATTTCTTCAGCTGAATCTCTGAAAAATGCCAAAGATAACACAGTTTGACAGACATCAAATGTATTCTTCCACCAACAAGTTTCCCAAACAAAAACTTGAGATATCTCAGCGAGGTGAGGAAAGTGGACTAGTTGAGGACAAAAGAAGAAGTGGCGAGCCTAAAAACCTATCTACAGTAGATGCACAGTATCTGAGAGCCACGTCCTAAAGAAAAACAAGAAACAAAGGCACCTGACAGAGGACTCTCACAAAAGATGCATCTGGCCCTCCAGTTGATCCATCTACTGTTAACTGAATTAGCTGATTCAGTTAACAGTAGATGGATCAACTGGAGGGCAGCTCTTAAGAAGCCATTTACTCCCAGAGAAAGAGGGAGAAAAGGCTGAGGTAAACCAGATCGCACCAAAGCTGTACTAAAATCAGTGGCAGCAGATCTTATGGAGCAATGAATGCAAATTTGAAATTCTTGGTTCAAATTGTTATCAATATGCAAGTAACATGTCAGGCGAGCGGTACAACAGCGAGGGTCAACGGTCATCTGTAAAACCAGTGGAGGCTCTATCGTGGTTTAGGACTGCATTTCAGTCATGATGTTGGGGATCCTGTTGAAACTGATGGAAATACGAATGCAGAAAATGATTATCAGATACCTGCACAGAAAAACACACATTGGAGCACTATAATGGTGGATTGGCCTAATCAGAGCCTGGACCAACATGTAAACATTATTGAAGCGGTGCGTGATTATCTCGACAGAGAAGAAGAGCTTTGCATGTCCTTCAGGAAGCCTGGAGAACTGTTCCTAAAGACTGCTTGCCTGACAGGGAGTTTATGCTGTGTTAAAGAATAAAGGTGGTCATATCAAATACTGACTTGCACGCTCAGTAGAATTGTACAAACTCTGTTTTGGGATTAAATGTTGCATTCCCATTTATGTTTGTACACATTTTAATAATTTCTGTATCTATTTCTTTTTTTTTCTAGAAAAATATGAATAAATGAGGGATGGCTTACACAGTGCTGTAACACATAATTTAATTTAATGATATCGGGCACTTAAATGAGGTGCCTGGTACTCCTCCACCGTCCTCTTCCATTTAGCAATGCGACTTCTCCCGACAGGCAGTCCGCCGCTGCTCATTAGGAGACAAAACTTTTGCAATATGGCTCCCACAAGTGTTGTATGAGTTAGTGCCCACTCTTTACATAAATGCTTCACAACTCTTGTATGTGTGTTTCTTTAATGCATTAGCGATATCAGCTGCATACTTGGATTCCTACACAACTTAAAACCCATCTTCAAACCTGCATTTATAGTGTGATAAGCAGACAGCATATGTGTCATGGACACAGGGTTTTGTGCCTGAGTTTCGCTATTCTTGTGTTTGTTTTTATTTTATATTTCTTGTAACAGATATTTCCTGGTTGGTTTCTTTATGTTCTACTCTCTGCTCGCAGTCCAGTTACTGTTGATGATTATAGTTTTATCCTGCCTGCCCAGTAGGGATGGGTACAGGTATCCAGTGCCATGATGGCACCGGTTCTGACATAAACGGTAGTAACCAGACCGAAAAGCAGCACACGATTCGGTGCTTTCGGTGCTTTTTTTTCCTGAGCTGTGATACACTTTAGATTCTAGCCAATCATTTTACGTTTCTGAGGATAGTAGGCGGGGCCAGGTACGTACGTTCTTTTAGAGCAGAGCTACAGATTATAAATGACCAAGGCAAAGCGGTCAAAAGTCTGGCTGTACTCCACAGCAAAAGATGCAAACTCAGCAGCAACAAGTGCTTTAAGCTGATACTGTGATACTGTCAAAGGAGGTAACACTTCAAATCCGATGAAACACCTGGCGACGCATAGCGTTTTTTTTAAAAGCCCAGAAATGCGCCGTATTTGATAGCTTGCTGCGAGACCTCACACCGAGCACATCTACTGCAGGTGGGTTGCCTGTTATCGGACCCGGAGCAACATCCCACAAAAACACGAAGAGTAGAGTCCTGACCCCTAGCCCTGCCAGTGTAGCAGAAATGATGAGGATGATGATGGCAGCAGCCGTTCTTCTCTGCGTGAGTAGCTAATTTACGTTGAGTAGGCTAACCACATTATTACATTAATGTATGTAAGGTGAACTAGCAAACATCATCATAGCTACATGCGGCTGTCCTCTTGTTTGATGGCAGATACTCCCTTCACCCTGGCCAAAAAGGCTAAAAAGACCAAAGAAAAAGTGGAAAACAGTTAAACATGAGAGGTTTAGGACAAAGTTTGTGTTTTTTTCATTGTTTAAGCACTACTTCCAGCCAAGAGTGATACCATATATGCCCCATAGCTGCAGAAAAGGCTAATATTGTTATATTTTTACAAAAAACAGCTGAACATGAGAGGTTTTTGGACCAATTTTGTGTTCTCCACTCTTTAAGCACCGGTTTAAGCACCGGCACCGTTTCAAAAGTACCGGTTTGGCACCGGTATCGGACAAAACCTAAACGATACCCATCCCTACTGCCCAGTGCTTCTCATTAAGTCTCCATCTTTTTGTCCAGTGTTCTCGTGTTCCTGTTTTATTTTGGTAGTTTCATCTCTGATTTGTTCCCAGCTCCTTCCTAATATTTCACCTGGTATTCCTGGTGCTCCAGTAGTCATCTGTTGTTTTCAGTTTGATATCGTTACCTATGTACTTGACAGTCTAAATAAATAGCTCACTTTTTATTTGTACTCCACCTCTGCATCTCTCTGGGTCCTCACTGCACCACACATCCATTATATTCAACGTAACACTGAATACAGCAGTATTTGCTTCCCCGTCAAAGAGTGTAGTGTAGGTTGCATCTCAGTTAAACAGTGTATAGTCTACTGAAGCCATTGTTCTTGCTGTAAAGAAACATTTCTCAAGAACTGTATTTAATCATATTCCCTTGTGTCCGTGTTCCCTCGGTGCACTTGGTAAACTTTTGGAGTCTCCCTGTTTGCTGTGTTTATGCTTGGAGAGACACATGGAGGACATATTTGCCTCTGGCACGCCCACAGCATCAGCCAAGACTCTGCTCATTATTCCTCCAATACAACAAGGAGCCTGGCCGGGGATGAGCTCGGCAGGCCCGGACAACAATCTTAACCCGCAGAGCTGGGCCCAGATATGCTTCTGATCTTTGCACATGAATTGGCAGTGAAAGCTGAAATAGAGGAAGAGGCTTTCCAATTTAAGCTGGATGGCAGGGAATTAAGTGTAAGGTAGCATAAAGTGGTTTTATTTTCTGTTTATTGCACATTTGTTTTCAAGCTTTCACCAGAAAATGCGAGGAGATGTACAGAATAAGCAGTAGAGAGAGTAGATATGGATCATTATAAGAACTGAAAGCACCTACCATGCCTACAACACTTTGTCATTTGTCATATCTTTTCTGAAAGATTTGCGTGGTACAATTCTTTTGTATCTCTCACAGCCACAAAGGAGTATGCTGGATGAATCAGCAGCAGAGATATGAGTTTTATTATCAAGCACAGCTCATGTAAAAATGCAGTCTGCAGGTCTGATACAAAAAACAAACAAACAAACAAACAAAAAACACGTGAATCTCGATATGTTCACGATGGTTGCATGCTGCTTACATACTGTGCGATGATGATCAAGTTTGCATTTGAATATCATCGCCTCTGAAGGGATATGTATTTGAATAAAAATGCGTCCTTGGAAGGAATCGCAAGCCCAACACTAACTCGCTTTCTTTAGTGGGATTTTCAAATATCACACCCACACGAGACTCCAAATACACATTTCCGAGCCTCCACACTTCTGATCAAATGTTGGTACAGTGCAGCATCGTCGGTGTTGTCGACGCTTTCATCGCAAGATGTTTCTGTGTTATAAATCACAGGCTGCTATAGTGCTGTTGCCATTTGCAAGTGATACAAATCATAGCCCACACAAAGTGGCATTCACAGTCACAGTACAAATTAAAGACTCGTTTTGCTGCAACAACTTGACAGAAACAGATGGTTAAAGTGCAACTTGTAAGTTGAATTCTTTCTTTTGATGTGGAAAAAAAATTATGCTTTCAAAAATTGTTTCCCTGCTTCTTTTTTTGTTTACTTTGTGTCGGCTCACATAAGGAAGCCAGTTTTTAAAAAGTGTCTTGGAGGTTGTAGTTAGTCTGGGTGGTTGTTACAGAGTATAACAGTTTTTATTATATATATTAAGTGAGAAGATGGAACTTCAGTACTCCATCTTTAACTTGGCCATCTGCACTATTGAGCATCCCTCGAGTAGACCATAATCTAAGCATTATGTCTGTCTTTTTCCCTTATATATAAAGATAATTACTCCCACTTATTCAACCCTATGTTTTTGGAAGTTTGTTTCATTAAAAGTCAGATCATTCTGATTGCTGGTTATAGAGTGAAGTCTATAACCAGCTAAACTTTATAACTATTGAGCTTTTACTCTATAACTACTGCAGATGCAGTCAGTGTACTAGTTAAAGGTAAGTTAAAGGTTCTTGGTGCAGCATGGAAAACAAGTTGGTGGTTACTTCAAGCAAAGACAAGTTTTTTTCTTTGCCAAAAATCTAGCCACACACAGCATTCAGGATGTAACACTCAGCCTATGGTCTTCCACTTTCATCTTGTTCCTGTGCAAATGCCATTTGATTCTTGTGCAGTGCTTAAATGTCGTGCTTCAATCATTTGAAAAATTGTTGCCTAGGAACATACTCAAGGCAGTAATCACACTTATCACCACAAAGGAATAAAAAAAATAGTAGCAGTTTCCACAGTTTGAGGACAGATAGTCTTTTGTTATTGTCTTTGAATGACAACAACTGGTGATTCTATAGTTCAGCTTACCTTTAACATGCCTTGTTGACATGCCAGTACACTGAGCAGGACACTGAGCAGGTAAGCAGGTAATTTTGCAGCATAGCCTTGTAAATAATCATCATACAGTTTTGCTCTCTCTTGCTTTGCTAGCTTCATTTAGAAGAAAAACCTCACCTGTGATAACACAAAAAAAATTATAACGCTTCAAGGTGGATATGCAAGCATGCATTTAAACATCACCATTAAGCTCAGTGGGTGAGCAGGTGGCCACATGCTGCATGGTAAGAAAGCAGCGGCGGCCAGGGTTCATGTGCCCATTTGTTGCGTGTCTTCTTCACTGTTTAATAAAAGCAAAAAAGCCATACCACCATAATGAAGGGTGGACAAAATTATCAGCTGATCTTGAGTATGAGAAACAAGATTTCGTTTTATTTTAAAAAATCTAATCTAAATCTGAATCTAATCTTCATCTTTAATCTTTAATTCGAGATGGTTTGTAAAAGTGAACTTAGCATCCAGGCAGAGTCTAAAGTATCTATAATAATCAGCTGTGTCAATTCAACAACCATGAAGGATTTGAATATGGACTGTGGGCTGGATACTTTTAGGTGAATATAAATGTGAATATTTAAATATAAATATTGTCATGGTCCTGCGGCCATGACTCAGTGACTTTGTGTTTGTGTTCCTTATTGTTATTATTCTCTTTATTATTCTTGGGCTGTTTTGGGATGGTTTGTGTTTTGGGATTTTAGATACTGGGTTTTGGGTTTGTGCTCCCTCTATTGGTCCCTGGTGTTAGTGTCCCCCTGTCTCGTCAGGTTAATCAGGTCCAGCTGTGTCTCCCACCTGTGTGTGATTTCCCAGTGTCTCTTTGTGTACTTATAGTGTGTGTTTTCCTCTGCTCCTCGTCGCGTCGTCTGTGTTCATACCTGGTGTAATCCCCTGCGTGCTCTCCCTGCTGTTCTCCCTTCATGCTCAGGTTTGCTATTTCCTTGTGTAGTTTCTCCCAGTTAGTTCATCCTTAGTTCTGTTTTACCATTCCCACTTTATATTGGATATTATCAATAAATCACCCTCACATCTGAACAAGTGCTGCGTTTTGAGTCCTCCTTCCGCTCTCCACACAGCCGCTGCCCCGGACCGTGACAAATATGTAAATATCATGCACTTAGTTGTATCACGGTTTAAAATAATTTTATGTGTGGTCAGAGAATTTTAATATATATATTAAGGGAAGAGACAGCAGCATATATAATTGTATCATCTGCATAAAAAAGTGCAAAAATTAAAAATGTTTTGGGTGGCAGAAACAATTTTGTGTATCTACAGAGTGGGTAAAAGAGGTCCAAGAATGACAGGGATCCAATACTTTTTATGTCCACTTGTCCTAAAAAAAGGATTCAAGGGATTGTTCATCTAAACCAACTATTAAATGCTTTTGATAGATACATGTAAATTGCAACACAAAATTAATTACGAGGAGTTTCAATAATATTATTGAGTACACATACTGCAACTGTTGTTGTGCTGTAACATGGACGAAACCAGCGGTTGACAATCCTGGGCACTTGTAGGTTGCCGCGGGTTAACTGATGGCACGACACACAGTAAATTAATCTGAGAAGGTGCATTAAAAAAAAAATCTACGACCACCACATTGCAAATTAGCTCACATAGAAGCATTAGTTGCGCTGCTTCTTAATGACAGTATCTTAGCTAACAACCCCAACTACTGGATTCTACTTGTAACTGGATAATAATTACTTAGTCTACCGGTGAGAGGGACGTTGATAGTTGGCAGTTTTTTCAAGCAATGTTGAAACTTCTACATTCCGACACTTCAAATGCCTCAGGGAGCTGACCGCTCAGCGCAGCATCAGCACCACGGAAAACACAGATACATCCGTAGACTCAAGACAGAGTTCACAATGCCTTTTTGGGACTTTCAGGTGTATGGACCAATGTTTTCTTTTCTGATCAAACCAGAAAGCTTTAATAAGCAGCTGGATTTGTCTCTCTTTAACTAGCCGAACACAGAGGACAAAGTTTGCAGAACTACAAACGCAGCTGGATCCAGAGCTGTACGTGTTCGTGGAGCTTGCACTTTCACCTGCTGGACATCACTACCTGACAAGTTTGACTGTCTTCAGAACATTGCATAGACCTGTGTCTCTGAGTGGGAGACCAGGGATCACATTAAAATGTGTATACTTGTATTAACAAACAATGCAAATGCTATTTATGGTCTCCTCACAACAATGATAAGAAAAAATAAACTGGGCCAATATGGCATGTCTGTTGTATAGTGGTTTTTGTTTGTTTTTGTTTTTTTCAAAATAACTGATCTGTACTTTGCTAACATCTGCAAACAAATATAGTTCTATAAAGTTGTTCTATATAGTGTGTAACTGTTGATATAGAGTGTTATTAAATTTATTGTTAATGCAATGGTTGATATGGCACATTGACTTCTGAGGAAATTTTAGATGGCACTCTCCAAAAGTTGATCCTGTTCATCTGGACGTAGCGTTTTGTGGGAGAAACGTTTCGTCACTGATCCAAGTGACCTCTTCAGTCTCAGCTGACTGCAGGTTAACCAGCTTTTGGAGATTTATTTTCCTGGATGATTGAGAATGCATCAAGACGTTTAGATGGCACTCAGAGAGTTTGCCGACCCCTGGTCTTAACTGTCCTACACACACACACACACACACACACACACACACACACACACACATATATATATATATTCCTCTTACACACTGAAACATGGTGACATTTTAACAACACAGATTGTTTATTTGAAATAAACATGTTATGCTACTCGTTACATCAAAAAATCTAAGTATCCAGTAACCTGAGTAAGGTTATTTAGCATCTAAATTTACTTTGCAACCCATTACAACCAACACTGCTCTCCTCACAGAGAAATATTTACTAAAGCTGGTCTCTACCAAGTACCACTTCAATGTTCCACTGCTTCTTCCCACACCTTAAATCAAGTTCTCTCTGATGGCTCTTGTTTCTCATCATTCTTGCTCTCCCTGGATCCTTGGAGGCTTAGAGAGACACTTGTGCTAATTTCACAACACATTAATGAACCTAAAATGACTGAAAGCAACAAGCAATCGTGCCATGTCTTTTCCGTCAAAAGGAGCCAATGTGTGCATCAGATCAGATCAATATAAAACATTACACGGTGTATTGCACACGCTTTCACAGTTTAGTTTTCTAAACTTGAAGATTATTTGATTTTGTACTTTTGAGTCAGAGCTGGCTCCACGTACAAAGCATCTGTCTCCTAACCTCACAAAGGCCACAAGGCTTTCAGCGCTGGGAGTAGGACTCAATGAAAACCAAGAGTTTTTTTGCTAACATGACTGACGCCTTGGAGACAAGCACAAAGCGCTGCATGGCTTATCATTGCTGTTAGACAGACCAACACCTTCAGGCTGCAGGTGGCGACCTTGGCTGATTTCTACACAATGATGACTTTGGAGGCACTCTGTTTCAGCATGACACTAAGGCTTTGTTCTGTCTGTTGCATGAGCAAAATAATTGAAAACAAAAACTCGGAATCTTCAAAAGATGGACACGGAGGGCAAACTTACCTCACTGCATGTTGGGGGACAGTGGAACTTTAGCTGTAAGTTCCAATGAAATACATATTGATTTGTGAGGCAGGAAAGAGCTTAACATTCACAGCTAACACTTATCTTCATATATTTGTTCTGCAAGTAGTCAGCAAATGTTCTTCTTTTGAATTAGAAAAACAAAAGCAACCAGCAGGAAAGCTTTTTGTCCTTTTTTGCTTTTATAAACAATCATCAACAGCCTCCAACTAAAAGCTCCTATGAAAAATTGATTACCTGCTGAGAATAACAACGCTTTAAACCGTAAAATAAATAAATAAATAAATAAAAGGTGAAAAATAGCCAATATGTTCAATCTGGCTTATAAATAGACCGTTCACCTTACCAGAGCACAGATGGAAAATTACACCTGAATGCAAACTCCCACTGTTCCCTTTTTTACTATATCATCGAATAGTGCCGTTCAGGGAGCGATAACCTGCCATTACACAGGATATATTGCGGAAGTTACGTCTTACAGAAGAAGGGCAAAACATTGACGATACATTTCATTCTTTTCTCTTTTTTTAAGCTCTGAGTAATGATATAGCTGAAATAAATAATGAGAGGTGGGAATTGGAGCTCTCTTTTGCAATTAGTCATTTCAGTTCTAAATATAATTTGGCTTAGTTGAAATGCCAAGGCTGTGATTTCACAGTGTCTGTCTCCAAAGGTCAGTCTAAAGGTTTTTCTGTTCTTTTTCTTTTCTTCAGTTCTTTCTTTTCACAGATTTTCACTATTTCAACCACCTCTCCTCGAGAAACGCTGCAATATTTCCAGTGGATTCTAGCGCTTTATCTGCAACAGTGCTGCTGCTGCATCTTTGAAAACAGCCCACACATCAACAAAATTGTTTTGGCTGAGTAGAAAATGCATACAACAAGGGTACAGTATAGTGACAGCGCCAGGGAGCTGACAGGTAATACTGTCATGATAATTGCCGGGAGGGGTGTCTCATGCGACCTGAGTTGTATGATGCAAAAAGAAAAAAACAAAATCATTAGTTTTTTTTATACATTTTCAAGGTAGTATAGCAACAGCAAAAGCTGCCAGTTAAATGTCCCTTCTTCAACAAATGCATCCTTTGGGACTGAAAGGAAGTGCAACTTTTCAAAATGCACCTCATCTTTGTGAAAGTTCACTGTGACTTAAGTATCTGCGGTTCCTATCCACACCTAAACAATTCTGAAAGGCATTTCTTTTCAGCAACAAGCTCACAATGAGACCCAGAGAGTTTCTAGCAGTCTCCTGCTATTGTAGCACCATTAGAGCAGCACTGGGGATTACATGGTTTTGCAGTCTCAAATGGTTGCTCTGAGAAACAATTATCTGATTGCGACTTGAGGCAAAGGGATAAAAGGGTGTTCAGACTCCACAGGGGCCTGTGGTAAAGCAATACTGGGAGCAGGCTCTCTGCCACCGAAGCAATGTACAAACCAGCCTCATTGTTGCAGAATATTTGAGATGAACACTGTGAAAATGATCAGATTTTAAACAGTTGTTTGATTTTGACGAGGTTAGTCCTTTCTCCAGGATATTCATAAAAAATTATTTTCCTTTTTTTTCCATTGTTTGGAGATTGTTTCTCCATCCAAATACAAAACAGTGGTTGAACAGCTGAAGATTAGTGACAAAATTCTTTCAAAGGTCTTTGGGATTTTCTATAGTGTAATGTTATTCAGCAATGATGTAATGAAGTTCCTTGCATAGACAAAGTTTGTTTATGAAACAGAAATAAAAATGAACGAGAGGAATAATGTTTTTATGCTTTTTTGCCTGCGAGTCAGTGTGCTTTGTCTTGTTTTGCTCTGCAAAAGCTTTTTATGAATGATGGTTTTCCATATTCATTAAATATGTTTAGAAATAACATGCCAACAATATTATCATCTATGTGTTCACTAGATAAAGAATTTCTATTAAACATTCACATCACAGGTCAAAAACATGACTAAATCTATAAAGCTATTAACTTCCTGCAAACAAAAGCCTTTAGATTAGATCCGCCTAACACTGAACAATAGTAATATGTTCATTAAAGTTATCAGATGACACTGATCTTCGGTTTTTATTGTGTCACCCTAACATTACCTTTGGTACAATACTGTAGGTACGATATGTTAGGATCCTCTCTCGCATGTTGTGATGGTTTGTGGAGAACTGAAAGATCTGAAACTCTTCTGCCAGTTCAGCTGGAGACTGAGAATCAAGAACAGATGCATAAAGCAGCTCCAAGCCTTTCACTGTTAGCATGTGCCTTTGGAATTACCCCCACACAGTTCTAATAAAGTAGTTTACAGTGTTTTTAAGTGTTTGACTCTTGACACAGTAACCCGACATATCCCCCCTTACCTTTAACTTACTGTTGCTTACTTAGGCTTAAATATTTAATGTTACTGAGAAAAGCCAAACTTTAAAACCAAGTTTTCAGTGGATTTGAGATCTATATTGAGGGCATTTTTGGAGGGTTTTCTGCTTAAAGTAACAGCGTTATTATACTCATCTGTTGCACCTGCTCCCTGCCTGAGCTTCACCCACAGTTCGAGCCACTACACATTATTGTATTTCTCGATTCAGCAACTGACAAGATCCTGGCGAGTAGAAACCCAGCTGCAGACTTTAAACATTCCCTCGTGCGCTCATTTTTTCCTGCTTCACATTGATGGTTCATTGGTGTATGGACTAAACAACTGCAAAAATGTCAGAATACAATAGGTTACTGCATTCTAATAAAGCTGATTTATGATTCACTGGTTCATTCCTATGTTTCTCTTTGCATGATTTTCCAGTGTTACTGGAGGTTATTCTATTAAAATGTAATCAACATTCACTTTTTTGTTGGAAGTGTGGCCACAGGTTCCCATGCGATAGGCACTTTGGCAGGGAACTGATGCAAATGTGCAAAAATTGAGTTCTCAGTGTGCCAATAGACTGAGGCTGGATGCAAAAGGATATGAAGACAGAGCCAGACGTATTGACTTCACAGTGTTGTAGTCCACAGCCCTCTGTCCAAAAAACAGATAAAGTCTCACTCATTGCTGTAACACATGACAGATGATGAGATACTTACAATAATTTACTGGCATTTTGTTATCAGATCATTCTCCCACTCAGTGTATTACTAATCCCAGTGATGGATGACAACATGCTGCAAAAATGCCTAAAAAACAACAGAGAAAAGATAGAATAGGCTGTTTCACAAAAGGTAGGATTATATCTGGTCTTTCATTGTACTTGAAATCGCCTATGTAAGTGTGCATGTAAGTGCTCCATGTTGGACAACAGTGTGTAGGAGGTGCTGTGATCTTGTCTTGAGTCATCACATTTTTGGGACACAATTCAACATTTGCCCACTACCTGCTATTCTTCAATTATTTCTGCTGTCTCTTATATTCATATGCTGGTTGGAGAAGGAGCAATTAATTATTATAAAATAAACGCAACAGTCAAGAATGTAACTTAAAACCCCTCTGACAAAAGGCATGAGAGGGAACAAATGGCAATTATCAGGCCCAATGATTTATAGCAGACTTTGAACATTTTCAGAACTGAAAAGGAGAGATCAGGCAATATTACAACTCCGAGGTGAAGCAACACTGAAATAATCCCCTCCCCTGTCAGCACAAAGTTCAATTACATCCAAAATTAACATATTTATGTTGTCCTGCTGCTGTCAGTATAAGTCATGTTAAGATGGGTTGAGAGCAACCGAGCAAACCTCATGCTATAAACCACTATAACCTTATCTTATCATCAATGAATGACTATCCTATAATTAATTAACATCTAAATTTGAATTCATTGGACTCCCTCCCATTGTATAGTCCCATTAATCATTGCACTCAGTGTACCAATCACTCTCCTGGCAGTGTTAATTGTTGAACAGTAATGAAGCTACAGTAGTCTTATGAGAATAACAGTGAGATGTGATTGATTAACAGTTAAAGGATCATTGATTTACTGGTCTCCGGGTGCTGAATAAGCACCATCGATAAGCACTGTGAGACAGCATTTCCTGTCTCCAGCTCTGAGGCCTTGAACACAGCGGCGCTATAGAATTTAGCCTCCTCCTGGAATTTAAATATATATTTATAGACGTAGAATCCGGCTTCCATGCACTGGCTTTCTAATCTGTGTCTGCGTTTACAGTGTAAGTATGCTATATATTCTATGTACAGTACGTGTGTGTGTGTACATGTGTCTAAATACTGAAAGCTTGAATTCTAATATGCAACAGAAATCTAATCCAATAAACATTTTCCATGGTCAGAAGGAGTTAATCTCATACTAGACAGTTTTTAATAGCTTTAATGGAAGGAGACATTTGCACCCTTACATTTATTTCATTCATTTAGAATCTTCTTTTTGCCAAATCTAAGTGCAATATTAACTCTTCTTTTGACAGATTTATGTGATTATTCAATACGGTGTTTCTTTACATAATAGTCACAGTCACTTAAATGCCCTTTCAACATTACTTACTCGTTATTAATGTTTCCTTTATTTTCTTTCCCATTACCTGTTTGAATCCATCTCTTACATTACTGCCAACTTTATGCCAAATTTAGCCAGCTGCTTTTGTAACACAACACCAGATTTTTGTTAATTATTTCTGTTAATTAAATTGTATTTTTTGTTATTATATTAATATATTATAATATCCTTTTTAAAATTAAGTTGTAGGCCTTTGTTTGTAACGTCAAAATCTTTTTACTTTGACACATGGACAGGAGAACAAATTCTACCACACACTCTAGCACCTGAGCTACACCCGGGTTAGTAGTGAGGTGTTTTCATAGTGTGTTGTTCGAAAAACTGGCAATCAGCAACAAAGGAGCGCAGAAAGGTCAAGACGTCCATGCAGAGTGACACATATATAAGAGAATAAAAGCACAAAATCACAAAACGGTATGATTTAATAAGGTTCAGTTAATCTTGTTACTTTTTTCTTCTTTTTTGAGTCTTTGCTTGCCTTTCTGTGAAAGTGCCCACACACTGTTATAAATGAATTTGAATGACACCTTCTGTGGCTTGTGTTAAATCATCTTAATTTTTAAATCCAGATGTCTCAGCACTTGACAAATTAATTATTTAGTCACTGGGATTGATCCGCAATCCTGCAGAGTCAACACGGAAAGGAACAGTGCAGGCGATGGAGCAGTCTAAATGCATTATTCCAGCCTCGTGGCGAAAAGATCAAATGAATGCTTCGAGAATACAACAGCTTCTATATTGTCTTTGGCATTTTATGGTGTTTAACTATAAATATGCCACATATTGCCAAAAACAAACGAAATGTTAAAAGGTGACACAGCATGGATTGCTGGATTTAACTGTACTCCCAGAATCGAATCTTCTGGGCTCAACTCCAAGCTTTCACTGGCTGCATGCTGGGAGAGACCCATGCATCACGCAACACTGTAGTGGAAAATTGACTGGAGAGTATACTGGATGTTACACTTGCATTGCTAATAGCAAATTTGTCTCCAAATATGTGAATCGACCAACTGAGGAGGTCATTGACGAGAAAATATGATACAGTGCCGCAGCTCAATAGCTCCATCTGATGCAGATACACCGCCTTTTCAGAGATGTAAATGGATGTTTGGGTTCAGTTTTGCAAAGCAGTTTATTTTAGAGTTGTTGCAGGTTTGCGTTTGTTGAATTTGTTGTCTCGATGGGTTGCTGTTATTTTGACAGAAGAAGCCCTCAACTATTCAGCCCTATGGCATAATGTCAGGTGAACACAACCACAGTATCAATCAATATCATATTTCACTTTGAGACATAAAGTGTTTTGTTGTACACTGTCACGCAATGCTTCTGTGGAACCTTTTGTATAATACATTAGCCTTGCCTGACAGCAGAAACCGAGTGCAAAACAAGCAAAATAAATATTTTACCTGTTATATGACAGTGTGCAATGCAACAAATTCTCCTATGCACCCAAAGGATAATAAGTCAGGAGAGAATTCTTAACAAGCGATGGGGTGGAGGAAGCAAGAGGGGGCTGGGAGTGCTGGGTAATGTTCATCTGGCATCACAGTCAGTGGCCACATGAGTTGGGGCACTAGCCAAATCTCCAAGCACAAACGTGGGATGTCTGGAACATTAAGCTCTCTGCATGTGCAAACCTAATTGATGAGCATAATAGGCTTTTCTCACAGCAGACATTTTGACTTGTCAAAGGAAAAGCACAGGTAATGTTATAAAATATTACCCACCTCCTTTAAGTGTCCCAGTAAGCCAGAGTAGCCAGAATGAACGACACAGTGCATCTGAAGTCAGGTCCCTTGTTCACTGATTTCTAGTCTATGAATGCTCCACACAGGTTGTACATAAAAGATGGGCATAGCTTGTTGGTTAGTGAAGACTCCATATCTTGGTGTTTTGAAATTGGATGTCACAAGTGAGTGGGGACACTATGAAGGAACCAAGAGACTCGGCTTGCTGTCAATCCCAAGCTTGGACCTCGTTTTACTCACTTTTTTATTCTAATGGATGTTATACTCAAAAAGACTTGGAAGATACGATTAAGACCATAAAGTCACCAGGACTTGGATACTTCAGCACTTTTTTGCAGTTAGATGAATTGCAGCCTGATGGCCCTTACAATTAATGTACATTTCAGTTTCCTCTTGTCTCATTGCTATGTGGGATTGCTAGAAGAAAGTAGTGTCCATGCCACTGACATGGACCTTTTATAGCTCCACTGTGAAATCTGTGAATACTAAATGTGGTTAGTTTGCACAGATGCAGTATTTATCTACCCTTCCCTCCACCCTTGTCAACAAACAAATAAAAGGAAAAAATTCCAGTTGATCAAAACTCACTTACCTTTCAAAATAATCCGCAATCTTCCTCTTCTGTTTTCCCTTTCTTAAATCTGAATTTTATCACAATCTTTTTTGAACCTGCAAAAAGTAAGCTGATGTAACTTTGTGTCAAAAACTGTACAAAACCTGCTCGTTGAGATCTTTGAAATGTTACATTCAGAGTGACCTCTTATTATTACATAACACTGTTCACAGATTTAAAACACAGACAAATCTGACACTTAAAAATTGTACATTTTCCTGTATTGCACCTTTTTGCACTGTACTTTTAAAAAATATCATCTGCCTAAAATTTAGCAGACCGTTAAAAAAATAACTAGTATTAGCTATTTAAGTTTTTTAGCTAGTTCCAGCTTAATGAAATGACTAGGTTTTAATTCTGAGAACATTTAAAATTAGAAGTCTGCAAAATAAATTATTATGCACTCGATTGCTGCTTCCATCCATCCACACTTCGTACTTATCCAGGTCAGGGTTGCAGGGGGCTTGAGCCTTTCCCAGCTACCACAGGGTGAAAGGCTGATGACTACTTCTGCGATATTTCCCACCCAGCTACTGAAAGAAAGCAGCTGTCACATTCTTTCCAGACAAGCAAGGCAAGCAGTGTTTGACCAGTGAAATCTAAAAGTAGATATCAGTTAAACGCAAACAGCATTTGTCACAAAACTTGTAAACCATCTGTATCCATACTTTACATTATTGCCATCTTGTTGTCACAGTCAGCCACAGGAACCATGCTGCTCAAAGCTTAACCTGCGGCTTTGCTAATATGTCATTTTTTATTCATATTTTTAGGATTTTTTTAATCCACAATACATTATCATTAAAAATGTAATTATGTAATTATTAAATGATCAATTAGTTGGTCCTGACAGGACAGCCACAGTACAAACACATGATTTGACAGAATATGATGCATTATCGAGGACTGAGCGAATATAAAGTAAAAGAGATCAAGCTTAACCATTATACAGTAATCTCATTTCTATTTTTTCAGCAGAATAAGTACTTTTACTTTTGTTACTTTGCATGCAATTTTCCAGTTGTATATGCAGTGAGGTGTTTTCATAGTTTTTATTGTTTAAAAATGTTTTGAAAATGACTCCACCACCCCTCAATTTCAGGAAGAAAATGGAAGGATGGCATTATAGTAAATATTTATTTAACTACTGAAGTAATAATATGTTACAATTTTTCAGGAAGGAAGGAGCGCAGAATGGTGAAGGCATCCAGAAAGTCTGCTGCAAGCTGCAGGGGGCTGTCAGCATATATAAAAGGAATGAAAGACAGGCAGCGTAAAATAGTATGTTTTTGATCTGATCCAATTTATCTTGGTAAACAGTGGACAAAGTGGAGGTGTGGGACTGGGGAGTGTCATCATCTACTTGTCTTTCTGTGAACATCACCACACACCACAGCAGCAGTATACTACTAGCTAGCAGTGTTATTTTAAAAAAGCTGTATGTACACTGATAGTTAATAATGCTCCCTTTAGCAAATCAGTCTGTCACTCTTGTAGGCTTGGCGTTAATTGGGGAGTGTAGTATTTTGAGCATACATTAGAGTTGATAAATACACTGTTTAATCAATTTCTTACCTTCATTCTTGCATATGTTTAAAAAAATGAATTATATAACCTGAAATAAACCTGTGTTATGAAGGTTATGAAGGTTTTTAATTAAAACTGGGACTGATGTTAACCTTACTGATAAAGGGCGAGTTGAAACTCCAACAGAACTGCCTTTAAAATGCAAATGTAAATTTTTGTTTTGTGTCTTTGCTCCTTCTATCACACATATTTCACAAGTCCTGAGGCCCATTTATCACAGTCTGTAATTGTGTGTGTATGTGTGTGCAGGTTGGGAGGGTGGGGGTTAATTAAGGAGAACTCCGTGTGTTGCAATCTGTGCATTGAGATGACCTGCTGCTCATTTTCACATCACACCCTGAATCAAGCTGTCACTAATCTTGATTTAGCCTCCAGGCACAGGTGCAGTCCCACGTAACATAATACACGTTGCTGTAAGAGCTGGGACCGTGTGGTTATTAACGCACAAAATCTCGCACAGTCTCACCTTATAAAAGTTGTGAAGCTCATGCATACTCATTTATTTATTCACACCCAGTTGCCCAGATGGTTTGCCTCAGATTT
This sequence comes from Pundamilia nyererei, assembly GCF_000239375.1. NCBI lineage: Eukaryota > Metazoa > Chordata > Actinopteri > Cichliformes > Cichlidae > Pundamilia > Pundamilia nyererei. The sequence continues at coordinate 1,226,699 of NW_005187422.1, forward strand.
CAATTGCATCAAAGTTAAAGGATTGTTACTAACAATAACAACAAAAACCTTAATCATGACTTAATGGTGTTCTCTGATGAAGGAATGAGGCGCTCTCAAAATATTACACTTCACCTTCTGCACAGCTTATTGAGCAGAAGGTTATTTATGAATCATATTTGCACATACACATTTGTCAGAGAATGTGGGGGTGGTTTCAAAAACACAAGATCAAAATGGCGTGCAAACAAAAATATATTTTATTGAGAAAGGAAGTTTCATATATTTCAATCAAAACTGCAAACTTGGGTTGGGGGGCTTAACAACTGCAGCCATGTTTTAGACAGTAAGGCCAGCTTTGCACAGTAAGTTTACCAGTTTTTCAAATTTTACTGCAGAAACAAACCTTATGTTAGCTAACTAATTACCTTATTAACTACTTGTTATAACTGACCAGTTTGCCTAGTAAAATACACTGCTCAAAAAAAATCAGAAACACTTTTTAATCAGAGAATAAATCAAAGTCAAATTAAACTTCTAAAATATTTGGTCAGTTAACTAGCTGAAGGGGTTTTTAATCAGTTTTAGCTGCTTTTGGTGTTAATGACATCAACAATAGGTCTACTAGCAACAGTGTTGGGAAGGTTACTTTTAAAATGTATTCCATTACAGAATACAGAATACATGCCCCAAAATGTATTCTGTAACGTATTCCGTTACGTTACTCAATGACAGTAACGTATTCTGAATACTTTGGATTACTTAATATATTATCATGCTTTTTACAACAACGTGAATGTACTATTGCTGTGATTTATTACTAATGTAAATGACCTCTGACTAATACGGCGGGGTCCCTGTCGGCTCGTAGCCGAAAAATAGCTTTACTTTGTTGTGTGGGTCAACTTTTCTTGCGAGAGACAGAGAGAGGCGTTGAAAGGCTGCTCCAACGGAACTTATTGTTTCGGAGGAAAACACGAACACAGTGTACAGTCGAGTCTTAACAGCTTACTTACAACTGGGCTCGTCAGGCTCTCTTCTTGGCTGCAGTGGTTATTATTATATTTACATGCTTCCAGCTCCCGTTTTTCCTCGATGACAACTCGTACCTTTCCACTCCCCTTTTTCTCCCTCCTCGCGCTCACAGCCACATAACAAGTATGGCAGTCCATTCTCCCTGCAACACGGACTACACTGCCCATGATGCTACATTCTTTAGAGCTATGCTTGTAGCATTCTGCCTGTTAGCTTAGCACAACAACAACAACAACAACAACAACGAAAAGGCGCTCTCTCACCCAGGAAACACACGGTCGCAGAGAGAGAGAGCGTCGCCCTGTAACCATGGCAACCGTAACGCTGCCGCCTGGAACAACGGAACGTAGCTGTCAAACAAAACCCAAACAGTCCTGACCCGCGACAATATGAAACAGGAAAGTACCGCAGTGTAATCCATTTATTTCAACAAAGTAACTGTATTCTAAATACCACCTTTTTAAACGGTAACTGTAACGTAATACAGTTACTCATATTTTGTATTTTAAATACGTAACGGCGGTACATGTATTCCGTTACTCCCCAACACTGACTAGCAACCATAGCAACAATGAGACAACCCCCAAAACGGGAACAGGTAGACATTTTTTTTCCTTCTCATCTTTTCTGACTTATTTGGCTGGAGTCAGTGTCACTACTGGTACTCTGAGGTGATACCTGGACCCTACAGAGGTTTCACAAGTATTCTTTTTCTGTCTCCCAGCAAAGTCTCGAGAGCATGTAAGAGAGGAGACAAACAGCTGTTCTATGACAGCTGGACCAGGATGTAGAATATCCTTAACCCATCAGCAGGACCGGTATCTGCTCCTTTGTGTAAGGAGGAACAGGATGAGCACTGCCAGAGTTACAAAATGACCTCCAGCATGCAACTAGTCTGAATGTCTCTGACCAAGCAATCAGAAACAGACTTCATGAGGGCCCGATTGGCATTTGGCATAGAATACTAGAACTGGCTCCCTGTGCTTTTCACAGATTAAAGCAGGTTCACCCTGAGCAAAAACAACAGATATGAGAGAGTCTAGAGAAGCCGTGGCGAACATGATGCTACCTGTATCATTCAGCATGATTGGTTTGGTTGTGAGCCAGTAACGGTCTATGTAAGTAAATCCATAGAGGGATGCCCAGACCTCTAAAGGCAACGGCACCTTGATTGTTGTTGGGTATCAGGATGAAACTCTTGGATCTAGTGTTTGATAATCAACCCAAAGCAAATGACTTTGGGTTGATTATCATTTGTCCATAATGGAGAAAAACACTATTAGAAATATGTTCAGGACCAAAAACAAGAACTTCAGTTTTATGTATTAAGGTCATGAAGTTATCCATTACCTCTTTGAGTGACAGGTAGATTAGAGACTTGTGGCTGTAGTCACTGGCTACTGTTTGTAGCCATGCTTGTGCCTTTCAAAACATTTTAATGTTGTTATCTGGAAATCAGTAGTATTTCATTAGTATATTATTTTGTATTAATTAGGACGTATCTGTGGCTGAGTGGTGTTAACCAAGTTTGCTACCATTAGCTGAGTATTTAGCACTTACCCGTCTTGGCTGATTACTATGATTCCTGGCTGCAGATAGCACCAATTCTGAGGCCATTAAGCTAAAATAAAGGCCTCAGAATGGGACTTCACAAACAACACATTTGCTACCTATATTTTGAATATACGGACTATGCTACACACCTGTAACAACATTATAGTGTTGATAAAATCTCCCTACAGACATCCGGGCTGACAGCCAGACAGTTGTTCCTGCTATGGTAGGTGAGTCCCTCCAGGACCCCATTTTGTCATTAAGACATGTGCACACACTCACAAGGTGAAAACAATATATGTGTCTGCTTTAATCATTGCAGTATTTTCACTGTTTCTTTGCTAGGAGCTGCGACTTCCTTCTGGAACAAACATTATTGATGCACTTGCTCGCACAAGCCACACAGCATGCTCGCAGTCAGCATCTACACGCAGCCTGACACTAACCAACGCCACCCACCTGATGCTTCACCGTGACAAGTCATTCTCAAGAAGGTTTCATGACTCCTGTAGAGGTGTTTTTTGTTGATACAGTAGGACTTTAATTAACACACCCTTCTGTGTTATTTACTGCTTGAACAATGAAGATGTTGGTTTAAAATACATGTGATATAGATCATACATTATGCAGTAGTAACTGGATCCCTACAGCTGTTTGACTTCACCCTGGACACTGACACTGTCACCAAATTAATATGAAATCTTCCCTCCATTATGAATGAGGGCCAGGTGTGCCTCATTAAATCTGGGCCCTCTGTTGCCAACACACACACACACACCAAGCATGTTGGACACAGTGTGAAGTGTGTGCTGCCCTTGACTGGTTGGTGACAGGTACTGAGAGCAGCAGGGAGAGGACTCGCTGGAATTCCTAACATCAGGACTGTCACTCTACTCTCTCACTATTAAAACGTCAAGATGAAGTTTCATTTAGGGACATTAATTATTGCTGTTCTCTAACTGCACACTTTAAGAGGCCAGTTTGGTCCCGGCGAGGCTGCAGTGAGGAAACATTGTCAAATAAATCATGCTGTTCAGCTGACACCTTACAGTAAAGTAATTACAGTGCATTAGATGCCAAGAAAGTTAAGGGACAACGCTCACCACACCACACTCCTCCTGCCTCATTTTATGGCAGGCTCCAGTCTGTCACGTGGAGTGCAATGGGACATATTGTGCATTGTCTGTCGCTCCATCTGGAAGAGCAAGTTTTGATTTCACTGGTGGGACCGGCAGCGACAGAAGCCAGATGATTTGGGATGAATCAAAGCCCAGTTGGTTGATTCCACTGGAGCGACTGACTGAGTCGGGGGAACACGGCTGCCGCCTGCATAGCCCTCCATCTGCCGTCCTGGAGGGACCACTTCAGAGAGCTGGCTTAGGCCCAGTGCCCTGCCCGGTCCGTCCCTCGCGCCCCAGGGCCTCATCTGAAGTTGTAAGGCCGACCTCTCCGTGGCATGACGCCAGCCCTGCTTCTGGGATCAGAGCTGAAAATAGCCCACCAATTCATCACAGTTGCTTGCCAGCAGTGCTTTTGCTGCATAGGCACTTCTCTTAATTTTGAAATCTGTTTCAGAGTGACCCAAAGAGACCACTGACAGCTTCAGTAATGCCGTTATTCGAGGCCACGCTTAAAAGCAGCAGCATCAGTAGATGCTGGTGGTTGTAATTAACAGATAAATCACTGCAGCCTCGGTGATGGGTTGTACCTGAGCGGGGTCAGAGCTTAAGTTCAAGGTCTGGCTCTAAGAATTGCTCAGCCAGAAACAAAACAGCCCAACTTTTCAGACCACTCAGACTGCAGCTTGACCCCAGTCTGCAGCTGTTGCTCCTTCTGCTCCACTTAGTCTGAGACTGCCTGCATCATCAGTAACTCATCAGGATTTTTTGGTACTCTGATTAGGGCCCTTCCGAGACCTCACTTCACAAAGCTCCCATTGTAGCACAGAGGTAATCAGGCTCACAGAGACGGTGCCTGTTGTTCTGTTTCTTTGTTCACCCTGAGAATAAATAAGTCAGGAGTTGTGACAAACAACAGTAATACAGAAAAAGACAGAAATAACTTTTTTTTATGTCATTCAAGTTGATGATTCACATAGCCTAAAACGATGTTCGTCATACAGCCAGCTGTTGCGAATAAAAAAAAGTAGTTCTAAGGAAGCTCTGGAGAAACAGGTCAATGATTTCAAATTTTCAAGAAATAAAGTTCTGATTAAAGCGATTTAATGAGAGACAAACTCATGGATGTAATCTTTTAGCGCTCAATCACTCTACTCAGAACAGATTGGAACGGGGGGCGGGGGGGTTGACCTTTTTCACCCATTTCCCAATCCTTTCCCAATACGGTCACAACACTGGCACATCTTGTCCAGTAATCTTATTGCTAGCAAAGTGCTTGTTAATCCTTTTTCCCTGGAAATAACTAAAACAATTGAGTCATTTAAGAGATAATTTAGTAAAGATAAACATGTCAAATCTAGTAGCTGACATGTAATGGTATAGCTGCTTCTTTTATTTATGAATGTACTTGTCATGGATTTCTATACATATTTAAGTATATGTTATTAATTGACTACTCTATTACACATGATTAACACTGAGTGAGATATTGTAGTTTTCTTGCAATAGATATGGATTCTTTTTTTAGTACCATTCATTTTTCAGTGCATGGGTTTGTATATATTCAAGTGAACTGTTTTTCCCCCTCAGGCATAAAAGCCTGATGGGCTATCGTTGTTGATCCGTCAAGCTGAGCGGGCGGTGTAGACACCCAGGATTGTGTATATGATAACTCGACAATGAGGCGACGTAGGAGTTTTCAAATTTATACCATAGGTGCATCTACTAGGACGCTCAGGGGTAGCACTGGCATCCATCAGTATTTTTGGTTCTGATATGATATTTCACTGGTGCTGATTATCAGTGAAAGTCATACCTAACCTGATTAATTAATGATTGTCATCATTACATCCACATTTACATTAGAATAATGCTGAGGGAAGCCTCAGGCAGCAACATGTTCTTTCTGCCACAGTGTAATATTTGATACATAAGGATTATATACACTCAACAAAAATATAAACGCAACACCTTTGTTACTGCTCCCATTCCCCATGGGATGGACGTAGAGACCTAAAATTCATTCCAGATACACAATATAACCATCCCTCCCAAACAGTGGTCACAAATCAGTCCAAATGTAGTGGGCACATCTGCTATATTGAGATAATCCATCCCACCTCACAGGTGTGCCACATCAGGATGCTGATCGGACATCATGAGTAGTGCACAGGTGTACCTCAGACTGCCCACAACAAAAGGCCACCCTGGAATGTGCAGTTTTGTCTCACAGCAAAATGCCACAGATGCCACAAGCAATGAGGGAGCGTGCAATTGGCATGCTGACAGCAGGAATGTCAACCAGATCTGTCGCCCGTGCATTGAATGTTCATTTCTCAACCATAAGCCGTCTCCACAGGCGTTTCAGAGAATATGGCAGCACATCCAACCGGCCTCACAACCGCAGACCTCGTGTAACCACACCAGCCCAGGACCTCCACATCCAGGTTCACCTCCAAGATCGTCTGAGACCAGCCACCCAGACAGCTGCTGGAACAATTGGTTTGCACAACCAAACAATTTCTGCACAAACTGTCAGAAACCATCTCAGGGACGCTCAACTGCATGCCCGTCGTCCTCATCGGGGTCTTGACCTGACTCCAGCTCGTCGCCGTAACAGACTTGTGTGGGCAAATGCTCACATTTGATGGCGTCTGGCACGTTGGAGAGGTGTGCGCTTCACGGATGAATTATGGTTCACATTGTTCAGGGCAGATGGCAGCTGAGAATGTCCCAGTTCTTGCATGGCCAGCATACTCACCGGACATGTCACCCATTGAGCATGTTCGGGATGCGCTTGACCAGCGTATACGACAGCGTGCACCAGTTCCCACGAATATCCAACAACCTCGCACAGCCATTGAAGTGGAGTGGACCAACATTCCACAGGCCACAATTGACAATCTGATAGACTCCATGCGACGATGTGTTGCACTGCATGAGGCAAATGGTGGTCACACCAGATACTGACCGGTTCTGGGTCCCCAGACCCCCAATAGCGCAAAAAACTGCACATTCCAGGGTGGCCTTTTGTTGTGGGCAGTCTGAGGTACACCTGTGCACTACTCATGATGTCAGATCAGCATCCTGATGTGCCACACCTGTGAGGTGGGATGGATTATCTCAATATGGCAGATGTGCCCACTACCACACATTTGGACTGATTTGTGACCACTGTTTGGGAGGGATGGTTATATTGTGTATCTGGAATGAATTTTAGGTCTCTACGTCCATCCCATGGGGAATGGGAGCAGTAACAAAGGTGTTGCGTTTATATTTTTGTTGAGTGTACCTAACTTTCAGTACTGACAGTCTCTGTTACACCTTCTCGCGAGCAGGACAGGGTAACACAACAACTCCAGGCAGCCTGCATACACGTAACAGTCGCCTTAATACATTTTGGAGTTTCCAGTGTGTCTATACCCATTAGATCATTGAAGCCTTTTTGAGTGAAGCATGACTGCTATTTTGTTTAAATGTCAAATAGAAAACAGAGAAATATCAGAGACAAATGACCCCTGATGTTGCAGCTGAATGTAGCACAATTTGTAACGGTTACGTTTCATTAATATGTGCTTATTTGTATAAACACATATTCAATTATGTATTTAAGAAGCTGTTGCAGTTAAACATTTTCCAGAGCTTCCACTAAACCCAAGTTTTTCATTATCACAGTTCTGTCAAGTGCATTCAGTTTTAATAAAGGTCGAGTACAAAGCAAGCATGGACAGTTTGTTGGAATTTGATGGTTACTGAAAAATTACTCCTTGCAAAAAACAGCAAAGGTTCATAGCCTTCATAAAGTTCATATGTACACACACACATTTTTTTTTTTCAAAAATAGCGGGTTTGATTTTGTTTGACGAGACACTTACGACTCATCGAGTAATGCCATTGACCAGCCAAACATGTGTGCAGTCTGATAACGTCACATTTTAGTACTTGCTCGGGTTGCTTGGAACCCCAGCCAAGCAGGTACTATGGCACCAGGTACTATGACCTAATGGAAAACTCTGAAAACCATGGTGAACTGTGGCAAACCATGGCGACTCGATCCAAGCAGGTACTAATGGAAAAGGGGCTTTAGGTCCAGTGAAAGTAGTTCTTAATGCTACTGCATACCAAGATTGTTTGGACAATTTTTTTCTGTTAACTTTGTGAGAACAGTTTGCAGATGACCTCTTCCGGTTTCTGCATGACTTTACCAGTGCACAACGCAAGATGTGTAAAGATGTGTATGAGCGAGTTTGGTGTGGGGGAAGCTGACTGGCCTGCACAGAGTCCTGGATTCCACCTGAGAGAGCATCTTTGGGATGAATTAGAGTAGGGATGAGAACCAGGCTTTCTCATCCAACTTCAGTGTCTAGCCTCACAAATGTACTTTTGGAAGAATGATCAAAATTCCCGTAAACACTCTCCTAAACCTTGTGGAAAGTCTTCCCAGCTGTTATAGCTGCAAAGGGTGGGCCGACATAGTAAACCCTAGGGATTAAGAATGGGATGCCAATCAAGTTCATATCCGTGTGAATATTTTTTGTAATATAGTGTATGTTGACTGATATTTGTTGTGTCACATTAATTCTGTGCTGGCTATAAATATGCAAAGATAGTCTGATGAAAAGCTGAAAGACTTCAAAACAAGTCAGTTATTTTTAATGAAGGTCTGTTATTTTTATTTATTTGTTTGTTTCAGTGGAATAGAAGAAGTCCTGCAACCTGTCCTGGGTCTTACCCTGTTTTTCACCGTAGGACAGCTGTGATAGGCTACAGCCATACACATCCCTGAATAGTGATTAAGACAAATGGATCGACAAATGGATCAATTGATGGTTGTGTTGATAGGTCGATCGTCAGAGGGATCAAGGGGTATTAAATAACAAAAACTTAATAAAGACATTGAAAAAAGTTTCAGCTATCAACCCTTTTTTTAAAGACATAAGCACTCACCAAGAATTCTGCAATCAGTACATTTTTACTCTATACATTGCATTTCCTGATACTAGCACTACTACAGTACCTTTTATTTGAGACAGGTGTTGTGCTGTTATCCTCCATCAGTCCTGTGAACAGACAGGATCCTGCCCCAACACTTCACTCATCTTGATGAGCTGTCTCTCTTGAAACAGCAGCTGTTCTACTGAGGTAACCTGTATCTGCAAAGGGGAAGCAGATGATAGAGAACAGCTCCTTGCTCTCTCAGTCCGGTGCTGTATTCCTGTGTTCGTGCACTTGTGTTGAGGCAGCTTTAAAACTGCACTATTCATAATATTCATAAGTGACAATCCTAGCAAATGATACACAGAAAAATGTTCCCAAATTCAGTGAAAAGCCTGAGACTGATGCACAGAGTGTCTTCATTATTTGTACTGCAGTTTGATGTTACATGACTTTTAAAATCTTTATTTTAAATTAGACCCTTATGCTTAATTAGATCAATTTAGATTGTGATTAAAGGCAACATGCTCATAAATTCTTACTTAAAAGATGAGCATGATGGAAAATTAAGGCGTGGAAATAAAAAGAAATCCTGCATTATGTGAATCATATGATAAAAATCAGTGTGTGCCCATCCTTTCATTTTACTTGTGCATGCAGGCAAAATGATTATTTAAAACAATAAAAATTCTGGTAGCCAGCATTTCTGCTTCATTATACAGCTGACATTGTACTAAGACACTGAGTTAAACGCAGTAAAAGATAAGAATAGTCGTTGCAGTCACAAAGAAAATCCATTCATTTAATGAGAACAAAGCATAATTCTCCACTTTCTGTTTGCAAAATAAAATAATCACATAGGTACGCTCACAATTATTGTTCTTGTTTTCTGATAAGAATTAGTTAGAATGTATATTTTTGATTTGTTTTAACTTAACAAGCCACATTGCTACAATCTACCTTGCAGTTCTCATAAATCCCATTTGCCCCGTGTTTTGCCTGCTCGTACACATAACTACTGCTAATTACATAATATTAGCAAATCAGTGCAATGCATGCACAAGTGTTATGGTCATCGTTTTTTTATATTTGCTGTTGCCATTAACCCTTTAAGACCTACCATAGAACCAAGTCCGCCAGAGCTTATATTATATTTTTACATGCTGTGGAGCCATTTTTGGGAGCATTTCAAGTTGCTATACATCAATACAACCATTACAGCCTAAATTTTAATAATATGTCTGCATTAGGTGCATAGTAATTACATAAATTGCAAAAAAGTGCAATAAACTACAAAAAAATTGAAAATCGTTTTTGTTTTTTTAACATATATTTCTAGTTAGAGAAATTTAAGAGGCTTATACCTCAAAACTGTAAATACAAAAAAGTTGCACAAACTAGTTTCCCACCACAGGAAATTTATTTTGAGTGTCTTCATAGTTTTATTTTTGAAATACACCAATTTTTATACACTGCAGGAAAAACGAAAATAAATATTATAGTGCAAATTTGCAAAATAACAGCATATGCATCAAAATAAACTATTTCCAGCAGTGCAATATGAGTCCTAAGCATCCCAGAAACGACACAGAAAGTCATAAACTGAAACATAACTTTTTAAAACACAAGTATAGGCTCATAAGACCCCGATCGTAAAAAAACTACATTTCCGCAAAATGACGTCACTTCCGGTTTCGGCCAGGTCATGCGGTCATGTGATAGTTCGCGCTGATGGACGTAGGAAGTGTTACAAACAGCTGATCGGATCGGCGAAGCGTGTTTCTGGAATATCATGTTTTTGTTGCTGCAAGTGATTTTTATGCAGTTTTTGCAAAGCTATATGTGGAAGGAAACTGTGACCTAGGACAAGCTGATGGCATCAGATGTAAGTACAACTCCTCCGGTTTAAAAGCAAAAAAAAATAATGCCCCAACCTAACGGGGTGCAAAACCAACCGGAATTAAAAAATAGTTACGCAAAATGGAGCGTGCCCGCTCCGATCGGCTGTAAAGGGTTAAATGTAGAATAAGGAGTGCAGTAACTCTCAAAGAAATTATGCTTGTTCCTGTTTGATATATACATCGGGTCTTAGGTATTGGAGAGTATTTTATATGCATGTGTCTAAGGAAATCTGGCCCAGAGTGCATTAATGATGCATAGAATGGCCTAAAGCTTTTGGTTATGACTGAATGTTGTTTGATGTGTTAATACATCCTACACATTTTAATTAAGCAGTGCATGACTATTTCACTACACATTAATGTTGCCTGCACTTGCTAATTGGTTAAAACTATTATTTGCATTTTATTAATGCGCACTATGAGTTACTGATCCAAAGATGTTACAATACCACTGACAGAGAGCTGTACCCTCATCCTCTCGTCCTCTGTGAATGGAAATTGTAAACGAGTGGGGAGTAAACAGCTGACAGCCAAGCAAACTAGCACTGTTGTGCAGCACTTCTATATTTAAACAAGACAGATAGAGAATGAGAGCAGCTGAATCTTGACTTTGTCAGAAAAGGCTGGATTATAATGGAGCAACCAGAGCTAGCTGAAGTGTTCCGCACTAGCGTGTGGATGCTAGCATGGAAACAATGCTACTGCTGCTGTCACTGCTAAGGTTAGCCAAATTCTGCTAAACTAAACTAATCCCACATTGTTTGTGTTTGCAATGTTTTATGCAGTCTAACTTTCACTGACATTTAAAACATGATTTGACCAGCGAGGAATGTGACAAAAAAGTTTCACATCGCTAATTAATAATACATTAAATATTTGTTTGGCTACAATACTTAGCTTCACCCATTTATAGTGTGCTCAGTTTTAAATGATTTCTGAGGGGTTTCCGTCTTTTAGTTTAGTCAGCTAGTTTAAGGCTTTGCTTCTATTAAAAAGGCAAATGAGTCACCAACAGCATCACCCATTTTAATTTGGCCTTTTTAAACAAGGCCATGCAGTGTTGATTGTCCAACATATCCACAGACTAAATTGAAATATGGAGCCAGTCAGGGGCGATTCTAGGATCAGAGCTTTGGGGGAGCTGAGCACCCAGAGAGCTGCCCAGCCAGGCAAGATAAACTTTACTCGTTACGATGAGACTTCTTCCCTGTCTCTGTCAGTCCAGGCATCCTTAAACGTCTGAGTGCTCTCTGACTGTCTCCTTGGTGCATTTAAACCCCTGTTCCTCTCTGTCCTCGTCTTCTGTTGTCTTCATCTCCGTTATCAGTCATCATAATTTTACCATCTCTGTGCAAGTCTGTAAATTTCTTTATTAAATCATAAAATTCTTAAATTCATCAAGTCTCTCTGTGCCTGGGCCCTCGTCACAAAACATGACATCACTGTTTTCTACATTTTAACACAATTGAATCCCCACATTTGTAAAAGAAAAACAAAACATTTTTTTAAAGTCTTTAACAAAACCATCAAATCAGATAAAGGTTATTTAAATGCTGAAAATGAAGAATGGATTGGAATAAAAAGAAATACATACCCTAACCTTAATTACTGGGGGAAAATGATGCTCGTAGTAAATGAGAAGTAAACTGAGTGCATTTTTTGGACAGAGGTTCACTTTTAATGTGTATGTGTAATACAATACGGATATATAAAAATACAC
>NW_005187422.1:1239756-1241314 GCF_000239375.1 Pundamilia nyererei
CTCTTACCTAACTATATAAAGAGTAACTAAAGGTTAAATGCAGCTAATATGTCCTGTTTTAAGCAGGGCACTTACACCTCCGCTCGGCTGAGCCACCATCGCTCTGGCAGCAAGAGCGCTAGAGCCAGAGTAGGAGAGAGCCGAGCTGGAACAAACCATTTTGGGAGGGGGGAGGGATATCTATACTTTTGTTGTTAAAATGTTACGTCTCAACCAAGTGTGCTTTTTATATTTTTAGTAGTGTGTCACACAAACAGCAAATATTGTCAGAAAAGTAAGAAATCTTTGGGGGTGCTTTGATTCATTTTGGGGGTGCTGAAGCAAAATGAATCAAAACGCCCCTGGAGCCAGTGTAGTCAACTGAGAACTCCAAGAAAGTTTTTTTCAGAGAAGACAGTTAGCTCTGCTAATCAGGAAGCTCTGTGAAAGATGATATTTCCTTGTTACCCTGTAGCAAACATTTTTATATACATAACTGAAAATTTGAGTTATGGATAGCTCACCTTTGCCTGACCTTTGCCTCCTCCAACATAACTGTGTTTAGTGTAACCAAGAAACAAAATGTTTGTCTTGTCTGACATGCACATTTTTTGAAGAGTTCAACTGCCAATTTTAGTCAAGCTCAAAGACTTCTTTGGCCACCTTTTGAGAGTAGTCAGTGACACCAATGTTACAGCAGCTTCCAGTTCATAGCAGGTCTGTGTCTGGGTGGTTTCTTTGTTGTTTTTGGCCATCTGAACATCATCTGTCTTTCATCTGCTGGTGACAGCTTGGGTATTTTTGAAAAGGCGACTTCACTCTGCAATAACTTACACAGTTGTTTGAGCTGATTATATTGAAATATGCATTTCTCTAGAAATACTCCGAGATTGAGTCTTGTGTAAATCTGTGATCTCATTCTCAAATCTCTCCTGAGCCCTCTGGACACTTTTCATTTTACTGTGTGCTGGTCATGTTGGCTCAGAGAAGCTATCAGCTGTAGTCATTCATGATCACTAAATGAAGGTGAAGAGGTCCTACAGTACCTTAAATGTAAAATTCAAACATTCAGCTTATTAATCTATTAGTCTACATTAATATTAATTTATATAGTCAGGGGTAAAAACACAGTACACCCTGTTTGAGTTTTAAAGTTTTACATATGAGGACATCATAAAAATTCACCAGCTTTAAAATTACTTAAATAGAATCACAAATGAGTGTGCAAAATAAGATGTTTCATAGGTTTGTAAAACCACGTTTAGCAGCAATAACTTAAAGTAATTGTTTTTTGTATGACTCAGGAAAAATCTGGTCTACTCTTCTTTACAACATTGCTTCAATTCATTGAGGTTTGCAGCCATACATTTATTCACAGACCTCTTTAAGGTCCTGCCACAGCATTTCAATCAGGTTGAGGTCCGGACTTTGATTGAGCTATTTCAGATTTGCTGCTGTACTTTGGATCACTAGCTTGTTGCATGATGGTAGAGCTTCAGCTGTCTGACAGATGGCCTCACAATTTACTCTAGAATACCTTAGTATACAAAGGATTTCATGGTCAAGTCAACAACAGCAA
>NW_005187422.1:1241631-1257658 GCF_000239375.1 Pundamilia nyererei
ATGTTGTTCAGCTCCAACTTTGCAAACTAAAGTCAGGCTACCATGTTCTTCTTCAAGAGAAGATACTTTCTTCCTGGGAATCATTCCAAACAAGCTATTTATTATTCAGTTTTTCTTTTCTAATAACATGAGAAAACTTTAATATTTAACATGCTAACAAAGGCCTGTAGAGTCATGTTTACACTTTCTCTGAGCATTGCATGGTCGGACTTTGGGGTGAATTTGTCATGCTCCTGGGCCGTTGTTGGCCCAGCATTCTTAGTTTTCTTGTATTTTTGTATTTTGTTCCTTATTTATGCTGTGGTTCCTAGGTTCTGTTAGGGATGTTCCTTATTTGGTTACCCTCTGTGTGCCCCTCTGTATCTGTGAACCCTCGTCTCCCCTCCTTGTGTTTTATTCCATCTTTCCCCAGCCCGCTATGCCTGTGCTCTCCCCGTGCTCTCCTGTCTCTCTCTCTCCTCCTGTCTGCACCTCTGTACTTCCTGTTTTACTTTGACAGTCTCCCGTCAGTGTCGTGTTTCTCCTGCCGTGTCTCGTTACAATTACCTGTGTCAGCTGTGTTCCCCGTGTGCTCCCACTTCCCTCGTTAACCCTCTGTGTATTTATGTGCATGTCTCCCTCAGTTCAGTGTCACGTCGTCAATGTCTCCTCCCCGTACCTGTGTGTCTTTCTGTGTTCCCTCGGTCTTCAGTTAGTATTCCCAGTTTAGTTCTGTTTCTGGAATTGAAACTTTGGAGAAATGCTTAGTCTGGAAAAAAAAATCAACTTCAATCTCCACAAACAATTTCAAATATAATAGTTATTGCCATTTATGCATGTTTGGCATGACGGGTGTTAATCCTGCAGATGCTATACTGGTAGGGGAGCGAATCATTTTAAACCTGACCAGTTTGGTTAATTGCCTGGCCTTTGTTCATCTGAAAAAGGCGAGACAGTGATGCTGTTGTTCACTTGTACATAAAAACGGGAAATTAATAAATCGTTTTAGAAATGATAAGCAGGGTTGTTTTGTTACTGTGCTTTGTCAGACAACAATAATATCGGGCTGTATATTGCCTGATTGTGCTGGACCTTTCAACATGAATTTGAGTGCGGGCAATTTTCATGACAAAAGAAATAAAGTAACAGCTCCAATAATAAAAGCAAGAATAGTTTTTGTCCTTTTAATTACGGTGGATAATATGCAAACAACAAATGAGGCAGTGGTACGAATTCAACAATTCCATCACTGAAACTTTAACATTAACCTCACGCCAGTCTGAATCTGAGCTTGATTTTACAAATGTTTAATCATGTGTGAATGTAACTAAATGGTATTTATCCATTACAATTAGATCTTCTACATCATATGGCTTTTCTTTGCATTCAAAACTTGGGTTTTTAGTGATTCAAAAGGTGAATATTTACCATGTTACTTTATTAAGTCTATTAGTCATGATGTAAAAAAAAAAAAAAAGAAAGAAAATAAGAAAAAACAGCAGAACAGATTCAAAACAGTATGCACTGAGTGTTAAATAGCTTTTGCTTTTCATGATTTGTATAAAGATGTGGCACATTCACTGTCTGGTTGTTTTGCATTGACTTCTAGCTGCTGTGTTGACCTCAGTAAGTACTGATTGTAACTTTTATTTGAGAAAAAAAATTGACAATGTCACAGCAAAGAGCATTTGCTTTAAAAATTAGACATCAAAAATGTAAAGCAAATGTCAAGCCTTTTGTTGACTAATAAAGAGACATTTAAAATGTAAATTTGCTCCAAGGTCCATTAAGTGTATGGCCAGAAGAGTTCAAAATTAAGTGTAAAAGCTTGTAGCTTTTTTTTCTTTCCAAGGTTAAGAATGAGCTTTCAACTTTACTCCAGTGATAAAAGCACACAGAAGAAAATGAATTCTGTTATGAAATTACTAACAAAAACAAATATTTTAGACTAAACTAAATGTTCTAAGTCTTTAAATTAACAGTTTTAAAAATTTTGGTTTCTACTTGCACATTTCAGCAGCAGCATTTCGCTTTTTGAAATAGACATAACAGCAAAACCCTGCTCATCCTTTTTGCCTCTAATCGGGACCCTTATTTTTTTAAATGATCATAAAAGGTTAGATTAGTTAAGACTTGAAACCAATAATAAGATTTAAAAAAATGTCAGGGAATTGTTTCTGTGGTCCTAGATCAGGTAAGCTAAAGGGTTGTTTCATCATGGACTTCTATACAGCGAGAAAATTGTCCACCAATAGGCATTAGACTGGTTGCAGGAAGTTGTTGATTGTTGCTGAGTAATATTGGAATTAGTGAAAGTTTGCCTTCTAAATAAGTTGTGTTGATGGTGAATAGTGTTTGTTTCTGGTTTGCATCAAACTCTTTCATGATCACTCAGTTGCCAAGTGTTTGCAGACAAGTCTCTAGTTTCCATAGAAGATTATGGGCAACCACCACAATCTGCTAGTAAGCAAACATTTAAAACAAGGTTTTTGGTGCAGCAATCTGTTTGTGACCGATTTTACCTAGTTGACACTCAGCAACCTCCCGCAACCACTCACCAACACATTTTTGCCTAGCAACCAGTGGTTACCATGGAGTCGCTTGACTGCTCTCAAGGCCTTCAAAACTGGGTATTAGGACTGGATTTCACCTCCACTGGATCCACTCACAACTGGTTGGGGTATACCCATTTTCATAATGGGGCTTCACTCTTCAGATCTACAAATACAAAGTGTATGAATAAACCACATCCATATTTTAACAGAAACTTCACATTTAAACACACACAGACATATGCACCTAACCAGATTACAGAAAACTCCCTTTGATCTTGGGCGTGGCAGATACTAATCATAGAAGGAATTGTAATTTTATATATCTATTCGTTCTGTATGCCTATGTCAAAGCAGTCCAATTGTTTTCCTGCCTAATTAGAGACAGAAACACCTTGCACATTATGACATAGGCACTGGACCAAAGCACTGTGTGGTCAGGTGTGTGGAGCCCAGATGATACATTCTGCACTGCCAGGGAAAGGTCATCCAGCCTTTATTAAGATGTCATCCAGACTTTATCAAGATAGAGAGCACTGAAGGCAGGCACATAGAAAAGATTGAGTTCATTGGTGGGGAGGCCATCAGTGGGCGAGCTGAGTGAAAAATTGCACAATAGATTCATCTTGTGAAAAGAATAGGTCTAGGGAAACCTGTTCTAAGGACCTTCCATTTGATGTTGGTAATAAAAATGAGACAATAATCAGGGCTAGATTATGACATAACATTCATTTATGGAACATTTGCCTGACTTCACAGCATACATGGTAGCCTTACATAGGACATTTAATGCATCTCAGTATCCTTGGAGCCTCAATCTAGGACAGACACTCTCTCAAGATGCGGAGCTGAAATAGTTCTGCTGAAAAGGATGGCAGCTGTTATTATTCTCTGTAAACGTGACACATTACAAAAGTTAATAGGTAGCAGAGAATTTATCATCTATAATATGAAGCCTTGATTTGAGAATAAATAGGGAGAAAGTGACAGAACTGTTTGTTCTGGCAGTAAAACAAACAAAAGCAAAACTTAACAACCTCTCATGAGCTTTGCCAGAAACTTACGTATTTCATTACATCATAGTAAGTCAGCATGAGAGCCTAATTACAGTAGCTTTAGTTGTGGAGCCAACAGGATTCATATCAGTGCACCATGACTGTGGATGCCTCTTTGTTGTTCCTTAGGAATGGCTCAAGCCCCTACGGTGACCACAGATTTATTAATCTTCTAGGACACTTTGTAATGCAATGTTTAAAACTCTATATATGTAAACACGGAATATGCCTTTTGTGATAACAGAAGACACAGCAGTGACACTCCCTTTTAATCCCTGTCATTTTCTTCTAAAAGATATTGTCATAAAACCTCAAAAGAAAAAGAAGAAGAAGAAGGAAATCTTTTCAGATCAGGATCTTTCCCCTAATCATGAAAAAGAGAGTACAGTACTTTCATGTTATTGTATTCTCATTACTAAGACAAAAGTATTTCATCATCAAAGAAATATGTCGTGTTTAAAAATCACAACTTTTGATGGCTTTCTCTTGATAACAGCATGTTGTTGTCAAAGCAAGAAAGTTAAATATATGTTTTATGCATAAAGGTGACAGTAAAGTTGTCATTTGAAATATAAAATCTGGGTTTAAACTTTGGTGTAGGTTGTAGAAATGTTTAAATATCAATTTTTCAACCATTTCTGATATGTGTAAAAATGATATTTAATACTTTTTTTGAGTACTTTTGCTCTATAAACCACCAACCTGCATGTCAGATAGATAGATAGGTAGGTAGATAGACGAAAATAAAAAGAATAGTTAAAAAGAACTAAATTAATGGCCTAATGACAAATAAAGTTGCCAGTTTTAATAAAATGTTATTGTTATTGTTTTTAATGTTTTTTGATTTAAAAAAAGATAATTTTTGTCATAATAAATGGATATTCCACTGCTGTAGTCTACAATGTGATCACAGGGCTCAACCAGGAGAAACCTTTTTATATCACATATGTAACACATGCTCTCTGGAGCTTTCACGCTTTAAAATCAAGCATGTGCTCAGACATGAGGCAAATATAGCAATCAGACATGTTCCTTTTTATTCAAAAAGTGCACTACCTACTCGTAATGGAGCCTAGTACACATTCTTAATGATAGAAAACAAGGTCTGAGCTTTTATTCTGTGCATTAAAGTTGTAATATTTAGCGTGAATCACATTAAATCTGTAAGCTCTTAGCCCAAATCTTGAAGCTGCTGTGGCTGCGGCACCAGAACACCGAGGATACATGATAGATAATGTCTTTTGCAACCTTTACATGATTACAGTATGCATTACCCATAACAGCCTGTTAACCCTCATAAACCACAGTTTCTACAAACGCTGGTTTTATAAATGCCATTTACTGATAGTGTGTAGGCTGTACGCTGAAACACTATGTATTCAAGCTTAGTTAGGGAGGCACTAAGCTACCAAGCACAAAGCTCTAAAAGAGAAATGATGTGACCTTATGGCTCGGCATTGATCTGCGGTAAAAGGATTTTTATGGTGATCTCAAATTTGACTGAGTCAGGCATCAGCGCTGTCAGGATCATATTTTCAAAATGACATTGCTGTGCTTCGTGTTAATACATATTCTGTTGCTGGTTTATTTCATTATTTCAACACTATATTGACTGGCTGATATTTAAAGCTTGTGAGTAGCTGAGCCATCGGCATATCCCAAGAAAGGACTCAATCACAGATTTCAGGGGAATATCAGGTTTGTCTCCAGTCGTTTTCCTTCTCGTCTATAATGTCATCAGACTGTCTGTGTCAAAATGTCCCCTTTTACTTGTTTTCAGTTTGAACAATGGCAGAAGGTTGCAATAATTCACTGAATCGACTAAAAAAAGGATAAGACAAGTATTTTTTTTTTCCACTGCTGGATTTTCTCATATCAAGCCAGAAATTCATTGCACCACAAAGTAAACATGTGACATGTTGATGCTCTCTGTATCACACTCAGGCAGGTCTTGGGAGTATTTTATAACCATGCTAAAGGAATGTAGCTTTACCATAAATCAAATGTGCTGGCCCGTAATTATTGCCTCTGCTCTCTCAGGGATCGAGGGATTTCACTTGTGCACTTCCTTTCATTGCACATTGGAGCACTAGCCCTTCTGTGTTGTGAAAGACAAGTGAGCAGAAAAGCGAATGTCAGTATAATTGGTGCGTTTGCAGCTCCCGCCGCACACCCCTCACCAGCTGCAAATTACTTCCATGTTGCAACTCAAGGACAAAGGGCTTGACACATTGATATGTGCACACAACCATGATAAGTTGCTGTGTGAGCAAAGTCTGAGGAACGTCGAGTGCTGCTGTTAAAGGGAATCGCTGGCTGATGATATTCTGTTGGGATAATACACTTCTAATGATCCTAAGGTGCATGTGTTTTCCATTTCAGTGTGACTTTGCTATATGTGCATTGTTCATTATAGCTCTCCTTTTACCCTGTGGGTTTGTAACATAGGAGGCTAATAATTCTGTTTACATCAAAAGGAAATTAGGAGACCCACGCCAAGGGCACGGTGAGATGCTTATATTGCTCCAGAGCAACATCTCTGCAGTAAGTCTCATACCTCAGTCTCTTTGTTCATGCCAGTGCAGTGCCATGATGTAGGTGCACTTTCACACTCAAAACTTTCCTTCTACAGAAATGGCTGAAAAACTTGGTTCAAACATCAATGGGCAGCATCAAGTCTCCAGGAACCCTCCTATCTTTGCCTATTCTCTTTGTGTTTCCTGGTCCGGTGAAACACAGGAAGGGGCTGCCGGACAAGGACAGACTGTGAAACCAAGAGCACACTTCCACTAGACTTCTAAAAGAAATCCTCTTTCACCAAATGTGTCAGGATGCATTGTGATTCTGCAGACACAAATCTTTCTTCTTCTTCTTTTTTTTAACTTCTTTTCTCATTAATTTATGGTTATTCCTGTTACAAGTGCATATATATTCTTTAACTGCTGTACCAGCATAAAGTAGGAACACACCAGAGGTTCAAGTGTTGTGGCTTTCAAGAATATGTGAGTTGTGCCAGAATATCAGCTAACATGGCAACGAGGACTGCAGCGAGTACCTAAGGTTTCAACGAGGGTCAGTTTCCTGATGTACAGTAAATGTTTTTTCCTGGATGGGAAGTCCTCTCTCTCACATGACTTTAAATCCCCCACATGCTCAGTGTGTATGGTTTTCGTATGTTAAAATACAACTGGCGTGTTAATTTGATTTGTCTAGGAACTTGAACCTGAAAGCTAGATGCCCTTATCATATCAGTCATATCATATATCCTAACATGTTTTCTATTAAATTAGCACAAAGAAATGTGGTAAATCTAATAGAAGATGGTAATCTAGCTTTGATACAGCCCATGTCACAATTTCCTGTACCTCTGACTTTCAGTGTACAGTATTAGCCAAAACATGCTTCACAGGTAAGTGGGGCACCTCCACACGCTAAATCTAATTTTCTAACCCTTAAACATGCTTCACAATAAATAAATATTTATATATATTACAGACTTCCACATGGCCACCAAGGTAGTCATCACTCGGCTGGGGTTGTTTGTTTTGTTTTTATTATTATTATTATGAAAAAAAACAGGACAGCAGCTGAATAGGATATAATCAGGTCAAGGACATGGAAGACTTAAATAACAACGCAGACAGGAAAACAGTCATTAGAATAGGGGGATAGTAGGGATATAAGAATTGATGTAGTGAGCATAATGTGCAAAGAACTGCCACATAAGTAGTTTCAAGCATATTCCCTCAATGATCCAATAAAGGATGGGACAAAATAAATGCTTATAGTAACGATAGTCAATAAACTTGATGCAATAATTCTGAGTAAAATGCAGTTGAAATGTACAACTTCAAACTAGTGCTGTCAGCATTAATCTCGTTAAAATTAGGTTAGCGCCATAACCACATTAACGCAGCAAATCTCCGTTAGCAAGGTAACGCGGATCGGCCCGTGCGAGGGCTGCACGGTTAAACGCGGTTATCTCGTTAACGTGTTAACGCCATCCAGCCCCACACACAGGGCAATCCGCGTTAACTTGCTATTGGAGATTTGCTGCGTTAATGTGGTTATGGCGATGCCCTAATTTTAATGAGATTAACGCTGACAGCACTACTTCAAACATTTTATTTAAACAAATAATCATAAAGGTAATTTGATTAGAATAAATTTAATGTATAGTAACCAAGTAAAATTAATTTGAACAGGTTTCATTTAATGTAACATTTCAAATAGTTCTATGTAACAAAGGTACACTGAAGTTTGCATTGTGGGCAGATTTATTTTGAGTGCATGTATTCAGGTTTCTTTTGATATAGTCTGCTTTACTTTGGTTTTTTGGATTTGGTGATTTCCCAGAGTCTGTCCAGTCGCACCCAGGGAAACGTTGCTCTGTTTTCCCTGGATATCAGAAATGAAGTCTGGACTAATATGCATTTTATGGCAATGCTGATGAACATGTTGTGGAATCAAAATTAGCTCTCATAGATTACCTCACATTACTGACATAAATTTTAATCAAGTGTTTGAAATTTTGTCTCAGTGCCAACTGAAGAGTAAATTACTGAAAGTCACAGTCAATACTTAAAGACGTGGAAGTGGAACCGAAAGGCTAAACAGTATAGACATTCATAAAACTTTACCGTAGTACATTTACTTATATTCCACGTCTTAAAGCCTGCAGAAAGCTCCTACTTTGATTTAAATGACAGTGAAATGACAATATCACTTCAGATATATTTAATCCATTGCTTTATGCTGTCAAAGAGGACACTTTCAGGAGTAAATTGCAGAGTGGGACTAATACGTTTTCAAAGACAGAGAGTTCATATGTAACAAACATTTACTATCCATTTGATTTCAATAAAAGCAAAAGTTGCTGCAAATTTAGACGATGAATTTCTGTTGGCTTTTATTTTTTAGTAGAAGCGACTGCTTTCACATTACATAGCCATTTCATCCATTTTAAATGAAAAGAAATATTGATTAGCACAACTTTACAGATATTTATATGTTCTGACAAATTTAGCTGTCCGCAGCTCTAATGCATTAGCACAAAGACCCATAACTCAAAGTCTATTACATGAACCACTTAGCCGAAAACACACCACACATCGCCCCCTTCCTATTTCCATCTTCATTCATGGGGAACTTGATCCATATAAATACGCCTTTTTACTGTTTCTTGAATATCTTTTTTATTTCATAAGCCTGGTTTACATGGCGTTATGGACAACACAATGACAGCATTCATCAAGTAAGCCGCGGAGCCTCTGCGAGGTTTATAGTCACGTTTATGCCGTGCTATACTTCATCTGGAGTTTTGTGAACACCACTACATCACTGCCTGTGGAGCTGCGAGGAGGCCGTGGAAAGCAGTTTGCAGTAACTGCCACGCTGCCTGCGCCTGTTGCCCTGTGCTCATAATTGCACTTTGCATTGCATTTACTTTGGCCCCAGTTCCCATCGGCAAGTGACACGAGCTGTTTTTCAGGCTGCTTCTCGGGACCGAGCAGGGCTGTAAATAGTGCAATGTTTCTTTCTCCAGGGACTGCTGAAGCATTGTAGTATTCACTCTTACAATCTGGGAGCATCACAACACTATTTGTCACATGTAGTATTAAAAAAAAGGAAAAAGAAATTCCTGGTTTTTGTTGCTTCACAGTGCTTTTATCCTGCAACAGGTTATTCACTGGCGATGTGTCTTCTCTCAGGTAGAGCTGCATTCATTTGTTTTCCTGCAGTTAAACTGAGGACATTAGGAAGGCATGGCTGATTCCAACCCATTTTATTGCGATAAATAAGTACCCAGGTGCTGCTTTCACTACCCCGTCTGCTCCTCTGGATATGCCCTACTCCCATCGCAGCCGTTCGGGGACAGCCGAAATGTTATTGCTCTGTCAGTTTTATTTGACATTACCTGAGTTGCAGGATGTCACCAGTGGTGCAGATTCTCAACCCAGTTCAGGGACACTGGAACCAGGCCAGAGTGTTACAGAACAGATGCTAACTGCTCCTTTGTTCAGACACATTCACTTCTTTCTTTTTTTATTTTCGTTTGTTTCAGTCTGCATTGCAGAACGAATAAATACTTGCGGGATCTGCACTATGCAGTGGAAAAGACACGCTTTGACGAATATAAAAAAGCGTTCTTCGAGCCAAAGACAGAGGGGTGTTTGAGCAATAAAAAAAAAGAGGTTAGGATGTGAAAATTTTATATGGACACAAATGCTAATGCATGTGAATCTGTGCCAAAGAGCATTTTAAGACTAACATCAGATATTAGACACCACTACAGAGCGAGTTCTCGATGGCTGGACCATGAGCTCCAGCCTACAGGCTGTGGGAGGATAATTAATGTCAAAACAGTGCTTTGGTACAAATATACTCTCGGCCTGACATGGCTACAACGCACCAGCAGGCTTCAGAGCCCTTCCAGTGTTTTGGTGGAAGCACATTCCAGCAGACTGCACTGCAACACGCCGCCTCTGACTAGTCCTCTAATGAGGTTGGGGACTGTCAACAGCCTTCCTCGGTGCTTCTTCAGCCTGCCGGGGTGCTTGCTCCCAACCCACGGCCCTGCTCCCTGTGGGTCTGCCACACACTTTACACTGGCTGCACCGATTAATCTAATAAGACCTTCTGCTGCTCACTTTTGCATTTTTTTTTAAAGATTGCGGCCCTTGAGAAGTGCGCTTGACACAGTAATAATTGGGAACTCTGCTGACTTTATTAGCAAGGCTAAACTAGGATGGTGATTGTGTTTCCGCGCTGTAATTAAATATTTGCAGCAGCAGCAGTGCTCGTGCACGCTTTTTAATGATTTATTGAACTATCTGCAGCATCTATGAGTGCTCCACGCTGCCTTTTTTAAGTTTTTTTTTTTATTGGATTTTAATGTTTGCTCCAATATGAAGAGAGCACCCAAAAACAACTTCTACTTTAGGCATGCTGAGTAAATAGATTTGAATAGATTCCTACAAAGCAGTCCTTTGACTTAAAATGATCCCTAAAGACTAAAATAAGTTTGTATTTAGTCGACTTCTCTGGGAGGATGCATTAAATCGCTTCCATGTGTGCCTAAAGCACTAAGCAAGTAACAAACTGTTCAGTTTTTCAAATAATTTTGAGAATGCGATTACAGCAGAAGCAGCGTTTTAGCTGCCAATCACCACAGATTTTACAAGTAACCTTCCAGCCAAACAACCTGTTTTCAATTAGTCCAAACGAGCAGATGCTCTATTTCACACACCGCCTGGGCAGCAAGTTAAGTCACTCTTGTAAAGATTAAATATCACAGGCTTGCATTTTTTTTTTTTTCTCTTTGGTCCACAAATAATAACTGATTTCACACAATTATGCTTCAGTCTAGTTCATTAAAAAAGTTCTCCATGTGCCTTTTCTAACACCTGGAGTGTTTGTGGTTTTCTTTGCAGTTTATTTGTAACTGGCACCGTGGAGAAAACACAAATTAAAAAAGGAAGACATTACAGCACAAACTGCATTTCCATCCTTTATTATCAAATGAGCAATAATTGCTCTGTACCTGCAGGATGGGTTTTTTAAAGACGATGATAATATGTCAACTCTGGAGCTCTTTCTACGTAATCCACAACCTAATCTCTTTCCTTCAGAAAGGATTAAAATAAATGTCCTTGTTTGTAGATATATCTTCAAGTATTCACTAGCCATTCAATCCCAGAAACTGTGAGCTAGTTTACTGGAAAAACAGACTACAAAAGACTAGAAAAACCACTATATTATCAATATTATTATTATTATTTGGAGCCTGTTCCATTTCATTTCTAGCCAATTCAGCTTTTATAATACTTTGAAGACAGGATCATTTTTTAAACATTATTTTTGGCAGTGGTATATGTTTTACTGAGCATTCCTCTGACAGCCAATAGCCGTAGCCATTATCTGTCTATAGCGTGTTGTTTCATTTGCTGTTTTTGTATATCAATAAAACATCCTGCATGATGTCTGAGCCCCAAGAAGTAAAGAAAGCTTCAAATTTAATTTCTGCACATATTGTACATTTTTTATGTTATACTGTGTATATGGTGATTACTGCTGGCCTTTCTTTTAGCGTCGATGTGGAGCGGTACTCTAATTACATTGTGCTTTTGTACAAATTAGGACTGTGCAGTGGCAATAAAAAGTTAATGAGTTAAAAGCCATCATATTTATTATTCAAAACAAACAAACAAAAACAAAGTTGTAGGATCAAGCTTTCTGGCTGCACTGATCCGAAGAAAGGCAGCACGGCCAAGCAAACTGGACATCACAGTCATCTGCACTCCAGAGATATTTACGCCCAAAATGCTGACTTTGAGTCATTTGATTACATGTTCATTTTTCAGGTCATTTTGTTACATGAGCACAGTTTAAAATATTCAATTTAATTGAATCTGGTCAAATAAAACTTTCCTCGTGCTCACTCGTTGCATATATAAGACGAACCTAGCCACTACGACTACATGAATCGTTCTGTGGACTCTAGATTTGGAGCCTTTTGGAATTGAGCATGTTGAGCATTGAGATGTGACAAGGAAGGGGTGCATCTGACCAACAAGGACTATACAACTCATGCGATATGAAATTGTCAGTTACAAATTAATCACTCCCTAAATCACACCCTGCTTTATTGTCTTCTTCATCTTTTGGCTGCTCTTTTAAAAAGTGTCCATAGAAGATCAGCCCATCCTTAGTGACCACGTCTATCACACCAGCGCTCAGCATGTTTTTCATCAAAAAATCTCAGGTCTTCCTTTCTCTCTTTTTTCTGTCTCCAAACATGCCTTTCCCTCTCCTCCTGTTCCGTCTTAAGCCAACATTAGCACAGTTTCCACAAGAGCCCTGCTAGTCAACAGTGCCAGTGGCAGTCAATCTAATATGGAAATCTTCTTGATGATCCACAAAAGTTTTACAATGCCCTTCCTCACATTGCAACCCAAAGAGTCGCCCCCTGGTGGTCTCTGAATAGAATGCAGATTCACTTCCATGTTGGCTTGACTTTTCAGGCCCCGGGGGCTCTAAGAACTCAGATCATTAAAGCAGCAGCTCATAGGGCATTGTATGGCTTCTTTTTTATTTGGAGGCCACACTTTCAAAAATATATCAGGCTGACAGTTAGACTGGGTTTAAAAAACTAGAAAATACCAGCGAGGCAAAGTATAACATTCGCACTAAAAGCGCAGTACCAATGATTATTCAAGCAAGTGTTAGATAGTTCACAAACACAGTGCGAGAGCGAGGACAGCATGGTCTGGTAGACTGTTCAAAGCACTTTTGCAACAAGGGGTGTAAAGAGTGACACAGTCTGTGGAGCTGATAGTGAAGCCAGTGTGATTCTTCATTTTGAGGAGGCACAAAGAGGGGGGAGGGGAAAAAAGGAGCAAAGAAATCTGCAAAAAGCTGCTTAAAAAGGCAAGCACTACAAGCATTACACAGTCAAAATGGACACACACTGGTTTTATGAAATGTTTATCAGTGGAGCGCCAGTTTTGAGTTCGGCTGGAAGCAGAGCTGTCTGTGTCTTGGTTGAAAAGCTCCGTGCTCCAGCCAGCATCTGTAAAAGTGGTCAATATGTGCAGAGGCGTGAATTGCATGTTCGCCCTCTCCCCGCTGAGCAGCGGATGCCAAATTGGGGGGCTGGCGGCAGATGGTGTGGGGTGTGAGATTAGACTAGGCATTGACACATGGCAGGAGGTTGCGCTGGTGTGAAGCTGCTGTGGGTGAGAGTGGAAGTCAGAGATCTTCTCCGTGGGAATTGGCTCTGGTGTTGAGGAGGAGTAGATTTACATACGTGTGTGCATCTCCAGCTCGGCTTCAGACGGAGAGTTCCTCCAGCACCTCGGGGGAAGAATCTTAAATGCAACATTTTTTTTTCCCTCTTAAAATAATCCAAACAGTCAGCAGAGAGCTGTGTGTGCTTTTTATGCTCCGTTTTTTCCCTCTGGACTATGTGCCAGAAGTTTATATATAACAGGATGAATTACTAAGTAATCACTGACCAGCCCTACTTTGCATATGGCTGTGCTGGGAAAAATAGACTTCTTTATGTTATTGCTACCATAAAGTGGGATGTTAATGCTGCTGGAGTTTATTAATAACAATTCAAGCCCATAACTCTTTAAAAATATGATGCATTTTACACATACTGGAGCACATTGGAACAAGTGTGTTTTTGTAATTAAGGACAAGAACCTTGCTCAAGGGCATAAATACAAGTGGCTCTTTGGATTCATCGCCGCGGTGTTAAATCACCAGGCTATTGACCCTGTGTAATACCCACTGCTGACACAGTAGAAAAAAGGGCTTTAATTATATATTCAAGAGAAAATGGTGGGCGAAATAATGGGATACCCCAGTGGCAAGGGGAGCTCAAAGTCAAGAGGAGCTTGAAAAGAATATTGAATTATAGAAAATAAAAAAAATCACGTCTCCTTGATGGGTCCCCTGATTTCCCTCTGCGGCAAGTGTTAATAAATCATGATGCTTGATCATTTTCAGCCGTTTGACCACACCGACACAAGGAAGCACCATGTCGCTCCAGGAGGTCTGTGTGCTAAAGGAGTACTATAACAAAAAAAAGTCTGTTCAACACTGTAACACTGTGAGCACATGTGAAATAAAATGTGCCAAAACACACTTAAAGGTCGCTGCATATAGAGGGGGGGCAGAAGTGAAGTGTGCAGGAGCAAACACAGCCAGAAGAGGGCGACAGAGACAACAAGCTTTTATGCAAAACTAGTACTTTTCTTCTGCCAACAGAGGGAGCCAGAGGACTGTTTTTAAAAGCAGGCTTATGGACTTGGGGGAGAAATGAGAATGCATTCTGAGTATTAATTTGGTCATTAACGATATAAGAAGACATCCCTCAAACCATCAGTATCTTTTAAGGATTAAGATGCTGCCACCTAACAATATTCCCATACTACTTATCAATGTCATAAGGTGTGACACAAATATTAACTTCTGGCAAATGTGAATGCACTGACTAGGACAGCTAAGCAGTCCTTCAACCTACAAAGTAAAGGCTGTGAAATGATCAAAGTGTCTTTTCAGTTACACCTGCAAAGGAAGCCGGAAGTTTATTTTGAAGAAAATAAGTGTGTGTGTCAATGAGTTGTCTAAAATGTATTAAATAATAAGTAGTCACAAGAATTCTGCACCTGCCCTTTTGTTTGATTTACTGTTAGTGCTTAATTTTTTTTAATTACTTCCCCACCTCACCCACTGTCTGTTGAGCATGTCCAGAGTTTTATAATGTAACGCTTCATAACAGTAATTCTAAAGCTTCCCCCATTAAGACATATGACGACCTCCCCTCTACTCATTAATGATGAGTTTTGACACCTAGTATTATGTCAATAAAGATGTGGTTTGATAGCCGTTAGTTTCTTGGTTTTTCCAAGAGTCGATGCAGAGACCACCCCCAGAAAGTCCTGATGCACATCCAGTCATTTTGTTCTATAAGCAGGCCTAAAATATGAGAGAAAGTTACTTAGGTTACCTAGTAGGCTTTCAAGAGGGGACAATGACTACAGATCACCTCACCAACCTTTAAAGTTTTGTCTTGTTTTTCTTTATCAGTATGAAAACATTTTTTTGTATCCTGAAGTCCCAACTTTAAGGAAAAAAAGGGAAAAAGAAAGAAAGCGCTGAGTGTAAATGTCTGCGATGCCAAGAAGAATACGTGTCTGTTAATAATTGGCTGTTAGCATCAACAAACACACGGTGGATTTTATGAAAGCTGTGGGCAGTTATGAAATCAATATATAAACATCAGATTTAAGGTCAGGCAGCTTGCACTGATACTGCACATGAATGGCTATTTAATGACTGAATGTTTGACAAGCTCTGTGTTTACAAGTGCTTTGAGTTTCAGTGTGGGGCTCAGTCTTCTATCTGACAGCGCTTATGGTAGCTGCTAATATTACGCTCGCTCACCTGACATTTTGGACTGTTTCCATTTAAAAGGATGAACAAAACTGACACTCAAGGGCTGATGGGGTGTAAGGTGGAGGCAGCACAAACACACAACTTTGAAGTGGGTAACTATGTAAATGCTTAATACTTTGGTTTAGACTCAAACTCTGGTTAGCTTATGCAACTGCTTAGCTAATGCTAGGAAACAGCATGATTAGGGGTTTTACTACATTACAGAAACACTTCCATGTATCAGTCTAGGTTTACTGCACACACTCTACTTACAATTTACTTACAGGTTACAGAAAAATTTACCTGGACATTTTCTGAGGAAGGACCGTCTCTTCTTTTAGCACATTGCTAAGCTAAATATCCCAGTGTGTACCACAGACATTGAGGTTCAAGGTTCAAGGTTCTTTATTTGTCACATGCATAGTTATACAAGTATAACACACAGTGAAATGTAACCTGACACGCTCCTCGACATGTGCAAAAAATTGGGGGGGG